>NC_048238.1:78855410-79112653 GCF_002007445.2 Ailuropoda melanoleuca | reverse complement strand
TTTTATTTATTCAACAGAGATAGAGACAGCCAGCGAGAGAGGGAACACAAGCAGGGGGAGTGGGAGAGGAAGAAGCAGGCTCATAGCAGAAGAGCCTGATGTGGGGCTCGATCCCATAATGCCGGGATCACGCCCTGAGCCAAATGAAGGCAGATGCTTAACTGCTGTGCCACCCAGGCGCCCCCAGGTTATCTTAATAGGAGTTTCAGGGGCTTCAATCATACATGTATAATTTCACAATTTACCATCTACCAGATAGATATTCACATTAATCATGTATGAGTTCTACTGGGTTAGCTATCAAAGGTCATCATTATCTCAAGCTATTGGCAAATACATGGTACTTTGTTATTACCATTATGTACAATAATAAAAAATGTTTGCATTTCATAAATATATCTTGCTTTTTTAAAGGTGTTTTAAATATTCTACCCAGGAGCCAGATAAGCAAATATTTTCATGTGTTTGTGGCACTAGTCACAAAGCAACAGATATTTCTTAAGTAACTACCACTAACAACATAACAATAAACTGAGCTCTATCTAATGACTATGTTCACTGCTCTTCTGTGTCCTAGGTATTAGGCTACTAAAGATAAATGTCATGATCATACATATAATTATTTCAAAAGAAGAGCTCTCAAGTTCTTTTTTTTTGAGATCTCAAGTTCTATAATGAAAAATAAAAGGGAGATACATACTTTAAAAACAAATTATAGCTGATTCTTTTGGTAAGCATGTCTATTCTATAAACTGAAGTTTGCCTATAGAATCATGTATTTCAACTAGATTATGCATACTCTTAGTGTTCCTGAATTGTGCTAGGGAATATATGATGTCCCAGGACAAACAACAGCATTTTTCCGAAGAATCATTTTTTAATGTATTTTAACTAATTGGAAGCATTTCCTATATGAACGAGCATAAATATATTAAGGAATAGAATGCAAAATGTGCTCACATTTTTCAAGATAATACAATGAGACCACTATGCTTTCAGAAGTACCCTGGGTATATTTTAGGGTCATAGTTCTTGAAGTGGTAGGGAGGAAGAGGTTCAGTATCTATAACAGCAAGAACTCTACTACTGTCTTTGAGTCTAGTACTATGTGCATTTAGATGGCACTCTAACATAATAGTAATTTCCAAGGGGACGTGTTGCCTTTAGTTCGTTTTTATTTTACATTGTTCAATCCATTATTAGATAATATACTATGTATCTTTGCATCACCTGCAATATGCAGCTCATGTTTGCTCTTGGTAGATACAAGACAAATATTTGCTGACCATAAATTATTGAGTTTGCTAATAGCCCTTATCTAATTTTTACAAATAAAAAATCTTGTTCGTAGGCACATCTTTCCTGGTGCTGGCTAATTTCTGACCTCAGTGTCCTTCATATTGACATCATCCCCATAGCACTGCACTGACTCTGCAAAATGTTCCACAATAATTTACATAATGTACTGTTCTTAGCATCAAACTAAAAGACCAGATGTTCCAAAAAAGCTGAAAAGAGCTTTTAAATCTAGTCTAGTTCATAGTACTTTTTTCTGTGATTTATTCTCCATTATAAGTTTTCCACTGTCTACTACATGNCTGTCTACTACATTATTGATCAGAGGTACAGAACCCTCCTTTACTCCAGTTTATTGTACAACTAACAATGGTTTCAAAGAATTTCATTGTAAACGCTCTGTACAATTAAACAAAATATGCCAGGCCACACTCAGCTGAGCACACAGGAGAGAAACCATCAAATTCTTCACCTGCCTTTTCCTAACAAAGAAAAAATAAGTTCTTAAGAAACAAAATCAGGTGCTTCTGACAATATGACAGAATTAGGATACGGTCCTTTAATGGAAATGCACCATCAAAGTGTTCACATAAGTTTAGGTAAACAACATTGATGTCTTGGATTTTCAAACAAGGAAAAAAATCTTCTTGAGATGGAAAAGGAACCAGAAACAAAGGGAAAATATGGGAAATGCAATTGGTTCAAATCTCAAATTGGTGTCTGTACTCCACCAGCTCCATTTAGCTGTCCAGGAAAAGGTATCTTAAGCAATATATTAAAAACTGAACTCGTGAACGTTTCCACACCAAACTGCACCGTTTTCCAGTGTATCTTATCTCAGTGAATGACATCCTCATTTGTCCAATTCTACAAGAGGGAAAGGTAGGGAGCAAACCTGATACCCTATTGTCCCTCCTCCCCCATATCTAATATACGACCATGCCCCTTTGGTTTTACCTCCTAAATATCTAACAACTGTACACTTTTTTTCCCCATCACCATTTCCACTACCACAGCTTAAGTCATTTAACACATCAGCATCTCCTTTCAGGATTACAGCAGTAGCCACCTAAGTACTTTCCCTGAATCCAGTCTCTGTACCCCACTGCATCCATCAGTATCCCACAGCTAGAGCAATCTTTCCAAAACGTGAATCTGAGCATGGCACCATTTCCAACTTAAAATCTTTTAACAGCAGGGGCACCTGGGTGGCTCTGTCAGTTAAGTCTGACTTTGGCTCAGGTCATGATCTCAGCATCCCACTTTTGGCTCTGCACTCTCGGAGGAGTGTCTGCTTCTCCCCACCTCCAAGCATGCTCTCGCTCTCTCTCAAATAAACAAAAAAATCTTTAAAAAAAATCCTTTAAGAGCCTTAGGATATGAGACTAACATCCCATAAAGTCCAACATGGCCAGGTTCTTGTTACCTCTCTTCCTTCATCTCCACCAGATTTTAGCCAGTTTTTGTGCCCCAGTCAGGCTGGCCTTCATTATTTCCCACCAAGCCTCCTTATCATGTATTTTTTTTATTTTTTATTTTNTTTTTTTTTTTTTAATTTTATTTTATTATATTATGTTAATCACCATACAGTACATCCCCAGATTCCGATGTAAAGTTTGATGCTTCATTAGTTGCGTATAACACCCAGTGCACCATGCAATACGTGCCCTCCTTACTACCCATCACCAGTCTATCCCATTCCCCCCCCCCCCTCCCCTCTGAAGTCTTCAGTTTGTTTCTCATAGTCCATAGTCTCTCATATCATGTATTTTTTTTCCTTTACATTTGGGGACATTCTTCCCCTGCATCATCTTAATTTCCCCTTTACATAGTTAACTTCTGCTCATCATTCATTTCTTATCACAAATGTCACTTCCTAAGGAAGTCTGCTCTAAACCCCCATCCAGTTTTACAGTCTCATTGATGACACTTCCAGACAATTTTTTAAAAATATAGTATCCATCATGGTTTATGACATATAAAATCATCAGTAGCCTCTATGGCTAGGTATTATACCTAGCTTTTGTTTTTTCATTTTGTTTTGTTTATAAATAATGATTTCTTTTTTAAAGATTGTAATAAAATTCAATTGAGGTGTAATATACCAAAAAAGCACCATTTTAAGTGTACAGTTCAAAGTTTCAACTAATAATACCTATGTCATCGCTACCATAGTCAAATATAGAATATTTATTTCAACCTAAAAGCATCCCTTGCATTCTTCCACCAACTCCAGCCAAAGACAACAAGTTATCTGACTTCCATCATTCTAGATTAGTTTTGCCTGTTTTAGAATTTCTTTTTTTAAAAAGATTTATTTATTTATTTGGGGGGGCAGAGAGAGAGAGAATCTTCAAGCAGACTCCCTGCTGAGCATGGAGCATAACCTGGGGCTCCATCCCATGACCCAAGAGATCATGACCTGAACTGAAATCCAGTCAGATACTTAACCAATTGAGCCACACCGGCATCCCTAGCATTTCTTATAAATGAAATTATAAAGGAAGTAATGTCTTCTGTGAGGCTTGTTTTATGCAGTATATGTTTTTATATTTACACAGGTTGTCATGTGTATCAGTATCTTGTTTTTTATTTGTAAGTAATATAATATTTTATAGATAAAAGACAATTTGCTTAGCCATTCATCTACTGATGAACATTTGAATTAAGTCCAGTTTTGAGCTTTTATGAATAAAGCTTCTATAAATATCTGTTAAAAAACTTTGTGGCAATACATATTTTTCTTTTCCTGGGAAAATACCTAGGAGTAGAATTGCCAGGTAACATGATAATTACATGTTTATCTTTGTAAAAAAAAATTGCCAGGTTATTTTCCAAAGAGATGGTATCATTTTACATATCCATCACCAGTATATGAGGATTCCAGTTGATCTCTACCTTCACCAACATTTGGTATTCCAAGTCTTTTAATTTTAGTCATTCTACTGAATGCATTCTGGTATCACATTGTGATTTTAACTGCATCTCTCTAATAATTAATAATATAGGACATATTTTCATGTGCTTTCAGGGCATTTGTATGTCTTTTTTGGTGAGTTGTTTGTTCAAAATTCTGCCCATTTTTTAAAGTTTTAATTTAAATTTCAGTTGACTTACAGTGTAATATTAGTTTTGGGTATATAATATGGTGATTCAATGTTTCCATACAACACCTAGTGCTCATCACAAGTACACTTCTTAATCCCCATCATCTATTTAGCCCATTCCTTCTGCCACCTCCCCTCTGCTAACCATCAGTTTGTTCTCTGTAGTTGAGTCTCTTTCTTTCTTTGCCTCTCTCTCTTTTTTGTCCCTTTGCTCATTTGTTTTGTTTCTTAAATTCCACATATGAGTGAAGTCATATGGTATTTGTTTTTCTCTGACTGACGTGTTCACTTAGCATAATACTCTCTAGCTAGCTCTATCCACGTTGTTGCAAATGGCAAGATTGCATTATAACCCAGCAATTGTACTATTAGGTATTTATCCAAAGGATACAAAAATGCTAATTCAAAGGAATACTACATGTTGGCTAATTTAATTTTTTTAAAAATCCTCTAAATAAATAAATAAATAAATAAATAAATAAGGGATGCCTAGGTGGCTCAGTTGATTAAGCATCTGCCTTCGGCTCAGGTCATGATCTCAGGGTCCTGGGACTGAGTCCCACGTGGGGCTCCTTGCTCGGTGGGGAGTCTGCTTCTCTCTGCCTGCTGCTTCCCCTGCCTGTGTGCATTCATGCTCTCTCTCTTTCTCTGACAAATAAAATCTTTAAAAAAATAAATAAACAAAAACTTTAAAGTATGTAATATGGTATTAATTACAGTCACCATGCTGTACATTAGATCCCCATAACTTACTCATCGTATAGTTGGAAGTGTGTACTCTTTGACCAATACCTGCTCATTTCCCCTACTCCACTGCTCCTAGTAACAAGGATTTTACTGTTTCTATGCTTTTAGGCTTTTAGATTCCACTTTTAAGTGAGAAGTTACAGCATTTGCCTTTTTCTGTCTGACTTACTTCACTTAGTATAATGCCCTCAAGGTTCATCCATTTTGTTGTTAAAAGGCATGATTTCCTTCTTTTTTATGGCTGAATAATATTCTATTGTGTATGTGTGACATTTTCCTTAACATTGATTTTTGAAAGTTAAAGCAATCTTTCATTTCTGAGGAAAAAAATCCACTTGATCATAATATACTATTTTCCTATGTTGCCAGATTCAATTTGCTAATCATTTCTTAAGAATTTTGTGTCAGTAATCATGAGAGTTATTCTACTTTTCTGTACATGTAATTTTCTCCTCTTGTATCTCCAGTGTCTAGAATTGGAGATATTTTTTTGAGAAACTCTTTAATTTCTAATTCAATTTCTTTGATGGTTAAAAAGATATTCCATTTTTTTTTATTGGTTGAGATTTGGTTTTGTGGATTTCGTGGGATTTCTCCAGTTCTAACAAGTTGTTGAATTTATTAACCTAAAGTTGTTTGTAGTATTCCTTTTGTTACCTTTTGAATGGCTATAGAATCTCCCATTTTGTTTCCGTTATTGTAAACATTTAAGGCCATTATATCCATCTCTGCACTATTTTGCCTCATCTCACATATTTTCATATACTATATTTTCCTTTTTATTCTGTTCTGTATATGCTTTTTTTAAAAAAGATTTTATTTGACAAAGAGAGCACAAGCAGGGGGAGCAGCAGAGGGAGAGGGAGAAGCAGACTCCCCAGTGAGCAGGGAGCCGGATGCAGGACTCAATCCCAGGACCCCAGGATCATGACCTGAGCTGAAGGCAGACGTTTAACCAACTGAGCCACCAAGGCGCCCCTGTTCTTTATATGCTTTTAAGACTTCATTTGAAACTTCCTCTTTGATCCATGCATTATTTAGATATGTATTATTTAATTTTCAAGTGCTTAATGATTTACCTGTTGCCTATTACTGATTTCTAGTTGGATTCCATTTTGATCAGTGATCATACTCCATTATTTTAATTCTTTAAAATTTGTTAGGGTTTGTTTTATGCCTTAAGACATTTATCTATTTTGGTGAATGTTCCTTGGGTACTTGAAAAAAAATGTGTATTCTGCTGTTGTTGGGTAGGATGTTTCTATACATGTCAATTAACATCTTTTTAGTTGATTGCTTTGTTTAGATATTCTATATCCTTGCTGATTTTCTTCCTAGTCATTGTTTGTTAGTTACTGGGACTGAAGTTTTAGAAGTCCTATTGTAATTTTGGACCAGTTTATGTCTCCTTTCAGCTCTATCAGTTTTTGCTTCATGTAAATTGAAGCTCTGTTGCTTGAATGATACACATTCAGAATCAGTATGTCTTCCTGGCAGATTGATCCTTTTATCATGATGTAAAGTCCTTCTTTGTCTCAAAAAGTTCCCATGCTCTGAAGTTTACTTTATCTTATATTAATATAGCTACTCCTGCTTTTTAAAAAATTTTGATTTCTGTTTGCAAGAGATATCTTTTTTCATTCTTTTGCTTAAATTTACCTCCGTTGTTGAATTTAAAATGAGTTCCTTGTAAACAGCATAGAGTTGAATCACAATGTTTTATCCATGCTTCCAGTGTCTATCCTTTAAGTGCTATATTTAAAAGTATTTGCACTTAAGGTAATTATTGATATGTTAGAGTTTAGGTCTCTCATTTTAGTATTTATTTTTATTTGTTTTCTCTGTTTCTCTCTCTCTCTTTGCCTTCCTATGGGTTACTTGAACATTTTTTTTTAGGATTCTCTTTTTTAATAGTGGGGTTTTTTTGTTTTTGTTTGCTTTTAAAGATTTTATTTATTTATTTGAGAGAAAGACAGAGTGCAAGCAGAGGGAGGAGTAGAGGGAAAGGGGGAGAATCTCAAGCAGACTTCATGCTGAATGAGAAGCTCAATGCAGGGCTCAATCTCATAACACTGAGATCATGACCTGAGCAGAAACCAAGAATCCATTGCTTAACTAACTGAGCCACCCAGACTCCTCATGAATATTGTTTTGAGTGCATATCATTATATAGTTTTTAGTGGTTGCTCTGGGTATTACAATACACACATCTGACTTATCACACAGTCTACTGAAGTTAACATTTACCACTTTAAGTGTAAAAACCATACTTCCATTTGGGACCCTCTACTTTCCCCAGTTTTAAATATCATTATCGTGCATATTAGATGGTTTTTTAAATTTTGGTTAAATCAGTAACTATCCTGTTTTACCCATATTTCTGATTTTTACATTTTTTCCTTTTTTCCTTCTTGATGTTCCATGACTTCTTTTTCATCATTTCCTTTCTTTTTAGCCATTAAGCATAGGATTGTTAGTGACAAACTATTTTCATTTTCCTTCATCTGAGGATATCTTTATTTCTCATTCATTGCTGAAGGTTAGTTGCACCAGATATAGAATTCATGACTGACAGTTATTTTTCTGCATTTCAAAACTGTTTTCTTACTTTATTTTGGCCACCAGGGTCAGATGAAAATACTGTCATTAGAATTCGTATTCCTTCATAAGTAATGTGTCTTTACTATCTGACTTAACATTTTTCTTTGTTTTACTTTTCAAAAGTTTATTATGTGTCTCGTTGTGGGATGTTTTGGATTTCCTTATTCAAAATTTATTTAGCTTTTGAATTTATAAGATTATATCTTTTGCTAAACTTGGCAAACTTTTGGCTATTATTTCTTTGGGTACCCAATTTTCTCCTCTCCTTCATGAACACTGATGAAATAATTGGTGGATATTTAGCTATTGTCTCACACATAAGTCCCTGAGGCTCTGTTAGTTTCTATAATGCTATTTTCTATAAACGCTATTTTCTCTACGTTGTCAAAATTGAGTCAATTCTTTTTAACTATACTGATTCTATCTTCTGTTATCTCTATTCTACCATTGAGCCTATCCAGCAAATATTTTGCTAATTTTAATTTTCAGTTCTGTAATTACCATTTGTTTCTTTTTAATGGTTTCTACTTAGTTACTGAAATTTTCAATTTTTTCATGTGTTTCATGTTTAAAAGAATTTATAATTGTTTGTTGGAGCATCTTCATTAAGGATGCCTTAAAATCTTTGTCAGATAATTCCAAAATCTAATGTAGGTTCATGTTGACATAAGTTGATGGTCTTTTCTCATCTGTGTTGTGATTTTTCTGATTCTTGGTATGATGGAAAATTTTTGTTTGTATCAGATATGTTGGCCATTATGTTCTATTATGTTAGGAGGCTCTGGGCCCTATTTAAATCTTTTATTTTAGCATTCATTCATCCTGCTTAGGCTTTACATGGAGTTCCTGGCCCTTTTTAAGCTGTGACTTCAGTGATTACTTAATTTTCAGAAGCTCTGTGGTGCCATTATGGTCCACTTGGTTTATCTCAGCTGCTGGAGCTACCCCTGGAGTTGTTATTGAAGGGTGCTGTCTAGGTTGGGATGCCTGGTGCAGGTAGGTAGGATAAAAACATCTCCAAGCTCAAAAGAACATATTGGCTTCCTGGGCCATGCTCCTTGTTGGGTTAGGATCCCCCTTATTGGTGCTGTTCACTCACTCAGTGTCTCATAGTAGGGGAGAAGAGTCTCAGTCCCACAAATATGAAGAAGCTTCCTGAGCCAACCCCTAGTTGTGGTGGAATCCTCTTTGTCCATGTCTCCAGATTCCTTTTGTCTCTCAGTAGGGGAGGAGTATCAGGTGCAAGCAGAATAAGAGGGCTTCCCAACCTGGGTCCTTGTCATGGCAGGATCCCTCTTTCTGGTGCCATCCAGCCCCTGATATTGGTAGAGGAGGGTATCCAGACCAGACCACTTCTTGTGGGATTCCCCTTGCTTGTATACCTGGGCGTGTTGTATCTCTGGATGAGGGATTGGGGTCTCAGACCGAGGAGGGAAGAAGAGTACTTTCCCTGGCCCTTAATTGTCAACCTAGCTCTTTGGTAATTCCCTTTGCTTGCGCTAACATGCTCACCTGACAGGATTCTCATTTAATCCAGGAGAGGACTGAGCCTATTTGGGTGCCTTTTATTGCTAGATTGGAATTTAGGAAATGTTGGTCCTGGGTTGCCTTCTGTTGTCTGAGATGCAATAAGACACTTTGCTGGTAATTGTTCCTTCAGTTCTGAAGTCCTAATCAGTTCACCTTCCTCTTTGCACTTGTCAGCATTCTCCTTTTGTTATTTTGCCTTATTTCCAGGGTTCATAGTTGTATTATGCCAGGAAGAGTAGGGAAAAATGAATTTATGCCATCTGGTCTGAACTGGAAGTCTAGTTAACTTTTAGAACACATGGAATATAGTTATAATAACTGTTTTAATGTCCTTGTTTCCTAATTCTATCATCCTGTGAGCTTTGCTCAATTTCAGTTGGTTGATCCCCCCACCCTTATGAGTTGTATTATCCTGCTGCTTTTTGTATGCTTGGTAATCTTTGATTGGATGCCAGACACTGTTAACTACCTTATTGAATACTGTATATTTTTCTTTTTTTTAATGATAATATTTTTTATTATGTTAGTCACCATATAGTACATCCCTAGTTTTTGATGTAAAGTTCCATGATTTATTACTTGCGTATAACACCCAATGCACCATGCAATACGTGCCCTCCTTAATACCCATCACCAGCCTCTCCCATCCCCCCCCCGAAGCCCTCAGTTTGTTTCCCAGAGTCCATAGTCTCTTGTGGTTCATTCCCCCTTCTGTTTACTCCCTTTCTTCTTCCCTTTCTTCTCCTACCGATCTTCCTATTTCTCATGTTCCACAAATGAGTGAAACCATGATAATTGTCTTTCTCTGCTTGACTTATTTCACTTAGCATTATCTGTATATTTTTCTATTTGAAATATCTTTGACCTCTGTTCTGTACAGATAAATCATTGGAAAAGAGGCTGATCTATTTCACTCTTGTTTTACGATTTGTTAGTTGGGACCAAAAGACTAAGGATAATTTTCTATTGCTGAGGCAAAATCCTTCTGAGTACTTTAACCAATAACCCATGAATTACGTGGTTTTCCAGTCTGGCTGATTAGAATTATATGGTTTTCCAGTCTGGCCGATTAGAACACTATTCCCAGCTCTGTGTGAGAGCTGAGTACTAGTCTTATATGATTTTCTCAGATGGATTCTTTCCTCAGCCTTATGTAGTTTCCTCATATACATGTTCTGATTAATGCTTTGCTGAATACTCAAGGGGGACTCTCCACAGATCTCTGGAGATTTCTCACTATGCAGCGTTATCTTCTCCTATACTCTGTCCCACAATCCCTGGGCTCCTTGGCTTCTCAGTATTCTCAAATTTGTGTCATCAACTGATGGAGTCTGCTGGGCTTTCCTTGGGTCCTGTCCCTGCCCTACAGTCTGAAATATTTCTCAAGACAGTAAGGAAAATCAACCACACACTTTTCTTTGGTTCTTTTCTCTCATGGATCACTGTCTTTTGTTGCCTGATAACCAGTGTCTTAAAAACATTTTTCATAGATTTTGTATGTAATTTTTGGTTATTTCAGTCAGGTGGGTTAATATGATCCCTCTTACTTCATCTTGTCTGGAAGCAGAAGTCTTCATATTATTTTCTGTAAGACACTTTAAAATATTTTCCATGGGTATAGATTTCTATTGATAGAATTGATATTTTTTCCCCTTCAAAATGATGCTTTTCTGGTTTGCATAGTTTTGATAATAGTTGAATTGCTATTCTTATCTTTGTTCTTACAGATAACGTCTTCTTTCTCCCTCTGAGGGCTTTTAAGATTTTTCTTTTTATCCCTCACTTTTATTCCCAACACTTTGATTATGGTAAGCTTGTGTGTGTGTCTGTGTGTCTGTGTGGGTGGGTGATGGGTATTAAGGAGGGCACGTATTGCATGGTGCACTGGGTGTTATACGCAAGTAATGAATCATGGAACTTTACATCAAAAACTAGGGATGTACTGTATGGTGACTAACATAATATAATAAAAAACATTATTATTAAAAAAAGGGAGAGATTATTTTTTAGAGCCATTTTAAGTTCACAGCCCCTACAATGCACAGCCTCTCCCATTACCAACATCCTCCACCAGAGTGATACATTTGTTGTAATTGATGAGCTTACACTGACACATTACGATCACCCAAAGTCCTTGGTTTACATATGATTCACTCTTGGTGTTGTACGTTAGGAGTTTGGACAAATGTATAATGATATGTATTCATCATTATAGTATCATACACAGTATATTCAACTGGCTTAAAAATCCTCCAACTTCTGCCCATTCATTCTTGCCAGGGGTTAGTGGAAGAGCAAGACTTCTTTCATTTAGTAATATGCATTTAACCTTGGTGTGGTTTTCTTCCTATGTATACTGGTTGAGAGTCTTTGAGTTGTATGCTCTCACAATTTTTCTAACCCCACATGTATTTCCTTTTGCTCACTTCAACTTGTCACCAGTTCTCATACAAAGTGACCTAACCCTCTTCCTGCTATTGGTATCTAGATTGGAAAGTCTACCTAGCCAAATTAGTATGACATTATATAGAGAAGGGTATCAAATAAAATGCAAAAACCTAATTGCTCTTGAAAACATCTCATAAGGTAAAACCAGCATTTGGAAAATAGGGCATGAGAAAAGGAAAGTAACTATATTAATCATATATTTATCTCATGCCAAATATTGTGTCACAAATATTACAGGTATTATATCATTTAATTCTTTTTTAAAAGATTTTGTTTATTTATTTGACAGAGAGGCAGACGGCTACAGAGGGAACACAAGCAGGGGGAGTGGGAGAGAGAGAAACAGGCTCCCTGCTGAGCAGAGAGCCCAATGTGGGGGGGGGTGGCTTGATTCCAGGACCCTGGGATCACGACCTGAGCTGAAGGCAGATGCTTAACGACTGAGCCACCCAGGTGCCCCATATCATTTAATTCTCATGACAATCTTACAAGATAGGGAGTGTATATTTTTTTACAGGTTATCAATGAAATAATTGTGGTTTGGAAAGTTGAATACAACCTAACTCATAAATTTAGAAGCCAAGTTTTGAATCTAGACCTATCTGACTTCAAAGTTCATGCAATTTTTCTCTAAGTCATACTAACAAGTTCCTATGTTCTGAAAGGGCATTGGTCCTTGCGAAAAAATCTCTCAGACAATATAATGTCTTTACATATCTAAGACTTTAACATTTCCATGTGCAAATAGTCTTGCCAAACCTGAGAATTATATTCTTGCAAAGTCTTGAGAGAATCGATACTTACTTTGATTTGCAGGTCAATGGTTTAGAAACATGTATAAACATTCTAAAAAACTCTATTAAATAACATGTTTTTCCCCCAGATGAGATCAACCACAGTACAAAATGTTTAAGTAATCCATTATAAGCATTTGCTTACAAAATTGTTGGAAAACCTGCAAAGTCACTCTGGCTGTATCCACAGAAATAAGTTCCAGAATATCTTAAAACTGATGACCAAAGGATGTTTCCACTTCTGCTAAAGTCAGAAGGTAGCCTCTAGGATTACTGAATTCAAGGACACACTATTACAGCTCTGATACAGGAAATAGGAACCATTGGCACTACTGCCACAACTCCATCTCAACACTCTGGAGTTTGCAAATAGATCCAGGAACGTTGCACTTGGTCATAGCATCTACTGAAAGTCAGCATAGTCTAAGGGATAAGAGCCTGTCCTAGAGCCCTGTAACTGAAAAAAAAAAAATCTGACTTCTACCACTTGTTATTTCTTTAATCTTTTCCTTCCCTTTGGCCCAGATTTCTCATCTGCAAATTTGGGATAATACTAGCTCCTAGGATTAACAAGTGTAGTGTAAGTATCTGACATTAAGATTTTGATTGCCCAGGCATCTGTTCCAAAAGTCATCCATCTTGAATAAACACATTGCCAGCTGCGTGAAACAGCTACTAGCAAAACAACCAGATAAAGAATTAGGACACCCCCACCTATGAAGTTCCTGTTTCAGAAAACCCTGAGTAATTTAGATATTGATTGCTGGAATGAACCCGTTTCTCCCTTCCCCCATCTTAAATCCCACTCTTATACTTTAAATTAGCCAATAAAGCATGAACAGCCAAAACCCTGGAGATCCCACCCTCAAGCCCTAATAAATTCAGAGCCCTAGGCCTGCTCTTTCTTTTTCTCTTTCTTTACAATCTCACTGTGTGGTCCTCAGGTGTGCCATGTATCCTCCAAAACAAATAATAAATCTTGTTCTTCACAGTTCCCTGATGATTTTTGCTGAAGAATGTCCTACAATTCTGATAAGAACCACAAGCACCAGTCCAGCCACAACATTAGCCCTGGTGGGAGAAGTATCCGTGGGGGCTCCCTGTGAGTAATATGGGCCAGTGCTTCAGGGATTCCCAGCCAAAAGCATCAGTATCATTAGGCTGGGGCTGACACAACAACAAGATAATCATACATATAAAGAAAACATAATAATTAAATCTAATATTTTTTTATCTTTTTCATTTCTCACATCTAAGTAAGGAATTTTTAAAAAGTCAATTTTTTTCTTATCAATACAGCATATTGATTGAAAGCACAAGTTTTGTGGTTTAACTCACCTGGGTTTCCATATCAGCTGTACTTCTTACTAGCTCTGTGGTCTTAAACAAGTCTCTTAATGTTTCTGAGGCCAGGTTACCACACCTGTAAAAAGGAAATAATAATAGTACTTGTATCTAAAGTGTTTAGTGAGAGGCCTCATAGATTAAAAGAATATAATAAATGTTAACATCTAAAATTATTATTTGAGTCTGTATAAACATTTTGCTTTGGATTTTAAAAACCACAAACATTCTCTTAAATAAGTATTCTTAGATAAAGGTCCAGAAAGCCCTAAGAGTTTGATTGCAATGTGTAATAGGGATAGCTAGTATTCAGTTTAACAAAACACCAAATATTGTTGCAATCACAAAGTCTAAATATAATTTTTCTACCAATTATCCTTGAGAGACACATAATGAGAAATATTTCTACAAGAAAAATTCCAAGAGAAGGAATTGGGATCAGAAAATCCTGCAAATAGGGGCACCTGGGTGGCTCAGTTGGTTAAGCATTGGACCCTTGATTTTGGCTCAGGTTATGATCTCAAGGTTGTGGGATCGAGCCCCATGTCAGGCTCTGCACTCAGTACACTGTCTGCTTGAGATTCTTTCAAGTTTCCCTGTGAGCCCTGACATTTTACGACCATGGTATGAATCAGAGTTCTGAGTTGAAAGCAACAGAAACCAACTGAATGATTTAAGCCAAAGAGAAGTTTAAGAAAATAATTAGTTCATAGAATCAAAAAACAAAAGATGTTACAGTAACAGGCTTAAATAAACAACAATGTGGCTGTAATCGCAGGCAAAATCCACCATGGAACTTGTGTACTGAGGACGCCGCTATCACTGCCATTGACCATCAAAGATTGCACTGATGCTGGCATCACTCTTGCTAATGACCCTGGAAACAGGTTGCTGCTAATGTTACCGTTAACATCTATTTTCCATTCTTTGTTGCATTATGTGCCTAGTTCTAGATTTTAAATTCAAGGAAGATGCATCTATTTGACTGAGCTTGTCTCCCCTTAAGATTCATAAAATGAGGATTTCCTCAAACATAGAAAGGATATTCAGGTGCTGGGGAGCCAAAAATTGCCCACTACAACCAGGATCTCCTAAGTAAATATATATATATTTTCATGTGTCATTCTTGTTCTCAACACTGATGTAGTACGTGCAATTGCCAACACACGAAAGTGGTAGAGATTTAAAAAGAGGATCTCCTTAAATTAGAATAGGAATGAGTAAAATAGATCTCTGGGCCTTCTTTCAAAGGGACTAACTTTGGGGCACCTGGGTGACTCAGTCTGTTAAGCATCTGCCTTCAGCTCAAGTCATGATCCTAGGGTCCTGAGATCAAGCCCCACATCTACATTGGGCTTCCCATTGAGTGGGGACCCTGCTTCTCCCTCTCTCTCTCTCTCTCTCTCTGCTGCTCCCCCTGCTTGTACTCTCTCTGTCAAATAAATAAATAAAATCTTTAAAAAAGAAAAAGGGACTAATTCCCCTTTGGGAAAAAGTGTGTTCTATACTTCATCACTTCTGATCTCAAGAGAATCTGAGCCACCATCTGTCAAGAGCATAAAGTAGGTAGATTATATCTCTGGTTTCTTACCTGAAGTAATATACAACTCCTGAACGATTGTCAGAAGTTCATGGTCATGATTTCATTAGGAATTATATCAATTCGTTCATAAGATTTCCGTTTGTAGTTAGGTTATGGACATAGAATCCAATATATACTGCATATCTCCTCCTCATCTAATAAATGAATGAATTGACTTGTGCTTGAAAGCCTTTTGGAGCAAACTGTTATAATACCAGTAAAAACTGGAGGGCAAGCAGTAACATAGTGGCAGAAATCACAGTATAACAATTTCACCAATATGTCAAAGGGTAAGGTACCCATTGACTTGGTGAACAGGTAATTGACTAGAGATTGCTTTAAGTGAATATGATCTAGAGTAACATTTTAATTCTTTTAATGTTATTTCCTTATTTTTAAACTTATTTTCTTACTTTTTGGTCTAGGGCTTAAAATATGCATTTTATAAAATCTACTTCATATTCATACCAACTTAATTCCAGTGGTATATAGAAATGTAATTCCTGTATAACTCCATTCCTTTTCCTCATTTTTATATTATTTTATATATGATGATCTATGTTTATTATAAAACAACAATACATTGCTATAATTATTTTTATATAATTTAAAATCTTTTAGAGAAGCTAGATATTTATACAGTTTGTTATATTAACTATAGTAACCATTTCTTAAATGTTTTTTGCACTGAATTAACCTGTAGAAATCCAGATTTTTTTTTCTTGCTTGTAGATTCAGAAAACTGATTTAAAATGTCCATTATAGGGGCGCCTGGGTGGCACAGCGGTTAAGCGTCTGCCTTCGGCTCAGGGCGTGATCCCGGCGTTATGGGATCGAGCCCCATATCAGGCTCCACTGCTATGAGCCTGCTTCTTCCTCTCTCACTCCCCCTGCTTGTGTTCCCTCTCTCGCTGGCTGTCTCTATCTCTGTCAAATAAATAAATAAGATCTTTAAAAAAAAATGTCCATTATAGACAAAAATTGAGAAATATCTGATAATGTGTTACATTAGTGTATTGTTAAATAAAATTTTCTAAAACTGCTTTGTTGTAAATATTCAGATTTCTCACAATTCTATTTTGACCAAACTTAGTGCTAAAAATTCCCATCTTAGGGGCACCTGGCTGGCTTAGTCAGTAGAGCAGGCGACTCTTGATTTCAGAGTCAATGAGTTCAAGCCCCATGTTGGGTGTGAAGCATATTTTTTTAAAAATCCCCATCTTAAATTTCTGACCTATTAAATTCTGTAATTTATATGTAGGTTTCTGAGTAACTAAAAACCAAGGGCAAAAATTAATGGGATTTTCTATATACCCACCCTTTCTTTCAGTTATAGACAGTTGAAAAAGTTTAGCTTAAGACTATAGGCTTCTACTGTTTTGTTTTGTTTTGTTTCATATTAGGCTAACATTTNGTGATCCCGGCGTTATGGGATCGAGCCCCACATCAGGCTCCTCCGCTAGGAGCCTGCTTCTTCCTCTCCCACTCCCCCTGCTTGTGTTCCCTCCCTTGCTGGCTGTCTCTATCTCTGTCGAATAAATAAATAAAATCTTTAAAAAAAAAAAAAGACTATAGGCTTCTACTGTTTTGTTTTGTTTTGTTTCATATTAGGCTAACATTTCTAGTGGACTTACTGTTGTTTTGGTATGAGTAATCTAATTAGGAGATAACCAGAGTTTCTACTACTCATGATCTATGATGCCTTTCAATTGGAATTTCTCATCCAGAAAGTTCCTTTTAATTCAAAAATGTCAGAATGGATGATGAAAAAAATGTGCTCTCTCCAGGGTTTATTCTTTCAATAGGCTGTGTTTGTGCTTCAAATTCCTAGCTATATTACTTCAAAACAGACATGGGGAAGTGGCATGCAGAGTTCACATAGATCATTGATTCTGTTTGCTAAAATATGTCTCCAGTTTTCAGAAACACTATATTAAACAAAAAAAGCTAGATGTAAAAGAGAGCACAGTGTATGATTTCATTTATATGAAGTTCAAGAACAGGAAAACTTATCTGTGATGTTAAAACTCAAAATAATTGTTACCCTTGGGAAGGGCTAGTGAATAGAAGGGGTCATGAAAAGGAATTCGCAGTGCTGGCGATATTCTATTTTTTCTGTATGCTAGTTATTTTGGTATGTTCAGCTTTTGGCTAGTCAGTTGTGATTTGTGTACTTTATTGTACCTTATAACTCAGAAAAAACATAGAAAATAAATATTCTTTAATATGAAGACATTTTCCTTTAGATTGTTATATATAACATTAGTTATTACCTATCAATTACTAAAAAGGAAAATATCTCCCAAGGGGAAAAAGATATATGTACATATGTCAGCCTAGTATTTGTTTCATAAAATTAAAACAAATCTGACTATGTAATATGATGAAATTTATTTAAAGCAGCATGGCAAATTAAAAAAAAAGATTCAGAAGGGAAAATATGTTCACATAATGGCATAATGTACACTGAAAGTGGAAAAATAAGTCATTGAGTATCTTAAGAGCATCAGCAAAAGCATCTTAGTGACAGGATGTATGTGGATATTTCTATATCCTTTGACTTTATCTGGAGTGTGCCTGGACTAGATAGAGAACTTACTGGCACAATAATAAAGGTCTATTTACTTCCATTCCTTTTACCTAATACATCATATCTGGCTATCATGAAAAATTTAAAAGGCATACTGAAAGGCAAAAAATACAGTTTGAAGAGACAGAATAAGCACCAGAACCACACTCAGATATGAAAAGGATGATGGAATTAGCATAATGGGAATTTAAAAACAACAACAACTATGATAAACAAGCTAAGGGCACTAATGGATAAAGTAGACAGCATGAAAGATCAGATGGCAATGTAAACAGAGAAATGGAAATTGTAAGAAAGAAAAAATAAATGATAGAGATTAAAAACACTAACAGAAATAAAGAATGCCTCTGATGGACTTATTAGTAGACTGGCCATGGCTGAGAAAAGAATCCCTGAGCTTGAGGAATGTCAATAGAAACTTCCAAGAGGGGCGCCTGGGTGGCACAGCGGTTAAGCGTCTGCCTTCGGCTCAGGGCGTGATCCCGGCGTTGTGGGATCGAGCCCCACATCAGGCTCCTCTGCTATGAGCCTGCTTCTTCCTCTCCCACTCCCCCTGCCTGTGTTCCCTCTCTCACTGGCTGTCTCTATCTCTGTCTAATAAATAAATAAAATCTTTAAAAAAAAAAAAAAAGAAACTTCCAAGAACTGAAGAAAAAAAAAAGGGCTGAGAAACATGCCACAGAACTAAGGGACAACTCCAAGAGATATAACATATGCGTAATGGGAATACCAGAAGGAGAGAAAAAAAATAGAAGAAATATTTCTAGCAATAATGACCCAGAATTTCCCAAAGTAATGTCAGATACCAAAGCACAGATACAAGAAGATCAGAGAACACCAAAAGTAACTGCACCCAGGCATATTACATTCAAACTATAGAAAATGAAAGATTAAAAAATCTTGAAAGAAGCCAGAAGTTAAAAAATAATAATACTTATCATAATTTACTTAAAGAAGAGCAAAGACAAGAACATCTGACTTCTCCTCAAAACTGTGCATTCAAGAGGAGTGGAATGAAATATTTAAAGTGTTGAGAGAAAAAAAATCCACCAACCTAGAATTCTGTACTTTAAAATATCCTTCAAAAGTGAAGGAGAAATGGACTTTCTCAGACAAACAAAAATTGAGGGCATTTGTTGCTAGTAGACCTTGCAATAAATATTAAAAATTCTTCAGAGAAAAGGAAAATTTTATACCACAATTGAATTCAGGACATCACTACAGACCCCATGTATGTTAAATGTATAATAAGTGAGTATTATAAACAACTCTATGCTTACATATTTGAAAATCTAGATGAAATAGACCAAGTCTTTGAAAGACACAATCTGCCCAAATTCACAAAAATAGACAATCTTAATGGCTCTATATGTACTTAAAAATTGAACTAAGAATTAATAATCTTCCCAAGGTAAAAGACACCAGGTCTAGATGGGCTCACTGGTGAATTCTACCAAACATTTCAAGGAGAAATTACACCAATTCTCTGCAATCTCTTTTAGAAGATAGAAACAAAGGGAATATGTCATAATCATTCTATGAGGCCAGTGTTACTCTAATACCAAAACCAGATAAAGCTATTCCAAGGGAAGGAAACTACAGTCTGGGTATGCCTGGGTGGCTCAGTTGGTTAAGCATCTGCCTTCGGCTCAGGTCCTGATCCCTGGGTCCTGGGATTGAGCCCCAGGTCAGGTTTCCTGCTCAATGGGGAGTCTGCTTCTCCCTCTCCCACTGCCCCTCCCCCTACTCATGCTCTTACATACCTTCTCTCTTTCAAATAAATAAATAAAATCTTAAAAACTACAGATCAGTAGCTCTTGTGAACATGGATGCAAAAATTCAACGAAATTTGATTTAATTTTACACAATGTATTAGAAGAATTACACACCACAGCCAAGTGAATTTATCCCAGGTGTGCAAGGCTGCTTTAATGTTTGATAGTCAGTTAATGTAATTAATCATATCAACAGGCTAAAGAAGAAAAAAAATCATATGATCATATGAATAAGTAAAGAAAAAGCATTTGACAAAATCCAACACTCATCTATGATTAAAAACTCTCAGCAAACTAAGAACAGAAGGGAATTCCCTCAATGTGATAAAAAAAAAAAACCCTACCAAAAACCTACTACTAACATCATATGTAATTGAGAGAAACTAGAATCTTTCCCAGTAAGATCAGGAACGAAAAACAAGAATGAATGTCCCTTCTCTCATTTTCAACATTATTTTGGAAGTTCTAACTAATGAAATAAGACAATAATAGAAAATTAAAGGTATACTGATTAAGAAGGATGAAATAAAGCTGTGTTTGTACTCAAAGCTGAATTTATAGCTGATTAGTCAGAAGTACTGATAATAACCTGGGACTGGCATCTGAAGTGGGGGGAGGTCTGTAAAATTAAGCCCTTAACTTGTGGGATCTAACGCTATCTCCAGGTTGATAGTGTCTGAACTGAATTGAGTTGTAAGACATCCGGATGTTGCTGGAGACTTAGAGAAGTGGTGTTGGAAAAGAGACCATACATATGGTGTCAGAAGTGTTGTAAGTAAAAGTACTATAAAATCCAAGCAAACTATTTTGGGGATATCAACAAATTGATTCTAAAGTTTATATGAAGAGTAAAAAAACCCAGAATTGCTAACACAATATTGAAGGAAAACAAAGGTGGAGAAATGACACTACTAGACTACACGACTTTCTATAAAGCTACAGTAATCAAGACAACATAGTACTTGTGAAGGAATAGACAAATAGATCAATGTAACAGAATAGAAAGCCTAGAAATAGACCTACATAAATATGGTCAACTAGTTTTTGACTAAGATCAAAGTCAATACAATGGAGCAATGATAATCTTTTCAACAAATGATGCAGGCAGAACTGAACATCCATATAAAAAATGAATCTAGACATGGACCTTATACATTTAACAAAAATTAACTCAGAGTGGATCATAGATCCTATTGTAAAATGCAAAACTTAATGTTTCTAGAAGATAAACAGAAAACCTAGATGACTTTTACTATGGCACTAAGTTCTTAGATACAACACCAAAGGTACGATCCATGAAAGAAATGACTGATCACCTGGACTTCATTCAAATTTAAAACTTCTGTGAATGACACTGTCAAGAGAATGAGAACACAAGCCATGGGCTGGGAGAAATTATTTGCAAAAAACATATCTGAAAAGGACTGTTATTCAAAATACACAAAAGAGCTTCTAAAACTCAACAATAAGAAAACAAACAACCCAATTAAAAAATGGGCGAAAGACCCAAGCAGGCACCTCACCAAAGCAGATATACAAATGGCAAATAAGTATATGGAAAAATAAACTACAACATCAGATATTATCACGGAGTTGCAAATTAAAACGAGTTACAACTACACGACTATTAGAATGGCCAAAACCCAAGACACTGACAATATCAAATGCTGGCAAGGATGTGAAGCAACAAGAACTCTCATTCATTGCTGCTGGGAGGCACAATGGTACAGTCACTTTAGAGGAAAGGCAATTTAGCAGTTTATTATACAACTAAACATACTCTTACCATATGTTCCAGCAATCACACTCCCTGGAATTTACCCAAATGGTCTGTAAATTTATGTCTACACAAAAACCTACACATGAATGTTTATAACAGCTTTATTCATAACTGCCAAAACTTGGAAGCAACAGAAATGTCCTTAATTAGGTGAATGGAAAATAAACTGTAGTATATCCAGACAATGGATTATTATTCAGAACTAAAAGGAAATGAGCTATCAAGCCATAAAAAGAAGTGGAGGAGTCTTAAATGCATATTGCTAAATGAAAGCGATTTTTTGCTCAAATTTTCAATCTATATGCTATCCAGAAGATGCATTATTTAGAAACAGGTTCTTAAAAACAAAAATTACCCAAAGCAAATTTAACAGTATCATTTGTATTTGTGATAATGATACCTCTTGCTCAACTGCAAAAAAAAAATATATATATATATGCATATAAAGCAATGATTCAATTTATTTGGACTTCCCTGAATTAAAGGTAAAAAATTAATTAAAACATTTTTTCAACTGGTCGTTTTTGGTTGGTAGAGGTAAAAAAACAAAAAACAAAAAACCCAATCACTGCTTTCTTTCGTTTGAAAAGTCCTTTCTATTTTTCAAAGTACTTCCGTATACATTAATCTCATTTGGACTTTAAAACAATCCCATAAGGTATGCAAATAAAGTATTATCACCATCATTATGTAGAGATTTTCAATGACTTTTCCAAACCATACTGCAATTCATAACAAAGTATATATGTAACCTGAATCTAGTGCTTTTTTTTTAACCTTCATAAAACTTCTCTATAAAATCTGGTTTAGAATGGTAAGTTTCAAGAAACAGAAAGTTACAAAAAAAAATCTTCCAGATGCTATCTAAATCATAAGGACCCAAACATTTGAACTTTAAGATGTAGCTTATACTTGGATACCTTACCACACCAAAAAAGAGTAGCTACTACGGATGTAATCCATAGAGAGATCATTGTTAAAGCCATGAGGGTAGTAGTAGCTACCTTCCCTAAGGAAGATGGAAGGAAATCAAAAGGACAGAAACTTAGAAAATGCCACTTTGTTTAATTTTGTTGGTTTACTCTTCTCGCACCTAGATGGAATAACTAACAAATGTTACAGTTTCTTTGGTTATTCTAAGGTAATCAATAATTCATTTTTAGGTACTTAAATCTGCCATTCGTTTAACATAAATTTTCTTTCCTTATTGAGCTCTGTTCTGTTTTAGGCTGTTAGAGCTGACAGACTTTTTCAGGTGTTCCCACAAGATTCCTATCTTCTGGTTATTCAGTTAAACACTAATGACAGCTATGAAGGGACCTTACAGATTAAATTAATGTTGCCAATCAATAGGCCTTAAGTAGAGAGAGTATCCTAGATTATCCAAGTGAACCCAAAGGAATCACAGGGATCCTTAAAAGCAAAGGAAGAAAAACAGGATACAGGCAAAAGATATGCCTTAAAGCAGATGAGATAAAAGAGTCAAAGATATTTTAATCACAAGAGGGTCTCCATCCACTGTTGCTGACACCAAAGAGGACAAAGAGCTAGAGAATATCAAGGTCTCAAGAAGCTGAGAACTACTGCCAGCCAACAGCTAGCAAGGAAATGAGAACTTTGTCTCCCAACTGCATGAAATTGAATTCACCCATCAACCTGAATGAGCCTAATGCATTCTCCCCTAGAGCCTCCAGAAATGAATACAGCATGGTCTGGCTCCTTTGCTTCAGCCTTGTGAGTCTTTAAGCGGAGGAACCACCTCATCCCCACTGTACCTGGACTTCAGACCTACGGAAGTATGAGATAATAAATTTTTTTTGTTTAAAACCCTGAAGTTTGTGGTACTCTGGCAGCAATAAAACACTAATAGAGCTGTGAATTCTACAGTAAGAGAGACACAGTCAGATCCCTCTATATTTTCCCATGCACAAACCTCCTCATCTGCTCTCTCTGCTGGCTCTGACACCTCCAAGAAGAGAAAAATTCTTGTCTCATGTAGTTATAATCTAGTATTGGTGCCTGTATTAGTCAGTGTTCTCCTGAGAAACAGAACCAATAGGATATATACAGGTATGTATATGTGGAGATTTATTATAGGAACTGGCTCACAAGGTTACAGAGTCTAAGTCCCATGATCCACAATCTGTAAAGCTGGAGAACCAGGAAAGCTGGTGGTGCAATTCAGTCTGAATCCAAAGTGCTGAGAATTGCGGGGTGTGGGGAAGTGGGGAGCGATGATGTAAGTCACAACCTGAGTCCGAAAGCCCAATAATCAGGAATACTGGTGTTCTAGGGCAGGAGAAAATGGATGTCTCAGCTCAGAGAGAGCAAATTTGTCGTTCCTCCACCTTTTTGTTCTATTTGCTCTCAACAGATTGGATGGTACCCATCCAAATGAGTGAGGGTGATCTTTACTCAGTCTACTGCAAACACCTGGGGAGATTTTTAAAAACACTAACACTTAAGTAGCACCGAGACCAATTAAATTAGAAATGCTGCCATCAGTATATCTAAGGCACCCCAAGGAATCAAATATGCTGTCAAATTTGAGAACTACTGGCCTAGTGTTAATTTCCTGTAATTCCACTTGTTAAAAATCAAATTCATTTCCTTGCAAATCTACTTCAAATACAACTTTTTCAAAGAAGTCTGTTCCTCAAATTCTTTAGAGAATGTAGTATCTCACATATGACTGTTTATATTTTTTTTCTGAGGCATATTTTATTAAGCCACTTCAAACAACATAAATTTATTATCACAAAATTTCTATAGGTCTCTAGTATTATCACTCTGGTCCAAACCACTCTCACCCCCTGCCTACTCTGTTACAATAGTTTCCAAAGTAATTTACCTTTTCTGATTCACTATCTCTCACTCAACCCCCTCCATACACTACCTGGCAAACTGAATTACCATTTCACCATGTAAATATGATTTTCACTCCCTTGGCTTTAAAAAACAAACAAGCAAAAACCCTTCTTTGGTTTACCATGGTTCATAGGTCCTTGCATAATCCATTTTCCTTGTCTACCATTCTGCAGCCACACTGGTCCTCTATTAGGAAAAATTCTCTGCTCAGGACCTCACATGGCAAAAATTAGGGTGTCACTTGGGGCTGCATTTTCATATGCTGCTCTGGGTCCTCTTCCAAGCTCATTCAAGTGGTTGCCACAATCCAATTCCTTGTGGTTGGAGGAGTAAGGTCCCTATTTCCTGGCTGTCAACCAGGGGTCATTCTCAACAACTAGAGACTGCTGTCAGGTCTTTCTCATGTGGATCCCTCCATCTTCAAGCAAGCACCAGTGCCTTCAACTCCCATGTTCTTTGAATCTCTGACTTCCTCTTCTGCTACTATGCACAGAAAACTCTGCTTTTAAGGGACTCCAATAATTAGGTTAGGCATATCCTGATAATACCCTTACTTTAAAGTCAGCTTATTAGTAATCTTAACTACATTTGCAAAATCTCTTTTGCCATATAACAATTATGACAGGAAGAGTAGCTCATGGGGGCCATCTCAGAATTCTTCCTAACACACTTGGTATTACGTATATGTATATATTTGTTTTTGGGTGGGAAGCTGTTTAGCAGCAAAAACCAATTTTATGTTTCTTTTTCTTTTTCCTACTCTTTCTTCCATAATCCATAACTCAGTACGATTCTATGAACATAGTGGTTCAATAAATACTTGTTGACAAATGACAAATTATAGTCAACTAAACTAATGACAAATTATGGTTAACCTGCTAGCTTGCAAAATATGCACATATGATTCATACTTGAAATAATCATTCCCTCAAATCATACCCTGTGGCAGATAAATTGTGGCAGCACATCTAAGATTTGCAATTCAGATAATCCTGTTGCCAAATATGGTGACCAAGTTGAAAAATGGTGGTATGACTTCATTAGCAGTCTCATTTAGTAAACATGTTCTCCGAGGAAAGCTATTTTCCTATTATTATCTTATAAAAATAAATAACAAAAATTCCTAGGCTGCCATTCATTTTGATAAAGTACATGCAATAAACTAATGTATTTATAAGACTATCAGCTATCCATTTTCCCAAATTCAAACAATGTATGACTTTTATACATATTTACATTGCATACTTCAAGGACACATGCTTTCATGTTCATGTACTGTGGCTTAAATGTATTTGTTTTAAACTATTACACTAACAAAATAAGTTTGCAATTTTAAAATTCAGGAACATCAAACTTCTAAAAGGATCAACATTTGGAAAGGAAAATGCTTCAGAACAAGGTTACCCTTGTCTCTTTATGGTCTCTGGAGCAGTTGTTCCGCTTGCTTAGAAATCTACATATATCTGAGAATTTTTATGGTACAACATTGCATTTAATGCTATCAAGGGAAAACATCAACACCTATTTATTCACAGAGGGATTTTTTTAACTTTAAATAGTAGCTTCTCATAAGTAACCTGATCTTCCTCAACCTGCAAATGAAATCAACCAAGAGGAGGCATTTTCCCACAGTTTGTTTTATGCTACAAATTAAAATCATTACTTCCGTTTGCCCATCAATTTCCTTTGCTGTTTGGGACACCTTCAAAGGTAAGACCATGCAAGTTAATGAACTTTTTATTTAAACATTTAATTTAGAAAACAGAACTGTCAATCTCTATAAACCAGACATACATATTTATCTTATGTATTATAAAATGGTTTTGTTGAGTCACGGTGGTTTAAATAAAATTGACATTAACTAGGTTTGGCTATGCTCACAAAACTTGCAATTCCCGCAGTGTGATACTATGGGGATTGGTTTTCAAGAGACTGTGAAAAACCTCAAAACCAGTTTTTCAGCTTGATTTTTTTTTTAAGATTTTATTTATTTGACAGAGATAGAGACAGCTAGCGAGAGAGGGAACACAAGCAGGGGGAGTGGGAGAGGAAGAAGCAGGCTCATAGCAGAGGAGCCTGATGTGGGGCTCGAACCCATAACGCCGGGATCACGCCCTGAGCCGAAGGCAGACGCTTAACCGCTGTGCCACCCAGGCGCCCCTCAGCTTGATTTTTTTGATCCAAATTATGATTCTCTTATAATTTGGCTTCATACTTTTATCACCCTTCCTCACCTGCCCTCATTCTGAGCTTTACTTCTCTGCCTCCCCTCACCTCTTCTGTATTCAGCTCAACTTTTAATTCTGCCTGCTTCCACCCTGAAACCAGAAGAAGGGTATCTATTTCTAATTTATAAAGCAACATAATATCAAACTTTTTCATCCAAAAAGAGAATAACACTGTAACAAAACCTTGCATTTTCATTTAAAGTCACAGAAGTATTTATTCAATATTATAGGTGTAATTTTTTATAGTGTCTGCCCAATTTCTTTTATCTTACTAGAATTTTTCTGCATTAAATAATGCACCAATAAGCATACCAGTGGTATTGGTTTGAAAGGCATTTTGACCTATAAAGAACTATAACAATGGACTCAAGCCTATTGTAACACAGTATCATCTAAGTGCTTTATAAGCATTTATCTCATCTATTTCCAACAATCCTATTAGGTAGACACTACATTAGCTATGTCCATTTTACAGAATGGAAAACTGAGAATGGGGAGAGAGGAATTTGTGGAGGTCACACAGCCAATAATAGTGAAACTAAAATTTGAACCCAGGCAGCCCACCATCAGAGCCAGTGCCACTACTATACATTATGGCCTCCTAATTTTGTTAAGAGGTCAAATGCTTATAAACATGCAGATAAATGTTTCCCCATAATGAGGCACTAAAACTTTTGTGTTTACATAAATGTATACTTTGCCTCTGCAACTTTGTTTCACATGAGGATGTTACAAATACTAAAAGATAGAAATCTTGCATAATTTAGTGGTTGCTGGAATTAAGAAAATAACCCAACAATTATCAGCCAAAATTTAACAACCTGGAATGATAATATAGACAGGAATGACCATATTATACACCTTCACTGACAATAAGAGCAATGTACAGTGGTAGTCATTTCCTTGACTTTACAATTGATTTCCAAAAACAGCTTTCTTGGAAGTTGCACCAAGCAGAGGTACTGTTCTATGGGAATGTATTTCCTTTCTCAATGTGGACATCTTAGTAGTGGAGATAGGCTTTAAAGATGTTATTTTTTTAAATAAATAGAAAAAAATTTATATACATATATATTTCATTACTATATTTCCTGACATTTCATATGTTCCTGCTCCTGCAGGAAATAGCTTCATTAGGCATCCTCATAATGCCTGAAATTTCCCTAACAATTCTCTATCTTCACCTCATTGCTAATCATAATTACAGCTGTGCCCCTGTCACCGGCAGCTGTGAGAGAATCAGAATGGTGAAAGCTAATCAGTTCACAGCTGGTCTAAACTTGCTTACCAGATTCAGATAAAATTTATGGATTATACCAATCAAAAGCAATCTAAACAGCTTATTATAAAGTCTAAACAAAAATAAAAGAAGAGCCAAGTGAATGTAAATCAATCAAAAATCTAAAGTGAAAAAGTCTTTCCTAGTGAACATTTAAAATGTTAGTCATTATATGACTTATGTAAAGCAGAAAATAACTAAAATGTCTGGGAAATGTTAGAGGATTAAATGAGTTAAGCATGAGTGAAACATGGGGGCTTAAAATCCCAGAAGACCGGAATCCAAAAGTTTCCGAGTCTTTGATTATATTTAACTTTTCTGACATTGTTTTCTTGACGTTGCCAACATAGAGATGGGAGTCACTGTGTGTAAAATATGCAGAATTATAGAACTGAAAAGGGGTTCTTTAACAAATCTCTCATTTTAATGGCAGGTATTGACTTGAGTCAATAACAGTCAGTAGCAGAACAAAAACTAGGTTCCCTGACATTCAGATCAGTATCCATTGGATGACACTATTTCATTTCTCGTGTATATCATGTCTTAGTTTTTAAAATGCATAAAACTAGCATCCTCAGGAAGAAAGTGCTTCATTCTCTGCTGCCAAGTTATTGGTTGTAAATTAGGCAATCAAAAGACATTTTCAGGCCACAATGATTATACTGTTCCCATAGAGTTTGACCAACAGGGAGTGACTTCAGGAAGAGATAGATCTGGGACATATCATTTGTGAAAAATAATAGTTCCATTCACACATATATATGACTTAGCTTTACAAAAGTAATGATAAAAGTCATCGGACATTTATGGCAAGTAAAAGCAGAAATTGTGGGAAAAATCTTTGGAGATCATCTAACCCAACTTTGTTTTAGGAATATGGAAAGCAAAGAAAAGGGGATAAAACTTGCTGAAATTGGTAATCGTGATAAACTTGATGTGAAGAGTAGATTTCCTATATTTTTCTAAGGAATAATGTTTTTAGCCTCAAAATATCAACCACTATTTGGTTATTGATATTCCAGATTGGTTCTCTAAGAAGTGAGACTCTCCAAGGATGGGTTATTATTTAGCAAAACATTGTCAAAAGAGAAATACTTTTAACTATTTTTTTTTAATTTAAGTAATCTCTACACTCAACGTGTGGCTCAAACTCACAACCTTGAGATCAAGAGTCACACGCTCTTCCAACTTAGCCAGTTAGGCACCCCCAGAGAAATATTTTAAAGCTTGTAATGTTGAGATTAAACCATGCCAAATAACACAACTTTATAAGTCCTATAAACTTCGAATGCACGATTTTACACAAATGAGTTCTGAAAGAACTATATTGTACACCTGTCAAATAACTTACATAACCTGGTGCTTTTGAATATTCTAAAGCTGTGTTTTTTTTATGGTTATAATGCTATTTAACTCATCTTGAGCTTATATTTACTGGAGGAGCAGAAGAAGAAAACACTTTAAGTGGCAGTTGCAAATATTCTACTAACATAAAGTCTGCTTTAAATTCAAAAGACAAATGGATGGATTGAGATCATTCACACCCCTTTTAACATATGGCTAAGTACCTTGAAAAAGTCCTGTTCCCCCAGTAAAAGTCAGGCATTAGTGAGAATGATGTTATTAATATAACAGCATGCTTCTTTCTTTTTTAAAGATTTTATTTATTTATTTATTTGAAAAGGAGAAAGAGAGAGAGAACATGAGTGGGGGGGCGGGGCCGAGAGGTAAGAGCAGACTCCTTGCTGAGTGGGGAGCCAGATGTGGGGCTCCATTCCAGGACCCTGAGTTCACGTCCTGAGCCAGTCAGATGCTTAACTGACTGAGTCACATAGACGTCCTAGCAGCATGCTTATTTCTGATTCATTGATCAAACATTAAAAGAGCTAATTGGGAGTGGTTTTCACTAGAATGATGAAAATAAGTTCATGTTTTTAATATATGAGAGTTTTAAGATGTGGTCATCTTTATGGAGTTAGATTCTGCCAGTTATGTCATATATATTTTGATTACTAGAGTAAAATCAGAAGAGTAAAGACTGAGGAAAGCCATTAGAATAATGCTGTAAGAAGTAGGGAACAGTGTCCTATATCAAATAACGGTGATAGGTTGAGTAAGAAGATGACTGAAACCTATCTATGGAATTAGCAACAGAGATATTTTATAACATAGCATTTTAGAGTAAGGATTAATAAATTACTGTTCAAAAAGTCTAGCTGCCTCTCCTTAAAGTCCCTCCCATGAGTTTTTCGGATAAGAGATTAAATATTCTCACACCATAGATATGAGTGGAAGTATATGCCTCCTTTATATTTTTCTTCTGCTACAGGAATGACAATGTTCCAGACAAGAGTTTTCCCTTAGGTCTAGATAGATCTTTTTTTTTTAAGATTTTATTTATTTATTTGACAGAGATAGAAACAGCCAGCAAGAGAGGGAACACAAGCAGGGGGAGTGGGAGAGGAAGAAGCAGGCTCATAGCGGAGGAGCCTGATGTGGGGCTCTATCCCACAATGCCGGGATCACGCCCTGAGCCAAATGAAGGCAGATGCTTAACCGCTGTTCCACCCAGGCGCCCCTAGTCTAGATAGATCTTAAAGAGAGCATGTTGCAGAATCTCAGCTGACCTGCAGTCAAAATGCAATATGCAAAAAAAATACATATTTCTTGTCAACAAGCCAATGAAATTCTGGAATTTTTTGTTACTGCAGCATAACCTAGTCTAACCAATTGCTACACTTTGTCAAAGCAATTTTGATGGAGTAATATTGATGGGGAAAAATGAGAATGAGTTAAAGAATGAAGAAATGACTTATTGTACCAACAATATTTTATAGGAAGCTAATGGAAAACCTTCCTTATTGCAAATACATGGAAATGCCAAGTACAAGACTTCTTATTTTAAATACATAGTTGGGCTCAGAAAAAAAAAGAGAAATGACCAAGAACAGAAAGAGAAAGAGAGATGAGGGAGACAGAGAGAAACAGAGAATAAACTGATAACCAGAGTTCTAGGCACCTAAGATGACACTGCAGCCACCTTGGTAAGGGAAGGAAGGAGGAACATGGGTTATCAAAATGACAGAGTTTGAAGGTTTTAATGGCCCCATGTAATAAAAAGTTAGGGCTTGTCCATCCATAAGGAGATAAATGAGAACAGAGACTGCTGCATAAGTTGAGACCAGAGCTTTTAAACTAGTGTGTGGTGGGGCATATCTTAGTGTGCCTTACAGATGTCACAATTTCCTTTTTTTTTTAAAGATTTTTATTTACTTATTTGAGAGAGAGCACATGTGAGATTAGGGGCAGAGGGAGAAGGAGAAGCAGTCTCCCTGCTGAGCAGAGAGCCAGATGTGGGTCTCAATCCCAGGACCCTGGGATCATAACCTGAGCTGAAAGCAAATGCTTAACTGACTGAGCCACCTAGGTGTCCCAGATGTTACAATTTTCTATGTGCAGCATGATGTAAAGAGTTTACAAAGCTTTGGGTGGAAACATCAAAGACTTTAACTTCAATGAAGGGGTAAAATAGAATAAAATCCACTCAACCTCAGTGGAAGACAAGAAGGGAGCTTGTCAGTCTAGGAGATTTTGGGAATACAGGCCTACACTACATGTGGTTTAATGTAGTGAAATTTTGGAATTGTTTGTTACTGCAGCATAACCTAGTCTAACCAATTGCTACACTTTGTCAAAGCAATTTTGATGGAGTAATATTGATGGGGAAAGATGACAATAACAGAATTATATGTATACACATTATATGTATGATACAGGAACCACTAAGCTGAGATATTAGCACAATCTATGCCACATGATACCTATGGTACACTTGTAAGACCCAAATATAAAATCACTCTGAGGTATACATTCTCAATTAACATAACAAAGAATCATCACAGAAAATCCCTTAGTAGATACATGGTTAGAATGAAAAATTATAAAACAAATGGGAAAATAATCTAGCAGAGTAAAAATTATCTGACATAAAAACATAAGGGTCAGACTCTCCAATACAATATCATAGAAACTACAAAAATGGTTTGAAGAATTAAAGATACAGTAATAAAAGATGTATCAAAAAGTAAGAAATATTATGTAAATGGAGATCTTAAAAATCGAGTTTATAAAAATGAAAAATATAGTGATCACAGTACAAATAAAAATGGATTATATAAATAATGACACAAAGAATTCAAAAAATGAAAAACATGTTTTAGAAAATTGTCAAAATTTAATACAGAGATAAACAAATGGAACATATGAAAAAGATATTAAGAGACATGGGAAGCTGATGAGAACATCCAGTATACATTTCATAGGAATTCCAGAAAGGGTGAAGAGAAAGATGGGGGAAAGACAATATTTTGAAGAGATAATAGCTGAGACATTTCCAAAATTCAAAAGATAGGAATTCTCACATTCAGGAGTCACAAAAAGTCCTGAAGGAAAATTTTAGGAGCTATCGGAAAGCTATATACATAACAGCACAAATAAAATGATTCTTTCTGTGTCCATACACAGAATCTGGCACATAAAATTTAGAAACACATTCTTTTCAAACATGCATGGAACATTTATGAAAACAACATATGTGTGATCCAAAAATGTAACATAGTACAAAATGTTGATATGAACTATATTCTCTGAACACCATGCAATATAATTAGAAACCAAGGGCAAAAAGGTACCTAAAAAATAAAGCCTAGACAAATTTGTAATATATATTTTTTTATATATTGGAAATATATATATTCATTCTAATTTTCTTGTAATACATTTTTGACCCATGGAGTACTTAGAAGTATATCAGTTAATTTCCAACATTTGGGGATTTTCTAGATCTCATATTGTTAGACTTTTAATTTAATTCCATTGTGTTAGGAGAACACATAACCTTTTGTATGGCTTCAAACATTATACATTTATTATGGCTTGTTCTATGGCCAAACATATTGTCTAAATGAACATGCCCTGTGCACTTGGAAAGAATGTGTATTCTTCAATTTTAGGGTATAATATATAAATATCAGCATCAAGATAGCTGACAATGTTTTTAGATCATCTATGACTTTATTGAACTTTGGACTACTTACATCAATTAAAGAGAGGTGTTTATTTATTTTATTTTATTTTTTTAAAGATTTTGTTTATTTTTGTGAGAGAGAGAGAGCACGAGTGTGGGGAGGAGCAGAGGGAGAAGCAGACTCCCCGCTGAGCAGGGAGCAGAAATGCGACTAGATCCCAGGGCCTTGGGACCATGAACTGAGCCGAACATGGATGCTTTACTGACTGAGCCACCCAGGCACCCCAAAGAGAGGTTTTTAAATCTCCGATGAAGTTTGTGACTTTCTCTATGTCTCCTTTAATTCTGCCAATTTTGGTTCATATATTTTGAGGCTGTTTTTAGGAACATACATATGAAGATTTGGAACACCTGGGTAGCTCAGTCAGTTAAGCAACTGCCTTCAGCTCAGATCATGATCCTGGAATCCCTGGATCCAGCCCCACATGGAGTCTCACATCACGCTCCCTGCTCAGGAGGGAGTCTGCTTCTCCCTCTGCCCTCAGCCTGATCATGCTCTCTCTCTCACTCTTGCTGTCTCTCAGATAGATAAATAATAAATAAATTAATAAATAAATAAAGAAATATTTTTTTAAAAAGGAACATACATAAGAAGATTATTTTATGTAAAATGTAGGGCTTTAGCTCTATGGCTCTCCCCTTTCTTGGATTTTCCCCTAATTTTCTAGTTCCTTTCAAATTCTGTCCCTTAGGTTCTTCAATTTAGTTGAAAATGTTCCATTTAGCCAAAAAAATAGAGCCTGAAAAATAATGAGTTGTATATATGTATTAGTCAGGGCAAGCAATGCTAGCTGCTATGATAATGCTTACATCAAAATTCCTTGACAAAATAAATTTTTATTTTTTACTCATATGATCATAATCAGTTTAGATAACTCTCCTCCAAGAGGTGACATTAGATCCTAGTTGATTCCATCTTGTGGTTTCAACATCTTGGAATTTCAATACTGCCTTTACATCATTCAGCCTGTAGACAAAATGTGGTATAATGAAAGATATATTTGATCTTTGTCCTAATTTTCTGACACAGAACTAAAAGCACTGCCTTGGAATTTCCGAAGGGATATAAATGTCTTTTGTCATTCATAGCAAACTTCTTTGGACTGTGCTTCAGTTTATTCTAATGAGCTGAGTCATTCCTGAGGACTCTTGATAGCTTCAGGATAGGGACTAGTTGCTAGAGGAACCAAAGCTGTTCCTTTGGTTCTAGAGAGTTAAATCTTTGAAACTTGCCCCCAAGCTCTTGGGAGGGGAAAGGTTGGTGAACACAGCAGTATACAAGAGGATACCACAGACACAGAGAGGCTCCTTCATTAGAAACCCTCCCAGACCTTACCCTTTGTACCTCTTCAACTCTGTGTTCATTTGTATCCTTTATTGTAAGCTATTACTTGTAAATATAGCACTTTCCTGAGTTCTTTGAGTCATTCTAGCAGATTATCAAACCTAAAGGGGGGGTGTGGTACCCCCTGAAACTGCAGCCAAGTCAGAAGCACAGGGGACCTATGACTTGCAGCTTAAGTCTGAAGTATCAGTGGTGTTGTGCCACCGAACCCCTTAACGTGTAGGGTCTATGGTAACTGGGTAGCTAGTGTCATAATTGAAGGACTTTGCTCTTGACTTGTGGGGTCTTCACTAAGTTAGCGTCAGAATTAAACTGAATGGTAGGACCTTTAGTTGGTGTCAGAGAATTACTACTAGACAGCAAGAAGACAAAGGGAAAGAGTATAGTGGACCCTGCTTAAAAAAGAATCAAACAAAGTAAAATAATTAACAAAACCAAAACCATCTGCTAATTCTTTGAAAAGCTAATAAAATGGACAAACTTGTCAAAAGTTAGTGAATAAATAAACAATACTAAGAATTAAAAAGGCAGTAGACAAAGATAGATTTCAGATTAAATATAATAGATAACTATAAAGAACTTTATACTAAATTTTAAAATTTAAATTAAATGGAAATTTCTTAGAAAATATGTATTTCAAAGATTGTTTTAATATTTTTAAAAAACTGAATATACATGTTAGCATGAAAGAAATGGTATCAATAATTTAAAACTATACCCAGAAAAAATCCTCCACTAGGACCAGGTAGATTAATATAGGCATATTCTTCTTTAAGTGAGAGGAGATGTCAATCTTAGAGAAAGTGTTAATCTTATATAAAAGTTCAAAGTATAGAGAAAATAGCAAAGTACCCAACGTCCTTTTGTGAGGCTGGTCTATACTTTTTGCCAAAAAAACTAACAAGAATAATAATATAAAAGAACATTTAAAGCCAAATACATTTATTATAATACATAAGTTTCATATAAGATATTAGCAATGTAAAACTATCAGTGTATTTTAAAAGTGATTTATGAATAAACTGGATTTCTGCTGGGAACAAAAGAATGGCTTATCATTAGAAAATATACTACTTTTAATTACCATATTAACATATTAAAAGAGAAAATTATATGATAGTCTTAAAAGAGTCAAAACAATAGATCAAATTAAACATCCTGTCATTATAAAAACTCTCACCAAATACAGATTGAGGAAATCTTTTTAACTTCATAAAGTGTGTCAATACATTTTACAACAAACATCTTACCTAATGGTGAAATGTTAAAAACAACCCCTTGATTTAAAAAATGTTTACTATACTACTTCTGTGCACCACTAAAATGAAGGTACTAGAAAGTCCAATTAAAAAAAGAAAAATTAAAAATTAAATTGAACATATACAGAACAGAAGGAAGAAGCAAAGCTACCATTATTTTTTGTCTATATAATTATTTATACAGCAAATCCAGAAGAATTGGAAAGCAAATGATGACAGATAACAATAATAACAATATTTATGTACACAAAATCAATACAAATACTAATTGCTCAAATCCAAAACACTGACAATACAAATTGCTGCGAGAATACAGAAGAACAATAGCTCTCAGTAACTGCTGGTGGGAATGCAAAATGACACAGCCACTTTGGAAGACAGTTTCACAGTTTCTTACAAAACCAAGCATATTGTTATGATATGGTCCAACAATAGTATTCGTTGGAATTTACCCAAATGTGGTGAACATTTATGTCCACACAAAAACCTACACATGGATGTTTATAGAAGATTTATTTATAATCACAAAAAACTAGAAGCAGCCAAAATGTCCTTCAATGGGTGAATGGATAAGCAAACTGTGGTACATCCATATAATGGAATATTACACAAAAATAACAAGAAATGAGCCATCCATCCATTCAAAGACATGGATGAGTCCTAAATGTATATGCTAACTGAAAGGAATCCATTTAAAAGGCTATATACTTTTATGACAGGAATTACAAAAGTGAAATGGTTTGTCAATTCAAGGTGGGTATGGGGGTGAAGAATAGGAAAAGCACGGGGAATTCTTTAGGCTATGAAACTATTCTGTATGATACTGTAATGATAAACATATGACACTATGCATTTGTCAAGACTTACTGAACTTTACCCAACAAAATTAGAGACTCTAAGACTAAAGACAAAAGCAACGATATACAAATACTGTATGTTATTGGATAAACTTGTTTTCCCCAGGGATTCTGGTTAACAATTCTGATACTGTTATATGCTGAAACTGAAGAAATAAATAAATGGGTAGCATATGGTGGGAACTAGATTCCTTACTGTAGGGTGGGAGTTCAGACAAGCAAGGTTAGAATGATCCATGTGGTAATGGATTAGAGTTAGAGTCATCAATATGAACTCATGTTTATCTTACTATAAATACAGATGGTGGCATATAGAAATATTTATAGATATGTGTATACACATGGGTTAGTATACATACATATGTTTCCTTGCTCTGTCAGCTGTGTGGATCTAAAAGCAACAAGAACCCAGAAACAATAAGCATATTTAGTGCCCAGATGTTTGTTTCTAAGCCATTCTCAGATTAAAGTAACCAGAAAGATCTTTGGAAAAATGGCTGATTTAATGACTGGGTCAAAAAACATACAAGATGAGCTCAGAGTATCTTGTAATGCCAGAAAGTAAGGGAATGCTAAAAAATATCCATGATGATGGGGACATGTCAAATGGACACAGAAACCAACTGAGGGAGCTCTAATGCACAAAACTGGAACAGTCTGAAAAAAGTATATAAAGTGCTACTGGAGTATAACCTAAATAATAAAATAAATGTCCAAGAGCTCATACTGATATAAGTAAATGATTGATTGAATGAATGAATAAATAAATAAATAAATAGGGAAAAAAGACAAATCTCTCATGTAGAATAATTCCAAATAATTTATGTAGCTGCTTTACTCTCAAGAAAGCAGAGCAAAACTCCCCTCTTCTTAAATGAGGGTCTACACATAGACTTCTTTCCAAAGAGTACAATATGGAAAGGGAGAAGAAAAGAACAATTTTCCAGTAAAGAAACCTGACTACCACTATAGCAGCCAAGTATTCAATGCCACCATCCTGCCATTTGCAACAACATGGATGGACCTGGAGGACTTCAAATTAAGCGAAATAACCAGACAAATACTTCATGATCTCACTTACACGTGAAATCTAAAATAGTCAAACTCAAAAAGCTGAGAGTAGAATGTTGGTTGTCCTGGGGCTGGAGGAAAGGGAAGGTGGGAGGTATTGGTTAAAGGATATAAACGTCTCAATTATGCAAGATAAATAAGTTCTAGAGATCTACTGTACAACATAGGGTATATGATTAATACTGTTGTATTATATACTTAAAAATTTCCTAAGAGAGTAGATCTTATAACGTGTTCTTATTACAAAAGGTAAAAAACAAAACAGCGTAAAACCAAAGAAGGTGGGAGGAAATTTTCGATGGTGATGAGTAAGTTTATCACATTAACTGTGATGATGATTTCACAGGTGTATACTTATCACTAAACACATCAAGTTGTGTATATTAATTACAGTTTTTTTATATCAATCATACCTCAATATAGTGGCTTTTAAAAATGTTTCATCTGTAGGGGCGCCTGGGTGGCACAGCGGTTAAGCGTCTGCCTTCGGCTCAGGGTGTGATCCTGGCGTTATGGGATTGAGCCCCACATCAGGCTCCTCTGCTATGAGCCCTTCTTCCTCTCCCACTCCCCCTGCCTGTGTTCCCTCTCTCGCTGGCTGTCTCTATCTCTGTTGAATAAATAAATAAAATCTTTAATAAAAAAAAAAGAAAAATGTTTCATTTGTAGAACCCAAAATCAAAAAAATTCAAGATAATAATGTAATTATAAACTTCATTAAAAGACATAAAATAATACTTAAATAAGAGTATGGAAATGCACCATATCCATGAGTAGTAACATTCCATATGATAATAATGCTAATTCTCGCCAAACCAATCAATAATTTCAATGCAGTTTTTTAAAATGAAAATCCCAAAAGATTTTTAATGGAGCTTTTGAAGCTGACCCTAAAATCCCTCTGAACAACTAAAGAATTAGGGATATCAAAACAATTTTGAAGAAGAAAAAGAAGGTGTGGGACTTGTCCTACCAGTTATCAAGATTTATTATAAAGCTGTAATAATGGAAACTCTGTGATATTCATATAGGGATGGGCTAATAAACAAATGTAACAAAGCTTATATAGAAATAGCTTCACATATACATCGAAAGTTTGTATGTAATGAAGATGGCATTAGGAAACAATGGAGGGAAAATCAACTCTAAACTAAAAGACACTGGGACAATTACTAAACCTCACCTCCTCTGAATCTCTCAATTCTTACTCCACTCCAACCACTTTGACTCCCTAGCTATTTTCTGACTGCATTACTACTCCCATGTAAAGGCCTGTGCCCTTGCTATTCCCTTTCATCGCTAGCTCCCTCATTTTCTGAGGTCTTCAATTAAAAAGTCCTCTTATCAGTGAGGCCTTGGGGCTCTATATCCCCCCCACTAAAATTTAAGTTCCATTTTGTACAGGACTTGATCTGTTTTATTCACTGTTCTAGCATCAGAAAAATCGTACATGTGCTATTAATAATAATAGTAATTAGCACAATAGTAGGTGCATGTTGCTGAGTGAATAATAGTTGCTGAGTTAATAAATGAAAGAATAAGTGATAATTTTTAAAAAATCAACCCCCTAAGACACTGTATACAAAAATCCTCTTCATATGTATTTGAGGACTACATGGAGAAAAGGAAAAATTGGAAACTATTTTAAAAAAGGAGATTTATGAAATTTAAGAACATATGATTTCTTAAAACATAAAAAGTACAAAACATATAGTAAAATATTAATAAATGTTACCAAATTGAAATTAAAAATTTCTCATCAAGCAAAATGGTCAACATATGTGAGAAATATGGAAAGCATAAACAGGGAGAAGTTATGCATATAACTGGCCAAGTTTCAGTGTTCAGAGTATATCAACAAACGCTTCAAATAATAATGTAGATAAAAAAAGCTAAAAAAAAACCCAGAAGAAAAATGAGCAAAAGTATAGGACATTCAGAGAATTATAAACTGATGGGATCAATATAATATGAAAAGTTACCAATAACAAGGAGAATCAAAACAAAAAGTCAATATAATTTTACCCATAATTTTTAAAAAATATATTCTTCCACACTGTGTAAGCAAAAGTGTGGAAATACTATTACACTCATATGTTGATGGCAGGTAAAAATGTGCATATATTATGACCCATCAATTTCACTACCTAGTGGTACACTGTAGGTTTCCTTATCCATGGGCAAAAGGAGATATATGTAAGAATGATTATTTAATGTTAACTATACAGGAATTAAAATTTAAAAAATGGTTATTTAGCATTGCATCTAATAGCAAATTAATTAATTAATTAACTGAATTGAGATATAGTCATATAACTGAATTGAGATATAGTCATACAGCCAAATTGAAATACAGTCATACAATAGAGTATTACATAACAGTAAAGATAAATCAACTAGAACTCTATCAGTAGGGATAGATACAAATACAAAGTCGAGGGAAAATAGTAAGCTACAGAATCTTAAGAACAGTATGACACCATGTACATAATTCTAAAAGCCTCAGAAATATCTATATGTAGATGTAAAGATAAACAGCCATTACACACATACACACACACACACACACACACACACACACTGCATATATGTACAGTGAAAATTGAAAAAAAAAGTGGCCAGATTAATACAAGACCACAGTAGTGGCTGACTGTTTTAAAAGAAGGAGAGAATGGGAGAGGGATACATAGGCTTAAAATCAATATCTTAAATTTAGTTTTGAAAAAAAAAGGAGAGAAAAAGATTAATCTGGAGTAAATATGGCATAATATTAAGCTTTGATAAGCTGTGTGATAGATGCATGGTTATATACATTGTACTATTTACTATGGGTTTCTGTGCACTTCACATATTTCATAATAAAAAATCAAGCAAACTGTGAAGAAATGGAGACCAAACATACCATTTGCCATTAAAGAGAGGAGAGAAATAGAATGGTAGCTGAAGGTGTAAGAGGAGTCAAGAGAGATTTATTTATTTTGTTGTTTTAATCCTGGAAGTTAATAGAGCATTTAGGGACCTTAACTTGAACAATCTAGCAGTCGATGAGAGATTGATGATGCAACAGAAAGGAAAAATTGAAAAGCAAAATTCTCGAGGTGTGAGGGAAGAGGATGTAGAGCACATTTGGAGGGTTTGCCTTCCAAGGAGCATAGTTCATTGTCTCTGTACTATAGAACTTTGTAAAAAAGTTATGACTCAGTTTTTCTTCGTCCCATAATGCCTAGTGTACTATAGCATGCTTAAATGGCTAAAATTGCCTAGGTTTGCAGGGTTGTGCCCTATATCATTAGAGATGTAATGCAGCTTAAAAGTATTTTCTCCAAGGTTCCTGTTTGGTACCATCCACAGCTGTCTGGATCGACCAGAACAAAAGGTTGCAACCAGATTTCTGTGCCAAATAGCAGTGCACAGTTTAATTTTTTTCTGATGAAAGTTATTTCCCATATTATCTGGAAACGCAGGGCCCATTCTCAACAGCCTGGCATTATGTTTAGATATGCACTGCATGATACCGTGTGACATATTCTCTCCTGCTCAGCCTCAAGAAGCAGAATGCAAAAAAGAATCATCAAGAACCAAGTACCATTTTAAAAGTCACTTTCTAAGACAAATACTGTATGATCTCACTTACATGTGGAATCTAAAACAAAGTCATAGAAAGAGAGATCAGCTTTGTGGTTATCGGAGGTGGGGGTTTGGGGATTGGGAGAAGGTAGTCAAAAGGTACAAAACTTCCAGTTATAAAATAAGTAAGTACCAGGGATGTAATGTACAATATCATGACTATAGTTAACACCACTGTATGATACATTTGAAAGTGGTTAAAAGAGTAGAGCCTAAGACTTCTCACAGAGAAAAACATTTTTTTTTGTATTTGCTTGAGACGATGGATGTTAACTTATTGTGGAAATCATTTCACAACATATGTAAATCAAATTATTGCAGTACACCTTACTTATACAGTGCTGTATCTCAATTATATCTCAATAAAACTAGAAAAAAAAGCCACCTTCTACTAGAAACCAAGATGCATATGAACTTCAGGACATCATCTATTCTTTCATTTGCATCCACCAAACAGTAAGATACTACTGCATCTAAACATTTATGATGCTATGTTAAGTGTTCATAGAATCAGGGAATAGAAATTCGCCCACATAGGGCATTTAGGAATCATCTTATCCAAACCTACTCATTTCCATAAAAACCAACCCAGGCCTCCACAACCTGTAGTTACAAATGACATTCATATTCAAATTACAAAGAATTTGTGAAGCAGGAAACTACTCTTACTCAGAATACGCTCAACATTATTTCTGAAAAGCCACAAAATGGCTCTCATGGGAAGTGGACAATGAGTCTGACAGCTTAAGTCATCTCTCCTTTCCCTATCCCTTTTACTCCAATTTCCATTCATTGACACATTTATTGCCGTCTAAGGTAAGGAGGTTGTATGGCTAAGTGATTGAGCATGCAAGCTCTGAAGCCTGACTCCTGGGGTCAAATAAGCCTGACTGTTCCCTAACTGCATAACTTGAGCAAGTAATCTAACCTCTCTATGCCTCAGGTTCCACATCTACAGGGAGCTGAACAGGGAAAAGATGCCATCTGCTTCAGAACAAAAGGTGGAAATGATTATTGTGTTGTATACACAGTAGAAAGTTATTCTAAAGGGAGAGGGAAATTTGTTGTTGTTGGAGCAGAAACTGAAAGAAGAAAGGGAAATAAGGATGATAAAGGGAATTAGATAAAGTAATGCATATAAGATGTCTGATAAATATTTACTACTCAAAATATGCTTCTTCTTATTATTATTCGTAAAATGACTATTAGATAGGGAAGGTGTTTTTATTATTTCCAGTTAACAGATCAGAGTCAAAGAAGGTATATACTTCATCTGATAGACTAAGCACTCAATAAATCTTTGCTATTTTTATCTACAAAGCTGTCACAAGAAGCTTCACATCGGCCATTTCTGATGGTGCTTCTTCATAGAAATGCCAACATCAATACCAAGGGTGTTCATACCTGATGCCACAAAACTTCAAGGTGACAGAGCAGTGCTGAGACAGGAAGTGTAGCTTCCACTAAGTTTGTGACCTACTTTGAGACCTGGGTTAAGGAGTCTCAAGCAGGGGCACAGGGGTGGCTCAGTTGGTTAAACATCAGACTCGGTTTCAGCTCAGGTCATGATCTTGTGGTTGCGGGATGGAGCTCCGCATTGGGCTCTGTTCTCAATGCAGAGTCTGCTTCAGATTCTCTCTCTTTCTCAAATAGATAAATAAATAAAATCTTAAAAAAAAAAAGAAGTCTCAAGCAGTTCTGACCCTCAAGCAGCAGCTTTTGCAGTATATAAATAAGCCTCTTTCTGGGCGATCTCTGGGACAAACCCTAAGGGAATAGGCACAGAGAATCCTTGTGAGCCTATGACTTTGTTATAGTCTTCTGGGTATCGCGGACCAAGCTCTGTTGGCTTTCAGAGCTAGATGTTTTGGGTACCCATCCCGCAGGTGAAAGTCTTAAAAGATGGGGTGTTCCCTTCCAAATCCCCGTAGTTGTGCTGGCGGTAGGGTTTCTGGCTAGAGTGTGTCTTGGTTCTTCTTCCCCACATCAATGTCGGTATGTACTCATTTGTCTGATGTGTAGAAGGCACTCAGCTGGTTTCTGGATTTTGTTCAGTGTGAACTGTTCTGTTTGTAGCTGTAGATCTGGTGTGTCCATGGGAAAAGGAGAATTTAAGAGTCTCTTATGTCACCACTGGGACCAGAGCTCAAGCTTTTCTTTTTTTTTTCTTTTCTTTTCAAAGATTTTATTTATGTATTTGACAGAGAGGAAGAGTGCACAAACGGGGAGCAGCAGGCAGAGGGAGAAGGAGAAGCAGGCTCCCTGCTGAACAGGAGCCCAATGCGGGGCTTTACCTCAGGACCCTGGGATCATGACCTAAGCTTAATGCAGACGCTTAACCGGCTGAGCCACCCAGGCGTCCCACAAGCTCTCATTTTCTTAACCATCTTTAAACCAAAGTATGATGCATTTCATATAAAACAATATAGGGGTTTTCATTTTGCAGTAAACCTAAAAAACCCACACCCTTTGTCTTTTGTTGTATTATATCAGCTAAGGGTTTGTGAAAATAAGAAAACAGAAAATATAACTGTGCTACATTTCCGGAGTAACGTTAGAAGATATCTTCATGTTTCCTCATACTTCTATCCCATAACATGATTTAATTGACCTTTCATTTAAACATTTCTCTCTACAGCATGAATCACAAACTATTGATATTTGCTCATTCTCTGTGTCAGAAAATCCATTTTATATTAAGATGTTCTGAGGAAAGAAATTAACTTCATTGCCTAAAATCACCCTTTTAAACTCACAAAAGAACAGGAGTAAACTTCACTGGAAGCTTTTTTCCCCTTAATGAGAGGATACACTGTATTCTCAACTTTGTTAATGAGATACTGGAAAGTAAACACATTTATTCTTACTGAAAGTGGGAAATCAGTCCTTTTCTTCAGCTAATTAACTCATCTATCTCTGAAATTTTGATGACTGATTTATTTAGAAAACATGCGGTAGATTTTGTCCAAATGCTATATTTTAAACTAAATGAACCAATTCCAACAGCCCAAGCATGACGCTGTTTAGGAAAATAACAACAAATACAATAGATTTGTCTGTCTTTCTTCTCTGTTAAATGTTTTAGCTAAGAAAAAAATGAGAATGTTAAAGTCATTATTAATTTTAGGTGTCACATTTGAACACCAGGATTTCAGTTTTACATTTCAAAGAACCTCAAAACAAAATTCCAATTTTATTTTACAAATGATCAAATTTTTTTGAAGGAATTAATTGCCCATGGAATTATTTAATGAGTTTAGCCTCATGAAAGTTGTCCTTTAAATTTTATATATGTTTAGATTTCTTTTTCAATCCCAGCTCTTTTAAGCTCCCAGATTAAAAATCCATACATTAAAAAAAAGCCACACTGAAGTTTGTTTTTAAATAATGTACAAATGACCAAAGAAAAAAATCTCAAACCATAAACATCTGCCAATAATCAAATGAAAAAAAATACATGTATTTATAGTTTTGTTTATATTTCTTTACATGCTGTCACATTTTATCCTTACTCATGAATCTCTTCTAAAAACATACACCATATCTATTTGACAAAGAAATAAAGTATGAACTACATTATGTAAAGTTAGCAAATCAATTGAGATATTCAAGGTAAACACTCTAATCTATTATCATTCATAATATTAGCACTAGAAATGCCCCTTTGAATTATGAAAAGTACTTACAGAAAGAAAATAATAACAGGATTTATCTAGGGTACAATATTTCATATAAAGTCCAATTTAAGTGTGCTTTTAGGAAATAAATTTCATGCAGGCTTATTCATTCTAGTTATCTCTACCCTGAGCTGTCAATAATGTAAAAGCATTGTAGCAACTGATAATAGCCATCCATGTGGACTTTCATGATGATGGCTTTGCTATTAAGTAGCTGACTGACCTTGAATAAGACAGCTTCTCTGATCCTGAGTTTCTCTATCCAGCAATAAGATTCTATGAATTCATGAAAAAAACACACAAAAATACAAGATAGCTCTAGTATGCTTGAAGAAAGCATAACAACATACAAATTAAAATTATAAAAAAATAATTACAGAGAGGTTGCTTACACAAGGTTTTCATTTTATCAAAAAATTTACTGCCGGATTATCTTAAATGTGATCTCTTCTGGTACAGTTCAGTGTTTACACACCATTCACACATCATAGAGAGTCTAGAATATAGGGGTCTCCCTCTAATAGAGCTTGCTTAGGAGAAGCTGGAGATATTTGTCATAATATCTCCATTATATGTCATTGAACATCAAAGGTTATTAAAAACCTCCAATTTATCACAGTTTAGTCAAACAAAGCACTTTTTAAAGCATACATACAAAATACAAAAAAATAAGGGTAAATGCAAATTCTGTTTAGGAGAAGGAAGGAAGGATTAACATGACATTGAAAAGCTAAGATGTTATTTTTGATAGAAATAATGTTTTCTGCCTGCATTCTTCTATTAAAATTGTTGCATCCAGAATATGCACTATATTTTACCTTTTGCTGAAAGTATCCATACGATAACACTATGTAGTATGAAATTTCCTTTTCAGATGTGGAAATGGAAATATGAATGGCTAATGACAAAATGTCATTCCAAGACCACCCAGAAAAAGTCACTTATTTCCCCATTTTATGGACCAAAAAAATGAGGTTAAAAAATATTTTCAAATCATATATCAAATCAAAACATACAAAGGATTTGCTTTCAGAATATATAAAGAACACTTACACTGTAGTAATAAGAGTACAAACAACCCAATTCTAAAAAATGGACAAAGGTTGGAGGTTGGAGGAAGATGGCAGAGGAATAGGGGACCCTGTTTCAATTGGTCCCCTGAATTGAGCTGGATATCTACCAGACCATTCTGAACACCCACAAAATCAGCTTGAGATTTAAGAAGATATATCTGGATCTCTACAAACAGAATATGTCTGGCGGTTGGTCTTGAGGTATGAAGTGGGGAACCAAGATTCTGCAGGCAGATATCGGAAGATAAACGAAAGTGGGAGGGAACCTCTGTGTTCTTGCGCCAGGAAGGCAAAAGCCTCCTGCCCTGGGGACCGGGCACAGAGTCGCAGACTGGTAGTGGCAGGGAAAGGACTTTCAGTCCCCCAGACTGAAACCTGGAGCTATGGGGGCGTGCGTGTGAACCAGGGGTGGCTGGTGGATTTAAAAGCACAAAGGCAGAGACGTGTCCAGCCCTGGGAGCAAGGGCTGGGTGGGCAGCTGTGGGGCACACAACCCAGGATGCTGAGGGTTTTTAGCAGCACAGGCAGAAACAGAATCAGTGTGTCCTGGAGAGCTCAGTGAAGAGCAGACTGAGATCTCTGTTCTGAGACAAAGGTTTGGATATGGTCACCTCTGCTCTGACTCTCAGAAGAGACATGGAAAGCCACCAGGGAAAGCCACCAGAGAACAAAAGTCCCCACAAATCAGTTTCCCTGAGCCCATCCCCTCCCACAAGGGGCAGGGCAACTCTGCACAAACAGGGTTGCCTGAGTAACAGTGCGGCAGGCCCCTCCCCCTGAAGGCAGGCTGGAAGGACAAAAGGCCCACATCCCCAAAAATCCCTATAAAACAGGTGCATCTTGCTTGGCTTGTGGTCAGTGCTTTGGACTTGGTACATTCCTACAAACACCCCTCATCAGAATGACTAAGAGGGGAAACGCCAACAAAGGAAAGAACCAGAGACTGTGGCCTCTGCCATGGAACTAATGGATATGGATATAAGCAAGATGTCAGAAATGGATTTCAGAGTAACAATTATCAAGGTGATATCTAGGCTTGAGGAAAATATTAATGAAAATATAGAATCTCTAAGGGCAGAAATGAGATCTAATCAGGCTGAACTTAAAAATGCTATGAATGAAATGCAGTCTAAACTGGATGCTCTGACTGCCAGGGTAAAAGAGGCAGAAGAACGAATTAGTGAGTTAGAGGATGAGATGATAGAAAAGAAGGAAAACGAGGTGGGATGGGAAAAACAAATTAAATTTCAAGAAATTAACCTGAGAGAGATTAGTCACTCAACATTCCAATATCACAATTATTGGGATCCCCAAGGGGGTGGAGAAAGAGAAAGGTCTAGAAGATGTATTTGAGCAAATCGTAGCTGAGAACTTCCCTAATCTGGGGAAGGAAACAAACATTTGTGTCCAAGAGACAGAGAGGACCCCTCCCAAGATCAATGAGAACAGACCAACACCACATCACATAATAGTACAATTTGCAAATCTTAGGTCCAAGGAAACAATCTTGAAAGTGGTGAGGGACCCCTCCCAAGATCAATGAGAACAGACCAACACCACATCACATAATAGTACAATTTGCAAATCTTAGGTCCAAGGAAACAATCTTGAAAGTGGTGAGGGGGAAGAGATTTCTTATGTACAGAGGGAGGAACATCAGAATAACGTCAGACCTGTCCACAGAGACCTGGCAAGCCAGAAAGGGCTGGCAAGACATATTCAGGGTACTAAATGAGAAGAACATGCAACCAAGGATACTATATCCAGCAATGCTGTCATTTAGAATGGATGGAGAGGCAAGGAACTTCCAAGACCAGCAGAAACTGAAAGAATATGTGACCACCAAGCCAGCCCAGCAAGACCTATTAAGAGGGGGTTCAATAAAAAGAGAAAGACCCCAAGAGTAATACAGAATAGAAATTTACAATTAATAGACTTCACAGGCAACATGATGACATTAAAATCATATCTTTCAATAATCACTCTCAATTTGAATGGCCTAAATGCTCCCATAAAATGCCACAAGGTTGCAGATTGTATACAAAGACATGACCCATCCATATGCGGTCTACAAGAGACTCATTTTGAACCTAAAGACAAATCCAGACTGAAAGTGAAGGGATGGAGAACCATTTTTCATGACAACAGATCTCAAAAGAAAGCTGGGGTAGCAATTCTCATATCAGACAAATTAGATTTTAAGATAGACTGTAGTTAGAGATACAGAAGACACTATATTATTCTTAAAGGGTCTATCCAAAAAGAGGATCTAACAATTATAAATATCTATGCCCCAATATGGGAGCAACCAAATATATAAGCCAACTGTTAAACAGAATAAAGAGACATATAGATAAGAATACGACAATGGTAGGGGACCTCAACACTCCACTCTCAACAACAGACAGATCATCTAAGCAAAAAATCAACAAAGAAACAAGAGGTTTGAATGACACACTGGACCAGATGGACCTCATAGATATACACAGAATATTCCACCCTAAAACAACAGAATACTCATTCCTCTCAAACGCACATGGAACTTTCTCCAGAACAGACCACATATTGGGTCACAAATCAGGTTTCAACCAATACCAAAAGATTGAGATTATTCCCTGCATATTCTGAGACCACAATGCTTTGAAACTGGAACTCAATCACAAGAAAAAATTTGGAAGAAATTCAAACATTTGGAAGCTAAAGACCATCCTGCTTAAGAATGTTTGGGTCAATCAGGAAATTAAAGAAGAACTTAAACAATTTTTGGAAACCAATGAGAATGAAAACACATCAGTCCAAAACCTGTGGGATACTGCAAAGGTGGTCCTAAGGGGGAAATACATAGCCATCCAAGCCTCACTCAAAAGAATAGAAAAATCTAGAATATAGACTCTATATTTACAGCTTAAACAACTGGAAATGGAACAACAAAGGAGGCCCAAGCCATGCACAAGAAGAGAATTAAGATTACAGCAGAGATCAATGAATTAGAAACCAGAAATACAGAAAAGCAGATCAACGAAACTAGACGCTGGTTCTTTGAAATAATTAATAAGATTGACAAACTACTGGCCAGACTTATCCAAAAGAAAAAGAGAAATGACACAAATTAATAAAATTATGAATGAAAAGGGAGAGATCATAACTAACACCAAGGAAATAGAAACAATTATTAGAAATTATCAACAACTATATGCCAATAAATTAAGCAACCTGGAAGAAATGAATGCCTTCCTGGAAACCTATAAACTACCAAGACTGAAACAGGAAGAAATTGACAACCTAAATAGAGCAATAACCAGTAACGAGATTGAAGCAGTGATCAAAAACCTCCCAAAAAACAAGAGTCTAGGACCTGATGGATTCCCTGGGAAATTCTACCAAACATTCAAAGAAGAAATAATACCTAATCTTCCGAAGCTGTTTCAAAAAATAGAAACAGAAGGAAAACTTCCAAACTCATTATATGAGGCCATCATTACCTTGATCCCAAAACTAAGCAAAGAACCCATCAAAAAGGAGAATTACAGATCAATATCCCTGATGAATATGGATGCCAAAATTCTCAACAGGATCCTAGCTAACAGGATCCAACAGTACATTAAAAGAATTATCCATCACGACCAGGTGGGATTCATCCCCAAGATGCAAGGGTAGTTCAACATTCGCAAATCAATCAGTGTGATAGAACACATTAATAAGAGAAGAGATAAGAATCATATGGTCCTCTCAATTGATGCAAAAAAAAGCATTTGACAAAATACAGCTTCCTTTCCTGATTAAAACTCTTCAGAGTGTAAGGATAGAAGGTACATTCCTCAATTTCATAAAAACCATCTATGGAAGCCCACAGTGAATATCATTCTCAATGAGGAAAAGCTGAGAGCCTTTCCCTTAAGATCAGGAACACAACAAGGATGTGCACCCTTGCCACTGTTGTTCAACATAGTACTAGAAGTCCTAGCAACAGCAATCAGACAACAAAAATAAATAAAAAGTATTCAAATTGCAAAGAAGAAGTCAAACTCTCTCTCTTCACAGATGACATGATACTTTATGTGGAAAACCCAAAAGACTCCACCCCCAAATTACTAGAACTCATAGAACAATTCAGTAATGTGGCAGGATACAAAAATCAATGCTCAGAAATCAGTTGCTTTCCTACACACTAACAATGTAACTGTAGAAAGAGAAATTAGGGAATCAATTCCATTTACAATCCACCAAAAACCATAAGATATCTTGGACTAAACCTAACCAAAGAGGTAAAGGATCTATACTCTGAAACTACAGAACACTTATGAAAGACATTGAAGAAAACACAAAAAGATGGAAAAACATTCCAAGTTCATGGATCAGAAGAATAATCATTGTTAAAATGTCCATGCTACCCAGAGCAATCTATATTTTCAATTCCATCCCGATCAAAATACCAATGCCATTCTTCAAAGTGCTGGAAAAAACAATCCTAAAATTCGTGTGGAAACAGAAAACACCCCGAATTGCCAAGGAAATGTTGAAAAAGAAAAACAAAGCTGGGGGCATCACGTTGCCTGATTTCAAGCTATATTACAAAGCTGTGATCACCAAGACAACATGGTACTGGCACAAAAACAGACACTTAGATCAATGGAACAGAAGAGAGACTCCAGAAATGGATCCTCAACTCTATGGTCAACTAATCTTCGACAAAACAGGAAAAGATATCCAATAGAAAAAAAGACAGTCTCTTCACTAAATGGTGCTGGGAAAATTGGACAGCTATATACAGAAGAATGAAACTCAACCATACACCATTCTCTTAACCATACACAAAAATAAGCTCTAAATGGATGAAAGACCTCGATGTGAGACAGGAATTCATCAAAATCTTCAACATCGGCCACAGCAACTTCTTTCATGACACGTCTCCAAAAGCAAGGGAAACAAAAGCAAAAATGAACTTTTGGGACTTGATCAAGATTAAAAGACTTCTGCACAGCCACAGAAACAGTCAACAAAACAAAAAGGCAACCCACAGAATGGGAAAAGATATTTGCAAATGACACTACAGATAAAGGGCCAGTATCCAAGATCTATAAAGAACATCTCAAACTCAACACCCAAAAAACACATAATCAAGTCAAAAAACGGGCAGCAGATATGAATAGATACTTCCAATGAAGACATACGAATGGCTAACAGACACATGAAAAAATGTTCAACATCATTAGTCATCAGGGAAATTAAAATCAAAACCACATTGAGATATCACCTTATATCAGTTGGAATGGCAAAAATTCACAAGGCAAGAAACAACAAATGTTGGAGAGGATGTGGAGAAAGGGGAACCCTCTAACACTGTTGGTGGGAATGCACATTGGTACAGCCACTTTGGAAAACAGGGTGGAGGTTCCTTAAAAAGTTAAAAATAGAGGTCCCCTATGATCCAGCAATTGCACTACTGGGTATTTACCCCAAAGATACAGACGTAGTGAAGAGAAGGGCCACATGCACTCCAATGTTCATAGCAGCATTGTCCACAATAGTTAAATCGTGGAAGGAGCCGAGATGCCCTTCAACAGCTGAATAGATAAAGAAGATGTGGTCCATATATACAATGGAATATTACTCAGCCATCAGAAAGAACGATTACCCAACATTTGCAGTCACATGGACTGGAGGAGATTATGCTAAGCGAAGTAAGTCAAGCAGAGAAAGACGATTATCAATTGTTGATAAGAATGTAGAAAAACTAGAAACCTTATTTTTTTTATATTTTTCTGGTGGGAATGTACAATGGTTCAGCTGCTTTGGAAAACAGTCTGACAGTCTTTTGAAAGGTTAAACATAGAGTTACCATATCATCCAGCAATTCCACTTCTGTTCCTAAGTACATACCTAAAAGAAATGAAAGTATTTACACAGACATGTACGTGACTATTCATAGCAGCATTACTCATAAGAGTAAAAAAGTAGAAATAATTCAAATGTCCCTCAACTGAGAATGGATAAATAAAATTTGGTCACTATCCATACAATGTAATATGATTCATCCATATAAAGGAATGACGTACTGATACATGTTACAATGTAGCTGAACCTTGAAAACCTTATGCTGAGTGAAATAATTCAGACACTATAAAACACATTTCATACAATTTCATTTGTATTACGTGTCCAGAAAAGACAAATCTATAGAGGTGGAAACAAGATCAGTGGTTTTGGGGGGTGGAGGTAGGGATTGATGGCCAAGTGGGTGACAGAAATATTTTAGAACAGATTGTAGTGATTATTGAACAACTCTGTAAATTTACTCAAAATCCTTGAATTGAACATTTACAATGGCCGAACACTGTAGTGCATAAATTAGACCTCAACAAAATCGAATTTCATATCTATACATAATATTCTTGATATTATATATAAACATACTTTCATAAAATATTTAATATTATATATATAATAATTTTTAAGCCTCTATAAAAATCTATCACCCTGTGCTGGTATGCTGCATAAATCAATGCTATGTTACAAATACAAAGAATGATATTTTTGGTACTCTACAATGGAAAGTGTATTGCTTGAAATTTTGGCGAAATTTGACATTTTACTTCTTTGCAAAATTATGCACAGAATTTTGCAGCCTCAAAACTACTTTTAGAAGAAAATTAAAGAAATTTCTACTTGCCTATAGATCAGAGAAGCAATTTGCAATAAACCTCCAAGAGAATTTAGCTAAAACATGAACAATTACTGTCAAATGCAAATAATCCACGCTTGAAAGCTGTGGCTCTAAACAGTTCAAGCCTAGAGAAGATATTGACATTCACAGTCTCCAAAGATAGGCTGTTGCTCAGTGATTCTATTACAAAGAATAAAGTTAAATAACTGAGAAAAATTGTTTAAATGTTATTTCAAGTAATTTTGCATGATTCAAGTTGATTAGCTAATAAAAGTAATTATGATATTGAAAGCTTTCAGTCCAATAGATTTCAGAAGTTCAGATTAGAGAATCTCTAAAAAAAACTTTAACTACATTATCAGAAAACAAATCCTGCAAGAATTCATATAGTTCCTGTCTGTAAGAGGCTTAAAACATATTAATATTTAATATTAAACATATTTCTCTCCCTAAAATCTACAATGCTAAAGACATAATTTCTTTAAATTGCTTCCAGACTGAATTTTGGAATAACAATATCTATATCTTTTTATGGTGTATAAATTACATTTACATGCATTCATCAGTTAATATAGCAGAGTAGCAAGGCAGAGCAGTTTGAAATCTAATAGACTATCACATATTAGCTGTACATCCTTGTACAATTAATTTCATCTCTTTGAACTTCAATTTCCTTATATATAACATGGGAATAATATGAAGATATAACATATAGAATGTTACGTGTTAAGTGCAAGGCTCATAAATATTAATTGCAAACTGTAGTCATACCTTATACATTATGTATAATATTACATCCAATTACACTGTGAGTTATTTACGACAAACAGGAGTTTAAATTATATACCTGTATCTAAAGGAAATTATATCCTCTGAGTTCCATTTTACTTATATCTAAAATATCCTTGCATTGTGAAATATATGATAATAGCTTCTTCATAATGTTATTTTGAGAATTACTTGATATTACATATGCAAACTGCCTGAAATCGTTCCTTTGATGGAGTAAACACTTGCATTGAGTTCTTTTCTTTCTAGTCTGAGTGACTGAGGCAGTCCCTGAAGAATCTGCAAACTATAATGGCCTAAGGCTGAAGTTTAATGGCAGCAAAGTTCCTTACAACCTATAATCAGGGTCACCAGGAGTAGCCGTGGCAAAAGTGGCTAAGAAATGGTTGAGGGATTTTTTTGCCTTCTCAGGCTGAGAACCAGCTTGTCACTTCGTGTAGCTGTTCCCTCTAGTCTACAAATTCTTGCTGATTTCCAACTGAGATCTCCTCAGTTCTCTCATTATCTTTATTATTATTATTATTCTTAGCACTTGAATTTTTTTTGCTTGTTTGTTTCAAGTTTTTATTTAAATTCTAGTTAGTTAACATATAGTGTCATATTGGTTTCAGGAGTCTCATTATTTTTAGATCAGGGTTTCACAATAATGGCACTTTTGACATTTGGGGTTGGATAATTCTTTGCTGTGGAAAAGTATCCTGTGAATTGTAGCATGATGCTAGTAACACTCCTCCCAGGTTAATGTGACACTGGATTCCTAGCCTCCTCCTTTGGTCCAACTCCTTAAAGGAGAGCAGCATTTTGTTGTTCAGAACATTTGTAATGGGTCAGCCCAATAGATATATTTGTTTAGTGTTGTCAGATGTTTTCCATTTCTTCTAATAGTACTTTGTGCAATCTAATATACATTAGAAAGAGATAAAATTCTATTTGAAGTTGATAGTTCAGAGCTGACCTCCAAATTTGGCACATTTGGCAAAAGTGTCTTAGTATTTGAACATACGGTAGCAGGTGTTTGGAGAAGACATGTTATAATGTGTCTGACAGGTAAAACTCATTCATTTGTTTAGTCTGTGTTGATAGTTATAAAAAAAACAAAACAAGAAGAGATCAACAAAGCTTGAGGATTTACACTTCAGATATCAAGGGCCATTATAAAGCTACAAGACAATGCAATACTGGCAAAAGGTTATACAAACTAACCATTAACTGAACAAAATAGAGAGTCCAGAAAAGGTCCCACACATACATGGTCATCTGATTTATACAAAAGTGTCACAAGAGTGCAATGAGCAAAGGAAGACCTTTTCAATAAATAGTGCAGGAGCAATTGGATAGTCACATAAGAAAAAATATCTAGACCCCTATATCTTACACTATAAACAAAAATCAACTTCCAATATATTGCAAATCAAGTTTAAAATAAATCCAGTTTTCTGAACTTGGAGCAGCCAAAGATTTCTGAAATGAAATCCAAAAAGCATTCATCATAAAATAAGACAATGATAACTTGGACTACATTGAAATTTAGAATTCCTATATACCAAAAGTCACCATTAAAAGAGTGAAAACAGGGGTGCCTAGGTGTCTCAGTCAGTTAAGCGTCTGCCTTCGGCTCAGGTCATGATCTCAGGGTCCTGGGATCAAGCCCTGCATCAAGCTCACCACTCAGTGGCGAGTTTGCTTCTCCTTTTCCTTCTATGATCTCTCTCACTTTCACTCTCTCTCAAATAAATAAATAAAATCTTTTTTTAAAAAAAGAGTGAAAAGGAACTCACAGAATAAAGAATATTCACAATACTTATATTCAAGAAGAGACTTCTGTCCAAAATATTTGTAGGATATCAATAATGAAAAGACAAGCCAAGAGAGGGAGAGAGAAAAAAAAGACTAGAATAGGAACTTTACAAAAGATGTGCAAGTGACATACTAACATGTAGAAAGGAACTCATTTACATTAGTCAGTTAACTACTACTACTACTACACATCCACCAGAATTTCAAACGCTACAAAGTATAATACCAAGTATCAGGATGTGGAATTAAGACTCTCATATTGCAGGCAGGAGTGAAGCTGATATAGCCACTTAGGAAAAATCTTTGTCAGTCATTACGGAATGGATGTACACCCAAGGCCTGGCAAATATACCCCTAGGTATATATCCAGCAGAAATAAGCATACATATTGACCAAAAGACAGGTACTAAAATATTCACAGTAACTCTCTCCATAATAACTCCAGATTATATAAACAACCCAAATGCCCACCAACAGTAGAATGTTATAGAGTCACACGAGAATGCTATACAGCAATAAGAATAAACTACAACTACATACAACAGTCTGTATGAATCTCCTATACAAAATTTTGAGTAAAAGCCAGAAACCACAAAGTTTATGAGGTATGATCCCACTTATATCACGTAAAAAAAAATGTAAACTGTTAGAAGTTGGGTTTTTTACCCTCTGTGGGAATGTGGGGGTTGTGACCAGAAGAGATTTTGAGGAAGGCTTCTGGGGTCCTGATAACGTTTCTGGGGTCCTGATAACATTCTATGTGTTGTTTTGGATGTTCATTACTTAGATAAGTTCATTTTATGAAAATGTTCCAATTCTCTTGTACGTTGATTAGACTCCTGCTTCAGATTTTATCTGCAACTTTCCCTCTATATGCCAATAATGCTTTTGCCAGTTACTTGTTCAATCTAGCGCCAAACATCTCCCACTTAGGTTCCCGTTGCCTTGGCACGTAGAAATGACTTACTTTTCTTCTACCTCTGCTCATTTCTTTGCTCTATTTCAGTCCTTTGCAACTTTTAATATCCTACCTACATTTCTGTTCACAGCTAAATTCTAAATGTATGATTGGTTTAACCATTTTTGACTGAATATAATAGTTACTATCCTCTTCTCTGAATGGTTACTTCTCATCCCTGTAGGGAATACCACAAGTAATAAGGCTGAGCTGTTACATACAAATAAGCTCCAAGGCACAGTGGGTAGCCACCTTTCTTTTATTTATTAATGCAGATATAAACTCATTTGCAGAGTGTTTGAGGACAACAGTCACAACAAGACACTTTAAATTATATAAATGCAAACGAAATTTCCAGGGGCTTGTTATATTGTTCTTAAAATATATAATTTATCAAGATACTGTGTGTGTGAGAGAGACAGAAAGTCTCTTTGCTATTAATTTTCGTCATAAAAGGAGATAATCAAAGACTTTGCTTCAGAGATAATTTCCCATTATTAAATATTTTGTTATCTTTTAATTAGGCGAATTTAACAACATTAGGGGATATTAAGTCTAAAGTGCTATCTTGTTTTCTGTTTGTTTGAAATTCACTGTGCAGGAATAAAGTTGAGTTAATATAACTGAAATTTATAATGCTAATATTTCCTCTTACACAAAGTGGAGACATAAAACTATTCTGATGTAATGGTCCAAAAAGTATATCCATACCTAATATTCTTCTCCTTGGCTCTTGCATTTATGTACTATAAAATTCGGACTGTGATCTCAGCATACTACTCTTTTCTCAGAAATATGGCAAAGAATAAATGCATTTATAGAATAGTTGTTTCTAACTCCTCTGTCCCCCAAAGCATAAATAATATATTCTCAGGTCTCCAGGCTCAGAACTTTAAGTCATTCACTCCAGATATTCCATCAGTCACCAAGTTATCCTTATTAACCTTTAGGAATATTTCTTTTATTTTCTTTCTTTTTGTTTTAAGTAGGCTTCACACTGGGTGTGCAGCCCAGTGTGGGCCTTGAACTCACAACGCTGAGATCAGACCTGAGCTGAGATCAAAAGTCAGACACAACTGACTGAGCCACCCAGGTGCAACTTTAGGAATATTTTTTTACTTGTATTTCTGTCTCTAGAACAACTACCACATTACTTCATGCCAAAATGCATGTAATTTCCTTCTCCTGAGGTCATGACCATCATCATCCCTATGCTGCAGACAATAGATAATTCCTATCTCTTTAAGTAGCCATTCATAAAGCCACTCATAAAGTAACCATTTTTAATAATTTATATTTAAGCTACACAAATTACAACTCCACAGCTTCAGTTATTCCAGCTGCCCCTCTGGTATAGTTCATCTTTCCCATTCTCTTCAAAAATCACTCTCATGATTTTGGTTTCCAGGTTCCTCAGATACACTTCCTTCCTACTTGATAAGAATTCCCTCAGTTTGCCTCTACATTTAAAAATTTCTGTCTTCATCCTGCAGCTCCTTTGCTCCTATCTCCAAGGATAACCTTTCCTTTTGTGGTCAGCTGGTATTGGGATTCAAAATACATGCCAAAGGATTTGATTCTACTACCAACTCTATCACTTAAAAGCTGCTTGATGTTGGGCAATTCACTTATCCATTCTAACCTCAGTTTCTTTGTTCATCAAATGGAGAGACAGGATAGGGATCATTAGATCATCATTTGTCCTACTCACCTCACAGGATTGTTAGAGGCATCACTTCATTCATTTATTCACTAAATATTTACTAAGCATCTACTAATACGCCAGATACTATTATGGATTCTAAGGATGTTTTACTAAATGGACTGTTTTCATGAAGCTTACTTTCTAGTGAGTCCTGACAATAAACATATAACAAAGAATTTAGTATATAACTTCAGATATTGACATTTGCTCTGAATAAAATGAAGCCAAGTAAGGTAAGAGAGTGACCAGACGTGATCAGGGAAGGCCTCTCAGACAGGATGACATATGAGTACAGACCTATGGGAAGTGAGAAATTAAGCCACGAATACTTCTTGAGGATGAGCATTCCAGGGGAATGAGCAGCAAGAATAACAACATTCAAGTAGGAGGTAAATTGGTGTGTCTGGGGAGCAGCCAAGAGGTCAATGTTGCTACAAGAAAGTAAGTGAGGGTGAATGGGGGAAAATAGAGTATGACTTCAGAGAAGTAGGTAGGGCAGAATAGGTCATGTAAAGAAGTTGTATAAAACATGACACAGGCATAAAAATGTTATAGATGCAAAGGAGCTTCATTTATACCAAATGTCACTATTCTTAGCCTTATTCAATACCAAAATTGTTTTATTCAATTATCAAGGTTTTCCTTGATATCCTCAGTCATTGGCTTCTCTTCCTTTTCTGTCAGCCTGCTGCTATCTTTCTCAGTCTAATAACAAGATTCCTTCTGCTCCTATATGTAACTCAAACTCACATCATTCTCTTCATTGCCATTACCACCAAACTTCCAAAACGAAACAGTTTAAACTTCCTATTTCACCAGCTACACCCTTCTTAAACTATTTACAATCTGCCTACTGTCTCTACCGTTCTGAAAATGTACCCTTGGAAACACCTTTGACTTTCCCCTTCCACTTGCCTTACTCACTCCCCCACATCTTATACCCCTTTAGATTTATGTATATGTGAACTCTCCATTTTTGCTGGCGCTGAAGCCTTCTTCTCTACCTTTATTACTGTAACTCTGATGCAAGTCCCCATGACCTCTCTTCTAGGTCCTAATGGTTCTTTATTTATCTCAACTAGTTTATTTCATATCTCAAAGATGAATTAATTCTCCTGAAAGATAGCCCTGATTTCAGTTACCTTTTATTTTATTTGTGGCAGAAGCATAAAATATTACAAAGAGAAAGATAGCCTGTAATATCACCACTTCTAAAAACAATTTATTTTATGATTATCTTCTCTGGTCCTTACTAATATGAATAGACAACTTTTCTGAGTTACTAATTAAGCATAGATATAATGTTTCACTTGTTTATTTATTTATTTTCATTGTTGTTGCTTTGTATATTTTTTACTAGTTTACTTGAGAAATAATAGACATACAATACTATAGAAGTTTAAGTTATACAGCATGATGGTTTGATTTACATATATTGTGAAATGATTGCCATAATAAGTTCAGCTAGCATAAATATAACTTTGTATTCTGTTCAGTTCACTAATTTCCTCTTAAGAACTTGTGGATATTACTACATGATCTCCAAATAATCTAATCTAATGGTTACATAATAGTCCATTGATTTGTTGTTCTATAAATTCCTAAAGTGTTCTCCTACTGTTAGACATTAGGTCACCAAGTGACTTTTATTTGCCTATTTAATTAAGAGCAAACTTCCTTGCCTGGCATCAGAATTACTTCAAACTATCCTTCCAGTTTTCTATAAATCTACTTTCATACTTTTGTTTCATATTCCTGCCAAATCATGCTATTTCTGCTATTTCATGCTATTTCCAGTCTCTCAGATCATTTTGTTGTTTCAAAATTTTATTCATGCTCTTTACATAAATTGCCTCTGTCCATTTTCTCCCCTTCTTGAAAACTTATCCAAAGTATTTATCCAATCTTAATGGTCTAGTTCAAATATCACGTATTCCATAAAGCCTTAGTGATTCCCCCAACTATATAACATCTCTCCTTCTTCTCAACTACTATTTGCTGTAAGAAAATTTATTCCATGGCAATTATTCACCCTAACATTTCACCGAGTTATGTACTCAACTTTGTTGGATGTGTAAAAGATAAAAAGAAGTCAGTCTTTTGACTTACTAATGACTTACTAGTCATTAGTAAGAATAGTCTTAAAATGTAAGGTATTTTATTTTACAAACACTTTACTACATGTACTACTTTTCATATACTAGTTTAAGCACTTTGTATATATTGATTCATTTATTTCATATATCAACACCTTGAAGTACATGTTTTTATAATCCCATCTTTATTGATGAGAAAAAAGAAGCCTGGAGAAATTAAGAAAACTTCCCAACAAAACAAAGCTACTAAGTGGCAGAACTGAGATTTAAACTTAGGTAGCCAGAATCCAGAGACTGTATTCTTAATAAATTATTCAGCTTCTCGTTGTATAACCTCTATAGGAAACCTTATAAAGAAAAGAAAGTTAGAACATTTTCCAGTGATGAATATAATAATGTAAAATGATATTTTCCACTTCCTCTCATGGAGGACTAACCTTTTGCAGAATGAATTTCTTGCTGTGAACAAGTATAAAAGCTGGACAAAATATTAAAAAATTTTTTTGAAGTCATCAGGAAGCTACCATGATATTGAACTTGCAGGGCCAAAACTTGGAAGAAACACACACACACATACACACACACATACGCAAAGGTGGGTCTGACATTTCTCTTGAGACATTTACTAATACTCAAGCAGCAGCTGAGAGGCAAAATTATACCTTTGCACTTCCTAGTCAAATTGCTGAAGATCAATGACAGAGAAAATCTTTGACAGAGAAAATTGACACATTACACTCAAAGAAATGATTCACAAGAAACTCATATAGACAGAAAACAATGGAATACCATCTTTAAAGTACTGGAGAGAAAAAACCCCTCTTAACCCCCAAGTCTATATACAATGAAAATATCGTTCAAGAATGAAGGAGAAATATAGACATTTTAAGATAACAGAATCTTAAGATAACAGAATCTTAAGGTAGACTGGAACTATGAAAAATGCTTTAAAAATATTCATATTGAAAGGAAATGATATGAAAGAAATTCAACTCTTCAGGAAGGAATAAAGACCATCAAAAACAGTAAATAAGTAATTATAAAAGTCTATATTTTCTTAAGTTTTCGAGAATATATGTAACAACTTAAAACCAAAACCATAATATTTCATTGTGACTTATATATGGAGAAGCAATACACATGACAAGTAGAGCATAAAATTGATAGAGGCAAATGGATCTATATGGTTGCAAGATTTCAACCTTCTATGTGAAATGGTGTAATATTACCTATAAGTCTGAGCAACTGCTTAAAAATATATAAGCAAGTAGAGAAAAATATCCAATAGATAACTAAAAATGAAATCCAGTCAACAGAGATTACTCAAGCAATCCAAAAGAAGAGGAAAGAGGAATGAAAGAAAGAGGGCACAAAGAAATAACAAATATTAAAATGATAGACCTAAATATCTAAATACAACCATATCAATAAGAATATGGATATTGATGGATTAAATGCTCCAATTAGAAGCCACACATTATCAAAAATAGATTTTTTAAAACTTTTTTTAAAAAGATTTTATTTACTTATTTATTTTTGAAAGAGAGAGAGAGAGGGAGAGAGAGAGTGCCTGCATGCCCACATGAATGTGGGGAGGGACAGAAGGAGAGGAAGAGGGAAAGAATCCCAAGCAGACTCCAGGCCAAGCATGGAGCCCATCACAGGGCCTGATCCCACAACCCTAAGATTAGGACCTAAGCCAAAACCAACAGTCGGATGCCCAACCAACCAAGCCCAACCACCCAGGTGCCCCAGAATGGATTTTTTTTGAGAGAGAGAGAGAGAGAGAGCATGCATGAGAAGGAGGGGAAGAGGGAGAGGGAGAGAAAGAATCTTAAGCAGGCTTCAGACCCAGCATGAGGCCCTACTCAAGGCTTGATCTCACAACCCTGAGATCATGACCAGAGCCAAAATCAAGAGTCAGTTGTTTGATCAACTGAGCCATGTGGGTGCCCCCAGAATGGAATTTTTTAAAAATCAAGATTCAACTACATGCTATCTACAAGGGGTGCAATTAAACATAAAACACAGATAAACTGCAAAAGAAATGATGAAAAGTAGTACACCATGCATAGAGCAAGTAAAAGAAGGCTAGAATGGCTTTATTAATATCAAATAAAATAGATTTTGAGATTGAGTGTCACTGAAGATAGAGACTTCATAATATTTAAAGGGTCAATCCAACAGGAAAAGAGAAGAATCACAAAGCAGAACTTCAAAATACATGAGGGGAAAATGGATGGAATTTAAAGAGGAAGTATGCAATTCTACGATTATATTAGGAGATGCTAATATGCCTTTCATAGCAATTTATTGAATAACTAGACAAAACAAGCTGGTCAACCAGACCAAAAAAATCATAAGAAGATTGGGGCAATACTATCTACTTCCTTGACCAATTTGACACCTATTGAAGAGGACCCCTAGCAAACAGAGAGTACATATCCTAGGCCATAAATCAAAGTTCAATAAAACAAAAGGACTGAAATCATACAGTGTATATCCTCAGTCCACAAGATTTAATTGGAAATCAATAATAATAAGATATCTAGGAAAACCCGAAATATTTAAAAATTAACCAAGTTTCTAAATAATCAAAGGCAAAAGAACTCTTAAAGGAAGTTAGAAAATACTGTGTATCACAATTTGTGGGATGAAGCTAAAGCAGTTATTATGGGGAAATTAGAGGTTTAAATGTTTATATTGGCAAAACTTAAGACGAAATAAAAAACATTTTTAGACAAAGAAATACCAAGGGAATTTTTCACAGACAGATCCTCGCTAAAGGAAATATTAAATGGAGTTATTTATGCACAAAAACATCGTCTGGGAGGCAAACAATAACAATTAAGAATGACATGCACCAAAATAAATGTACATAACTCTATAAAACAACATTAATAATTTGTAAGGTTTTGAATATATGTAGAACTAAAATGCATAAAAACAACAAAATTGTGGAGTAGAATAAATGGAGTTAACGTGCTATACAGGAATTAAAATGTCCATTTTGGTAAAAGTACATATTGATAGCAGAATTTAATGGGTATGCTATAATTTTGTTGATAATCACCATAAGAGAGTAAAATTGTGTTTATATACACAAAGAACAACCTAGTACAGAAATAATAAAAAGTAGCTAATAAAAAAGACAAAGGATAAAAAGGATATAGACATGTTCAAGCAGATGGAACAGAAGTAGTAAGAATATATTTTAATATAAATAAATGATTGTTTACATTAAATATAAGTGGATTATATACCACAATTAAAATATAAAAATTATCTAACTGAAAAAAATTATATGCTTCTTAGAAGAGACAAACTTCAAATGTAAGACTACAAAATGGTTGAGAGTTAAAAGACAATATAGAAAAAGAAAATATATATTTTAAAAGCTCTAACCTAAAGTAAGCTGTTTTAGCTGATGGGTATTAAGGAGCACACGTATTGCATGGAGCAACGTGAAAAACATCACTGGTGATAAAGAGGGATATTTAGTAATTACAAAATATTAGTTATAAGAAGATATAATTAAGTACAACATAATAACATAGCTTCAAAATAAATGAAGTAAAATTGACAAAGAAAAGAAAAAGAAAAAACCCACAATCATGATGAGAGTTTTAATACAACTTTCTCAGTAACTAGAAAATTACACAGGCCACGAAGTCAATAACCAATTTGATATATATGGAGCACTGCATCCAATAATTCAAAAAAACACAGTCTTTTTAAGTACACAGGGAGCATTTACCAAATCTTAATGTACAGTAGACAGTAAATTTCAATATGTTTCAATATATTTAAGTCATACAGATTTTGTTTTCTGACCACAGAATGATTAAGCTAGAAATATAACAAAAAAATAACTAGAAAATTAAAAATTAAGCAACATATTTCTAAAGAAGCCGTGGATCACAGAAGAAACTGCAATGGAAATTAAAATATATTTTGAATAAATGACAATATAAGTACATCATTTCAAAAACCTGTAGAATGCATCTAATGCTATTCTTATAGAGCATGTCCTTAAATACATATATTAAACAATAAGAAACACTGAAAATCACCAATCCACTTCAAGATGCTAGAAATATACCTGAGGAAATAAAAAATGAAATTAAAAATGTAGAGAAATATACCTGAGGAAATAAAAAATGAAATTAAAAATGTAGAAACTAATATAATTAAGCAAAACCGTAACAAGGAGAAACCTAGCCAAAAATTAACTATCTGAAAAGAATTATGAAATTAATAAAAGACTGGTAAGAATGAATTAATAAAAGAGAGAGAGAGGAGGCACAAGTAGTCAATATCAAAAACAATAAATGGGCTGCTATTGAAGATGGTAATAACAATAAGTATTTACAATATGTGCAGGACAACTTTATTGGGAAAATTTATATGAAATGTAGCAATTCCTAGAAACTTACATTGAAATTAACCCAAAAAAATTTAAACATTTGAAAAGTCCCATATTTATTAAAATAATCCTAAGAAAAAAGTTTAAATTCCCTAGAAAAGCCTTCCCATGAAGAAAATTCCAGATCAAGACAGCTTCATTGTGAATTTTTGGAAACTCTTTTTTGTAGTAAGATATACATGATATGAAATTTATCAACTTCACCATCTTACATGTACAGTTTAATGGACTAAATACATTCACATTTTTGTGCAACCATCACCACCATCCAGTTCCAAAACATTTTCCATCTGCCCAAACTGAAACGCAATACTACTGAACAATAACCCCCCAGTTCATCCTGTGTCCCCCAAACCTGGCAACCATCATTCTACTTTGTGTCTTTGTGAACTTCACTACTTTAGGTACTTCATATAAGTGGAATTATATAATATTTTTCCTTTTGTGATAGGCTTAGTTCCCTTAGCCTAATGTCTTTCAGTGTCATCCATGTTGTAGCAGTGTCAGAATACCCTTCATTTAAAGGCTGAGTAATATTTCATTGTATATGGTTACAACATATTGTTTATTTATCCATTGATAGACACATTGGTTGGCTTCCACCTTTTGGCTATGGTAAATGATGCTTCTATAAACATGGATGTACAAATATGTGTTCAAATCTGTGTCTCAATTATTTTGGGTATCTATACAGAAGTGAGATTGCTGAATCAGATGGTAATTTTATTTTTAATTTTTTGAGGAACAGTCATAACATTTTTCCATAGCAGTATACCATTTTACATTTTCACCATCAATGCACAAAGGTTTCAATTTCTCCACATCTTCACCAACATTTGTTATTTTCTGTTTTTTTTTAATAGCCATCTTAGTGGGTGTAAAATGATATTGTGGTTTTGATTTGCATTTCCCTAATGGTTAATGATATTGAGCATCTTTTGATGTGCTTGCTGGCCATTTGTATTTCTGCTTTAGAAAAATGTCAATTCAAGTCATTTTGCCATTTATTAATTGGGTTGTTTTTTTCTTGTTAGGTTATAGGAGTACTTTAAATATATTCTGAATATTAACCCCATATAAGATATGTGATTTGCAAATATTTTCCCCATTCCATGAGTTGCTTTTCTCTCTGTTGATAAGGTTCTTTGATGCACAAAGCTTTTAAATTATGATGAAATCCAATTTATCGAGTTTTTCTTTTGTTCCCTGTGCTTCTGGTGTCATATACAACAAATCATTGCCAAACCCAATGTCATGAAACTTCCTCTTATTTTTTCCTCTAAGACTCCTCTAGTGTTAGTTCTTATATTTAGGTCTCCCAACCATTTTAAGTTAATTTTTATATGTTACTATTTCCAACTTCATTCTTTTGCATATTGCTATACAGTTTTCCCAATATTGAATGATGTTGGCATTCTTGTCAAAAATCATTTGACCATAGAGGTGAGGGTTTATTTCTGTGCTCTATACGTTTGTCTTTATACCAGTAACACAGTGTTTTGATTTCTGTAGCTTTATAGTAAATTTTGAAATAGGAGGTGTGAGATCTCCAATTTTATTCTTATATTTCAAGATTGTTTTGCTACTTGGTGTCCCTTGAGATTCCAAATGATTTTAGGGAAGATTTTTCTATTACCACAAAAAAGGGCATTTAAGTTTTGATAGAGGTTACATTGAATCTGCACATTTCTTTGCGATTACCATGGAGATTATATATAACATTCTAAAGGTCTAACAATCTATTTTATATCAAAACTATCTTAATTGCATATGAAAATCTGACTCCTGGTGTGCCTGCCTAGCTCAGTTGGTAGAGCATAGTGACTTGATTTCAGGGTTGTAACTTTGGGTGCCACACTGGGTGTAGAGATGACTTAAAAATAAAATCTTAAAAAATTCTACTCCTTTACAAGCTGTGCCCTACAATTTATATTACTGATGTCACAAATTATATCTTTATATGTTGTGTATCCATTAACATAGATTTCATAATTATTTTCATGCTTTTGTCTTTGAAATTCTATAAAAATATGAAGTTATAAACCAAAGTTAGAATAACACTAGTTTTTAATTTGTTTTATGTATTTACCAGTAATAGAGAATTTTATATTTTCATGTCTTTGAGTTACTATTTTTCTTTTATTTCAGCTTGAAGGACTCCCTTTAGCACTTTTTATAGGTCAAGTCTCCTCATAGTGAACTCCTTCAGCTTTTGTTTATCTGGGAATGTCTTAATTTTCCCTCACTTTTCAAGCCATTTTTTTCAGATATAAAGTATCAGTTGATAGTTTGTTTATTTGTTTGTTTGCTTCAGCACTTGAAATATATTATCCCACTGGCTTCTCTCCTCTAAGGTAGAAAAGTCCATCATTAATCTAATTGAGGATCCCTTGTATGTGACAATTTTTCTCTTGCTGCTTTCATGATTCTCTGTCCTTGACTCTTGACAATTTTATTATAATGCATTTCTCTGTGAGTCTCTTTCATTTTATTCTTTTATTGTACTTGGAGTTCCTTCACATTCTGGATTTGTATATCCATGTCATTTTCAAATTTGGAAGTTTGGGGTGATTATTTCTTCAATAATCTCTCTGGCCTTTTCTTCTCAGGTTCTGGGACTCCTATAATGTGTATACTTTTCTGCTTGATGATTTCCTTTAAGTCTTTTAAACTGATTACATTTCTTCATTCCTTTTTCTTTTTGCTCCTCAGACTCATTAATTTCCAACGACCTGTTTTCGAGTGTGTTGATTTTCTCCTCTTCCTGTTTGAGTCTGCTATTAAACCCCTCTTGTGACTTTTTCAATTCAGTTTTTATATTTTTCAGTTCCAGAATTTCTGTTTGGTTCTTTTTTAAATAATTTCTGTCCCTGCTGACATTCTTATATTGTTCATATATTGTTTCCATGATCTCCTTTTGTTCTTTGTCCTTGTTTTCCTTTAGCTCTTTGAGCATATTTAAGACAGTTGTTATAATGGCTTTGATAATTCCCATACCTGTGTTTCTTCAGGGGAGGGTTATGAAGATTTATTTTGTTTCTTTGAATGGGCCATCTTTTTTGTTTCTTTCTATGCCTTGTCATCTTTTGTTAAGAATTTGGCATGTGAAAAAACAGCCACGTCTCCCAGTCGTGGCAGACTGGCAGAGAAGACCTACTAATTAGCAAGGTGTGTTCTGAGTGTTGGGATCAGCCCAGAGTGAAGGCTTAAGTTCTTCTCAGCTCTATTCTGGACATGCATACTGCCTAGAAGTGTATGCATATGTTTCAATTGCTCCTGTATACATGCCCTTAAATATCTTAATTTCCAAAACATTCTTACCCTATCTTCTTATTGGGACATTAGATGTTTTATTCTTTCTCTGACCACTTCTTGTCCTAGGCATCCACAGAAGCTCCCCTATAGTTTTTGCATACTATTATACTCACTATTGCCTTCTGTTCCTTTATCAGCCTGAGATTTGAACTATGCCACCTTTCCACATCAGGATTCCAATTCAGAGAGGACCAGTCCCTCAGATACAGCTCACAGACAGGTTAAAACACTGCAAATAAATTCTGCTGTGTTCCTGCTGGCTCAAGGAAAGGAACTGGGAATTGGGCCACCTCCTCACAACCATGTCATACTGCATAAAGGAGGGAGTAGAGACAGTGAATAAAAGTGCGACAAAATTTCCTACTGTTTTGAATGTGGTGTCTATGGCCCTACCACCCTGAACATGCCCAATCTCATCTGAATGTGGTTTTTCTTGATTGTTATCTTGGTTGCTGCAGAATTTTGACTGGCTTCCAGAAGTCCTAAAAAGTTATTTTAGCCTCAATTTTTAAAAATGTTTCCATGGGGAAAGAAGGGTCTGGAGCTTCCTAATTTGCCACCTTGCTAACATCACTTCTGAAACTTCAAGTGAAGAAGTAATATCGAATTTACACCAACCCCTCAGAAACTAGTAAAGAAAAATTTCCAACATGTTTTAAGAGGCTAGCTTAACCTTGACAGCAGGTGAAGTAGGAATACAAAGAAACATGCCTACCCTGATAAATTGCAATTCCAAGTAATGTATATAAAGCAAAGATCATATAAATGGCAAATTACTGATATTCCAAGCAAGGCAAAACTTCCCACTACATATCTTTTGTTCACCATTGTACTGGACATCTTGGTCACTATAATAGCACAAGAAAATCAAATAAAATTCTAAGTATTGAAAAGAAATTTATTTTCACTCACAGACCAATTACATTTTTTATGTAGGCAATCCAATAGAATCTCAGAGATATTGTTAGAATGAATAATGAATACAGCAATGTTGCCAATACCAGAGTCAATATACAGAAATTAATCAGATTCTATAAGCATTTAAAAATAAAACTTATAAAATATATCACTTACCAATTGTCACTAAAATATCAAATAACTTGGAATAAGTTAATAAGAGATATGAAAGACATCTAAAAGGGAAATTTGTAACTTGACCCTAGTTTATTCCATTCACAAAAAATAATTTGGTAGATTATAGATATAAATGGTAAAAATACAAAAATAAAACTTATTGATGATAACATAGGAGAATGTGTTCTTGACCTTGATGTAGGCAATGATTTCTTTAATGGAATACAAGAAGTACTACCCATTAAGGAAAGATTGACAAATCAGACTAAATTAGAATCAGAAACTTCTATGAATTAAGGGAACCATTCAAAATGTGAAAAGGCCAAACTGAGGGCTTCAGAGGGGAGGGGGTGGGGGAATGGGATAGACCGGTGATGGGTAGTAAGGAGGGCACATATTGCATGGTGCACTGGATGTTATATGCAAATAATGAATCATCGAACTTTACATCAAAAACCAGGGATGTACTCTATGGTGACTAACATAATATAATAAAAAATTATTATTAAAAAAATGTGAAAAGGCCAAGCACTGAGTGGGGAAATATGTTTGTAACCAACAAAAGTGTTGTAACCAGCATTTATGAAAGCTTCTACAAACCAGTAAAAAAAAAAAAAAAAAAAAGACAATTCAATAAAAATGGGTGAAAATCATACACAGACATTTCGCAAAGGATGATATCCAAATAGCCAATAATCACACAAAAAAATGTTCAACCTCTTTAGTCATCAGAGAAGTGCAAATTAAAACCATGGTGATATGACCCTGCACCAAAATACCAATTATTACCCAGAATGTGAGCAAAGGGAACCCACAAACACTGAGCATGAAATTTAAAAAGGGTGCAACAAATCTGGAACTCTATTTGGTAGTTAGAGCTGAATTCTCTGGGGGTCACTTACAATATTTCCTGAGCTATGGGCTGTATAAAAAAGTATTTTCATGTCCTCAAGTAACTGGCATAGATATTTATGACTGAGTCCTTCACTGGGCACTGCTTTGACACACAATTGTACACATTCTGAGAATAGCAGATCATATCATTTAGAATCATTCTCTGAAAGAATCCTATATCTTGAAGGAACCAGTTTTCCCAGTCCAGCCAATTGATACCTGGTTTGGCATACTCTGTACAACCCTGCCAAATGGTCATTCTACCTCTGCATGAACACTCTAAGATGTGACTCATTACATTATTGAAAACCTTTAATTATTAGAAAGTGCTCCCTTAAGTTCAGCTAAAATTTGTCTTGTCTTCATGTAGTCCCCCCTCACCCCTGCAATATATCCACTAAGCAAAACAGAACAATTGTGATCTCTCTTACGCAATACATTCTTCTAAATATGTGAAGAACTTCCCAGTTCCTGTAGTATGATTTTTAGTCTATTTTCAATCCTTATTTTTTATTTCTGAACACATATTGATTTTCCCTCTCTTCAAGAATAGAGTCTAAAAATGGAATTTTTCACATGTGATCTGACCAAGACAGAGTAGAATGAGTACATGACAGTGCTCATTCTAAAGTTTTTATTTTGTGGGTAAAGTTTTATATCACATTAGGTTTTCTAACCTCCTGCATTCCTCTGTGGACTCAGACTGAATTTACATTCCACTGAAACTAGTAAATATGGATTTGGGTGGGTTAGGGGGTTGCTTGGATTTCTTTTTAGTTCTATATTCATAAAGTTGTATTTTGTTTTGTTTTATGATCCAAGCATAAACTTTTCATTTTTATCTGGAGAAACATCAACCTCTTAAGTTCCTAATTCTGCAATTTAACGCGTCAGTTATGCTTCCTATGTTTGTTTGATTTCCCATTTTCTTCAGCAACTACTGAGATCCTTATCTAATCCACTGATAAAATAATGTTATATAACAAAATCCTCTGTGATCCAGCTCATGGTTCTGGCTATGAAAAAATAACCAAGAGGTTACCAGTCAGAAAACACTGGATTTGAACTTTGTCTAAATCCAGATAAACAATTACGGACATAATTGTTTTCTTATCTTTGAAATCATAAATAAAATGATAGTATCACCCATCCTGCCTCTTTATACAATTTGTTTAGAAGCGAAGTAGAGATTCTTTATGTAAAGGCTTTAAAGGGAATAAAATGCTAACATAAATGTGCGGGGTATAGTTAATGATATCTTTTACCTACAGTAAAAGTCATATTGATTGATTTCCCAATGAAGTGACCAGTTGCTTGGCATTCTGTAAAGAGATAGTTTATAACAACTTTATAGCACATACTGTTATGTACCAAAATTTACATGCCCCTCTAAATGAGTCTATCAAACTCAAAAACACACAGATAACAGAGCACTGAAATCGTACGACAGGAGTGATTAATTCTTGCAAAACAGAAACACTATGTTGACAAGGTAATGAGAAATTTGTATTTTTATAATTCTTTTACAGTTCTAATTTTGGGAATTCTGGTACCTATTCTAAAAGCTTTCCTTCATATTTTTAAATGCAGGTGATATCACTAATCATTCTGGTTCATGAGGTAAGATCATTCTAATTACATTTTTTAAAAATCATAAACACTTTAAATTCCTAATTCTAATCATTTCTTAGTTTTTATCTGTATACTTAGTATCACATAAAATGCACACTTAACTCACATGTAAGAGGCACTATAAAGTCAAAACTTAAGAAAAAGCCCTGAGGTGATATTTTTTTCCAGATTAAGGATGTTCTTAAATGTGAGGATATCATACCGTGCCATAAATTGTGTGTGTGTGTGTGTGTGGTGTTTGTATGTATGTAGACGGATTTTCCACTTCAGAAGTGATCATCCCAATGGTCATCCACAAAGAAGCCAGTTTTTTTTCTACACAAACAATACAAAACCATTCAAGAATATACTGCAGAAAGCAGAAATGCTGACTATGTGTGGCATTTAGCAGAGATACTGGCAGCATGAAATGAGGGGTGACCAAAGCACAGAGGAATAGGGGAAATGCAGTAACAACACGGCAAGGAGAGCACAAGAGAGGAGGCACTTACAGGCTTAGGACACACAAAAGCAGCAGATGGCTATTGTAAGAGAAAAACATCAGTGTTTTACTTCTGTCTGCTAGAAGGGAAAACCACAGGAACACAAGGCAGTGCAAGAGTATGGGAGAAAGGAAGAAAAATTTTATAAAGATTTACAGAAAGGGTTAGTAACATATTATTACATAATAAGGCCAATAACAGAATGGACATTGATTAAATTTCAGGAGGAGTCCAAAAGGCCCTGTCAACACACACACAAAGCAACATGGAAAGCCTGTATAAAGAAAAGGAAAAAGAGCCAGAAGATGAGACAAGAATAAAACTATGATCCTTACCTCCCCAGCCCCTCCCTAAAGAACTGATTCCCACAGTGATCTAAGAAAACTCCCACATGAGTATTTATAATGAGTTGAAACAGTAAACTTGCCTACTTAGTAAGTCTGTTTATAATTTATCTATGGCATGCTTAAATTAATATCAATTCCCTTTCAGTTTGAAATTTCAATTAAAAAGTCCTAATTGGAGATTGTGTAGAATAAAAATACCTAAATTTAGTTTGAATGTAGGGACCATCTGGTCACTAGAAAGACTGTTTTAGAAACACCTGTAGTCCCACAGACTCAGAGGCTAGAAGGAGGGCTTATATATTTATTTCCCTCCTAGAATAGGATTATAGATCCTAAATTTAATAAAAAAAATCTTCTCTTCTACCATCCCCTACTAAATGTCAGTAGTTTTCAGGAATCTATGTATACTTCATATCTTTCTTACTCTACTCCCTCCTTACCCCTGCCTCCAGCACCTTCCAGAACATCATACTGACATAGCCAATGACAGCACATCTCTGGAGGATGTCCCACTGACACCTAAACCTCGAAAGTACAATAACTATTTTATCAAATTCTTCCACATTTCTCCTAAACTAGTCCCTTGTTCACATACCGTATTTCACTTGAAAATCTTAAAATTCACCTTATTTCCCAAGCTATAAATTTCAGTGTCATTTTTAACTTTGCTTTGCTTTATCTTACAACACAAAGGTCACCCTTTTTTTGTAGATTTTGCCTTCTAATATCTTTCCAATTTGTTCCCTCCTTCTCATACCTATTGTTACTATCATAATCTGGCTCTTAAATATTACTTGCTATTGGGTAAATCTCTATTTTCATACATTCTCTGTATGATAACCAGTGATAAATCTAAAATATGATCGTATTATTCCCTGTATGAATGATTTCAGTGAAGCCAGACTACCTAACATGACATACAAAGGACTCTGGAGTTTAGCCGCTGCTTAACCTTGAAAGTCTTGTCTCTTGCAATTTTTTTACAGGGTCCTCATGTGCCCCAAATATGAAATAACTCATTCTCATAACACACCATCTCTTTCATTTCAATATATATTTACCCTTCTTGTCTTTTTGTGAGATTCATACTCATCCTTCAAGAATTGGATCAATAGCATTCTCTTGGTGAAGCCTTTAAAATTGAAACCCCTCCCATCACTGGCACAATTTTTCTTTCCCTCCCCAATGTCAATAGAGCATATAGTGCATACCTCTGGAATACATAAAATTGTTGCTAAAAGGGGCAACAATTTATAACTCTATTATGTATAAAGATACTGCAAATAAGAAAGTCAATACATATTTGTAGACTCTCAGTATACAGGAATTAACAAATCCACCATAGGAAGAATATTCAGACTCTCCTCTATATGTTCTATATAATCTGGAGGACTGCTCAGTTTCTATTTCCCATAAATAATTCACATACATCTAAACCATTATTTTTTTGAAGATTTTATTTATTTATTTGACACACAGAGAGAGAGAATGAGCAGAGGAAGGAGCAGAGGCAGAGGGAGAAGCAGACTCCCCACTGAGCAGGGAGCCCGATATGGGACTCAATCCTGGGACTGTGGGATCATGACCTGAGCCGAAGGCAGACATTTAACTGCCTGAGCCATCCAAGTACCCCTATTATTTCTTTTTTTAAGATTTATTTATTTGAGAGAGAGAGAAAGAGAGAGAGAGAAAGTGTGAGAGCACAGGGGGGAGGGGCAGAGGGAGAGGGAGAGAGTCTCAAGCGCAGCCCAATGCAGGGCTCAATCTCATGACCCTGAGATCGCTACCTGAGCAGAAACCAAGAGTCAGTCGCTTAACCAACTGTGCCAACCAGGCACCCCTAAGCTAGTATTTCTATGTACCCATTGACTGTGAGTTCCAGGCATCTTTTGAGCTTGGGTTCTTAGCCATAGAACAACTCTTAAGTACGTAAAATGGCTGGCAGGGATAAAGACAATGAAATCTAATCTTATCACCAGTGAAAACAAGAATGATGTAGCTGGGGGCGCTGGGGCGGCTTAGTCTGTTAAGCATCTGTCTTCAGCTCAGATCATTATCCCAGGGTCCTGGGATCAAGCTCCACATCAGGCTCCCTGCTCCTTGGGTAGCCTGCTTCTCCCTCTCCCTATGCCTGCCACTCCCCCTGCTTGTGTGCTCTCTCTATCTCTCTCTCTGTACCAAATAAATAAACAAAATCTTTAAAAAAAAAAAAAAGAATGATGTAGCTCTTCATGGCTGCTCCTTTCTGAATACATTTTGCTTTACCAATGACAGCCCTTATATGTCTTAAAAGGAAGGTATTAGCTACAGTGCATGTAGAAAGAATTAGGATAAACTGAGACCTAGGTTCAAGCTGGCTGTTTTTCCAATTCAAAGTGAGAACTCTGCACATGCACCTCACATGAGTCTATGAGATCATGGTAGAAAACTGAAAATACAAAGTGGAGATCTACCAAACCCATCATGCCTAATTTTCATGCAATTATTAATAATTATACTTCATTAAAAAAGAAAATTTGGGATAAATGCTGAATGTGCTATATGCTAGAACAAAGGACATAAACCAAGACTAATATATATGTATTCATCAGTGTTTTGCGCACTATGAAAGATATAAAATAAATATGAGATCTCTACCTTCAAAGTTAACAGTTTCATCAGACAAAATATATTCGTGTGAGACAGAGAGGTATACAAGAGTGAATATTTAAAAAAATGCAAAGTAAGGGGTATAGATGGTGGAATTACAATAATTCAATTAAGGAGCTGGATTATTTAGAGAAGGCTTCATGGAAGAGTAAGACTTGCCCTAATAGGAAAATACTTGTCTGTGTGTATTGAAAGTAATCTGAAGATAGCAACACAAGTCACACACAATCATTATTATTGTATGGCACCTAGTACTGTACTAGAAAATAACCTAAGCACAAGCAATGAATAAAATGGCATTAATGTTATTGGACTCTTTGCCTTGCTTTAGCATTGGAGTTCCTGCCATGAACATGTATCTCAACCTACAGTAATCTCACTTTTCTCTGCACCTCACTTCCTGAATCTGTCCTCATGATTCTACTCTCCTTGGTCTGACCACCATAGTCACCTCTGGTTTTCCTAGAAAGGACTCAGTAAACCACCAAGGAAGCCTAGCGGTGTCCTTAGGCCACTCTGTAACTACTTGACCCCACTGACTCCCCGACTCCTTGTATCATGCTTTACTTGGTATCTGGTGTCTAAACCTCATAAATGGAGCTAAGGCAGGACAATTATTGGACTCATATCCAAGTTAATCTTTCAGGAAGCATGCCACAAACATATCTATAGCTGGCTGAAGGAAAGATAGCAAAGCTAATTGCCTAAGGCATGATCTGAGTCAGCCATGATAGTGAGAAGAGCCCTTCAGAAATTTGTGTTGTTCCTATTATATTAATGAGTTTCAGCAGCAGAAACAACTATGTTAACAGCTCCCCTTAATTCTTATCAGATTCTATCGAATGGCTCTATCAATATAAAGCATCAGATAAATCTTTTAGACTTGATGACTTCTATATAACTACGCTCCCAATTTGGGATATCTTGTGGGTATCTTAACTTTATTAGCATCCGTACCTTCTGATTCCAACTGGAGACAAGTGTTTTGATCAATAAGTTACTTGACAGACTTTAAATGTCCTGAGTTACTTTTCATAAATGTTTTTAAGCTTTAAAAATATGCTTTTAATGTCTCCAACAGTCCTATACTACATGAATTTCTGCAGCTGTTTTTCTTAGATGATTCACTAGTCAGATTTCTCATTAGGCTCAATCATGAATTTCAAAAGGCTCATGTTGGGTTTAGAAAAACAAGGTAGCTGCATTCCAGGGAAAAATTCTTTGAGTAATAAAAAGTTTATGAAAGAACAATGGAAATAATTGTCTTATATAGAAATGAGCACTGGAACTTTTATTTTAACATCTGTACAACAGAATCATCTTTTTGCATTTTTTAATGAACACTTGAGCTCAACATTTTCAGATCATACAGTGAAGAACTTCCATTCTTTCATTTATTGTGCTGTGGGTGACAGCTTTCAAGTGATTGACAATCATCTGAATTCTGAATTCAAAGCCTGGGGAAAGGTCATTTAACACAGCCTCTTGGTGTCTTCAATAAAATCTATGTGTATGATTTTCCTGGAAGTGGGGAGAAAAATAACTGTGACAGTACATACTTAAAATAGGAAGCTTTTAACAGCTGCCCAGTTGCAAGACCAAAAAACCAACTTACAATTGCAAAATGAAGATAATGATCGCAGTAAAGTAGCATATCTGATAGATTATGAAAAGCATGAATTACAATTAAACACCATTTCAGTACATGCTAATTTACCAAGGCTACATAGAAATTGTATTTGAGTTTCATGGGGGCATACACACAGGTTCCCCCTCAAAAAAAAAAATCACCCAGTCGTTATCTGAAAATGAGTGCAAGTCATTGACACTGACAGATGAATGTTTTACTGCTCACACTGAAGCACAGCACTTAGCAAAGTCTGAATGACCAGCTAGTATAAAGGGAGACCTGCTTTAGTAAAATGGATTTCTAGGATGGATAAAGTCTATGTTTCAGTCAACTCCTGTATTTATGAGACAGAGAGATCAACTAAAAGAAAATGTCACACTTTTAATGACAACCTTCCTACATTCAACTTTTCCAAATGATTTTTAGGTAGATGCATCTCAATTGCAGCCATGCTAACCTCAACCGGGTCCAGCAGTGTCCAGGGGAGTTTGATGTACCTGATCCTTCCCTTCTCTCTGGCCAAGTGTCCAAATAACTAGTCAGTCAGTGCATTTAATACATTTATAGCTACATTTAATTTATATTTATATTTATACACATATGCATTTAATACATATATAGCTACATACCTAGCACATGTGCTATGTGTTTAACATACAGTCTATCCCTAATAAAAATATGTTCTGACCACCTGAGATGAGATGACCACATGTCATCTGATATCTAACCTTTCTGTCTTTGTCTTGATAACCAGACTTCCTGATCAAACTGTGAACTACTTGAGGTCAGGGATTAGGCTCTATTAATATGTTTATCTTCAGCTTAACATAGTACCTGACACATGATAAATTAAAAAGGAATGGATAGATAGAAAAATGGATGATTGATCTTTGCCATGATATTCAGATACTTGACCTCAATTTAGTAATCTGATTCCAAAATTCTAATTATTCCTTTAATTTAATGGTTTGGTTTGAGCTTCTTAACCCTTATTTCTTTCTATAATCTAATTAACTTGATCGCAGTGACACAATAATATGGGCTCACATCCCTTTCCTTAAAATTTTTAGATGAGAACAAGTAAGTGCAAAATAAAAAACTAGTGGCCCCAAGTATAGAAATGTATATATTTTACATTAAAATAATTTTAAAATAAACTAATATGGACAGGATAATTAGTGTGTTTGCTATTTTCAACAAGCAATGGAGCATTTTAAGAACTGATAAAAATAGATTTTTAGTTGATAAAATTTGCTAGATCAGAAAAGGAATAATCTAATCTAAATAAAACAAGTTTTTGATATTTGCAAATGACAGGAGTAGTATAAATAAAGGGTTAGTATCCAAAATATATAAAGAACTTATAAAACTTAACAGCCAAAAAATGAATAATCCAATTAAAAAATGGGCAGAAGACATGAATAGACATTTTTCCAAAGAAGACATACAGATGGCCAACTGACACATGAAAAGATGTTCAACATCACTGGTCATCGGGGAAATGCAAATCAAAACTACAATGAGCTATCACATCACACCTGTCAGAATGGCTAACATCAGCAACTCAAGAAACAATAGGTGTTGGTGAGGATGTGGAGAAAGGGGAACTCTCATGCACTGCTGGTGGGAATGCAAAGTGGTGCAGCCACTGTGGAAAACATGGAGGTTCCACAAAAAGTTAAAAATATAGAACTATCCTACAGTCCAACAATTGAACTACTAGGTATTTACTCAAAGTATACAAAAACACTGATTCAGAGGGACACGTGCACCCTAATGTTTATAGCAGCATTATCTACAATAGCCAAATTATGGGAACAGCCCAAGTGTCCATCGACTGAGGAATGGATAAAGAAGATGTGATAAACACAATGGAACACTACTGAGCCATAACAAAGAACAAAATCTTGCCATTTGCAATGATACGGATGGAGCTAGAGAGTAATATGCTAAGTGAAATAAGTAAGTCAGAGAAAGACAAATACCATGTGATTTCACTCACATATGGAATTTAAGAAACAAAACAAACGAGCAAAGGGAAAGAGAGAGAGAGAAAGAGAGAGAGAGAGAGAGAGAGGCAAACCAAGAAAGAGACTCTTAACTATAGAGAACAAATTGATGGTTACCAGAGGGGAGGTGGGGGGGGATGGGTGAAATAGGTGACGGGGATTAAGAAGTTCACTTGTCATGATGAGCACAGGGTGATGTATGAAAGTATTGAATTATATATTGCTAATCTGAAACTAATATTACACTTTATGTTAACTAACTGGAATTTAAAAGAAAACTTTTAAAAAAGAAGTAACTTATTTGTAGCACAAAATGTAGCAATACCTATAATCAACTGTAAGAGAGTCTTGTCATTTTTAGTTCTCTGATTTAGTAAATGTCTGCTATTACCTAAAAAACCAAAAACAAACAAACAAACAAACAAAAACTTACATACCAAAGCTATTCAGACTGGTTGGAAGAAGATGGTAAGTTAATTATCAAGGTCAACTTTTCTGATCAGAAAAAAAGCATATAGTTATAGGTTTCTGTTTAAAGTTACATGACTAAAACTTGTCTTTATATTAATTTATGTTAAATACCAATATGACCATAAATCCAATGCATATTTTATCTTTTACAGTAGCATTTTGATAAAATGTTGGAAGGTGAGGTAAGAACACCATAATTTGCCAATGTAGAAATGTAGAAAATGTAGAAAAACAAAGAGAAGTTATAAAAATAATGGCAAGCAGAGGATGTGCCATTTGATGCTACTTGTACCCACAAACCATCCTCTATGCAAGTCACCAGTAAAGACATCTAACAAGTCATTACAAATGCTATTAGGAAAACTAGAGAGTCTCAAACTACTTCTTTTTTGACCGTGAATACTTGGCTTACAAATAAAAAAAAATATCCACTTACATTATCATTAATACGGCCCTGAAAATGCTGGAAGAATTAGGAAAACTTGCAAAAGACACAGTAGTTCACCAAAATTTTAGCATTACTCTGAGATCAATGTATTTGGAAAATAGAATGAAATTTATCCCAATTTTGCTAGAGGAAAACTGAAAAAAGAAATAGTAAATTATCAATTGATTTTTCAAAGATTATCACTATAATACCTGGTTTATGCATTCCCTGTCTCAACATCATTCCATACAAGATATTTCCTTTAGTTCCCACAACAGGGCAAATAAATAGGGACTATTATCTCCTTCTGGTAAATTAAAAAATATATAAAATGCTCAGGTTTCCTATATTTAATAGTGTTGCTTTTACTTTTACCCAGTAACTGAACCTAGTAAAATCTTAATCATTACAAATTAAGGACTGAGGGTTTTTGCTTTTTGCAATTCACTAAAATCTTCCATTTGTCTCAAAATGGCATCAAAAAGACAATCTAAAGTAGGCAAGTGGAATTTTTATTTTATTTCACCTAAATTCTATTTTCTTCCATGCCCACACCACCTCAATCAAGAACAATCCTTCCAAAGCAGTGGCAGACAGCTCTTGCCTTACCAAATTAGAAATAGATAAATTTTAAAAGGTTATATCTGGGGATGCCTAGGTGGCATAGTTGGTTAAGTGGCCTAATCTTAGTTATGGCTCAGGTCATGATCTCGGGGTCATGAGATCAAGCCCCATGTCAAGCCCCACGTTGGGCCCTGTGCTCAGTGCAGAATATGCTTGAGACTCTCTCTCCCTCTCCCTCTGCCCTTCCCCCTACTCATGTTCTCTCTATCTCTCTCTCTAAAATAAATTAATAAATCTTTTTAGAAAGCTTATATCTGGGCAATATTTTAAGTAGTCTGTTTTCACAGATGTTGGCATCTCTTATCCCTAGCAGCCTCTGAATAGAGTTTCATCTTCTCTTTAGATCACTTTGGTCTAAGATTCTGGAAACTTGTGTTGGGATAGGGTGCAATGTTCTATCTGGCATCCACAGATTTTATGCCGAGAAGCTTGTTAAACCTAACTTCTCACTCTGAGGTATACTCTGTAAGCAAGTGAAAATTATACTTTGGCCAAGCATCTTGGGTCCAATGGTTGGAAGCTAGAGGCTTATTATAGTCGCTTACACATAGCAGAAAGGGGACAAAGAAAAGATTGGAGGCAAGGAAAAAAATGGAAATCCATAAATTTCATTTATGTCATCAAAGTTTATAGCATCAATGCAGTCATTTTATGAAGAAATTTCTTTTTTACATTTTTTTACTTCAGTCACCGTTATTCACTTTCACCATCTATTAGTCGTCAAGTTCTGTTCATTTTATCCACTGTATATGGCTCAAGTTCATTTGCTTCTCAGCATCTACACTACCATCATCTTTGTCAGAGCCAATGCCATCTTTTGTCCAAACTCTTGGAATGGCCTCAATATTGGCCTCCTGATCTCTACTCTGCCCCCTTCCTATCTACTTTCCACACTTCTGCCAAGATAGACCTTTTAAAAACAGGGACTGTGTCTTTCATTCTTCTATCCCATTTCAGCTCTTGCCATACTTAAAACCTTTCAATGACTTTTCATCACTCTAGCATAAAAACAAGTTCTCTTAACATAGACTCCGGGCTCTGCTTAGGCTCTTCCATGCCTGCATCTGCAATATCCTCTTTGCATAAAGCTCTTCTGCAGTTTCTCTGCTCCAGTCACATTAACTGTGTGTGTGTGTTCTTTCTTTCTTGTTTTTTTTTTTAAGATTTACTTATTTATTTTAGAGAGACAGAGAGAGAAAGCATGTGGGGGCAAGGGGCAGAGGGAGAGGGAGAGTCTTAAGCAGACTCCATGCTGAGCACAGAGCCCCACACAAAGCTCGATCTCACGACCCTGAGATCACAACGTGAGCCAAAACCAAGAGTTGGACACTTAATCGACTGCACCACCCAGGTGCCCTTATGTATGCATTTTCTACATATCTATCCTTACAATAAGAATTTTGTGGCTATTTCACTGACTAACTCACTCTCCTGTAGCATCGTCTCCACTATTTTAAATTAACATCTTAGTATCCTTTTGATCTAAAATAGAATTTCCTCAGATAAGCCCTCTCTGACCCCTCCGACCATGGCAGTTACCTCTGTTACATATTCTCATAGCACACGTACCTTTTTATCATAGCACCTATCATGGATTTGACTTTACATTTCCTTGAGTGTGTGATAATTTGATTCCTCTTCTCTCTGCCACTAGATTGCAAGTTTCATAAAGGCAAAAGCTATATCAAATGTGCTTACTATTATATCCCCAGATTCTAGCACACTACCTGGCACATAGCTGATGACAGTGATGAACACCACTAATTGGTTTATGTGAACTTTGACAAGTCACTTAGCTTTACTGTGCTGCAGTTTCTTCATCTATAAAAGGTGAATGTGAGAAATGACCAGAAAATTAGCTTATTAATACATGAAAAGATACAAAGTGCTTATAGAGGTGGTGTGATAAGGGGAGACATGCTGGTTAGGGTGAGTATGATCCTTTCAGGATGGTGCTGTCAGAAGAGAAGGTACTGCTTTCATGGTCAAGAGAAGGAACATGCAGTTATTGAGTACTCTGGGTCAGGCTCTATGCCTGGCACATTATATGCATTATCTTGGTGAGTCTTCACACGTGAAGGTTGCAGAACCAATCTGCTTGGGATATGTAAAGAAAACAATATATTTCTCTCTCTGTGTCTCTCTCTCTCAACATGATCTCAACAATGCAGTCTAAAATATCGCCAAGAACTCCCTATGTTCCAGTGATTAAGGGAATAACTAATCAAACCTTATAGCAGTTCTTTCTGCATATAATTCATATCAGTAGAGCTGGCTATAGACCATTGTTAATGTACCATTTTCATTGCCAAATTTAACTTCTGTGTAATTTTTCCTTTTTCAGTCACCTTAATTAATAAATTAATCCCCTAAAATGTTTTTCAGGTCAGCCAATTCTCTCCTCATTTTACAGATGAGGAAACAAAAGCAATGAGATTTCCTTAATGCCATAGCTGAGTTGCAAACCCCTCAATCTAATGCACCTTAGGGATATCAACTTTTGTAAGTCCTCCCAGGACATCTTCACTCAGCTCAGTAGCTCAATGTTATGATTGCTTTGACCTCAGGAAGCAGATGCGGTAGCAACATGGATGACAAAAGTCAAGTTTAGATACTGTAGTCAGGTCTGTGGGACTTTTATTTCTCTTGGTGGCTGTCACATTGTGGTAAAACCACCCAGCATGGTTTATATAAAGGCACATTTATGTTTCTTCTATGATTTAACAGTATTCCAAAACAACCCTTACTTCATTAGAAGACCAGATTTCTCCATCAACCAGGATTGTAAGCATTAAATAGATAAAAAATGGGTGGCAGAATTTGTCATATTTTATACATGATTTTGAAGTTTTTTTTCTTATGGATATATATATATATTTTTACTCTATAGCAGAACAAACTGAACAGGGCCTTTACTTACACAATTTACATAGGTGATTTCTATCCTATTTCTGACAGATAAGATCCCTTCTGACTAGTCAAACAGAATGTTAACTTGCAGTGTTATGTTGAGATGTTTGTGGAGTGGAAAGCATTGAGAGTCATGTCATTGCTTTAGAAAAGATATTGAGGACCATGACTGTTAAATTTACTGAAGCTTTTGTTTTTCTGGCTCCACGTTTAGACTGGCAATATAAATCAAAAGATAGTTTCAAATCAGGAATTGCGTTTTTCACTTACAAAAAGCAATTTTTTCCCCCAAGACTATGTACTGGGGAAATTCTGTACTTACCTCTTTTCTAGTTTTCTGTTCCAGTCAAGACCATGGAAGATAGTGCTCTATACTCAAGAATCAAAAATATTGGTCCCAGGGAAAGTGGCTTCAGACATTTTTAGATTTTCAAGTGAATTTCTTTTAGACAGCACATACTTGGGTCTTTGTTAGCTGGTTGTTTTAGCCATTTAGTCACTCGATGTCTTTTGGTTGGAGAGTTTAATCCACTTGCTTTTAAAGTAATTACTGATAGGAAAGGATTTATCATTTTCATTTTGCTAGTTGCTTTCACTTAGTCTTATAGTCCTTTTGTCTCTTTTCATGCTATCTTCCTTTGTGTTTTGTTAAATTTTTTGGTATTGGTATGTTTTTATTATTTTTTTTCTTTTGTATAAGTTCTACAGATTTTTTGTGTGTGTGTGGTTACCATGGGATTTGTAGAAAACAATCTTTTTAAAACTGTTAGCAAATTAATTTCAACTGTATAAAAATGCTACTTTTATACATCTCCATTCCCAACTTATGTTATTGATGCCAGAAATTACACCTTTATATATTCTGTATCCATTAACATAGTTCAATAGTTAGTTATTTTTTATGCTTTCTTTTTAATTTCAAGAGCCACTGCTTCTGCTCTCCCCCAGGCAGCTACACTATGGTAGACCCATCAAAGCTCTCAGACAGTGACACGGGTGCTAGTTCTATGGATAGTCCTGGTGAAGTTAGGATGCATGGATTAACTCTTTCCCTCCCCAGGAGGAAGCTAAGAGCTGGACTCTTTCATCCACTCTTTCTGTGCTAAGCAGGGTGGAGGATCAATGAAGTCTACCAGCCCAAGCTGCCACCTCCATTCTCACCTGGGTAACTAGACTGCCAGTCATGTCAGGCCCTGTTGGAAAAAATGGGGCACTAAACACATTAACCAATCCCTTCCTTCCCTTGCATGAAGCTGGGTGCTAACAGATTTTTCTAGATCATATAAAAATGTTGCCCTGGGGGCAGGGTATTCAGTGAGAAGGTGTCCCAAATCTTCCTACTAGCTTTGGTAAGTCTGGTTTCATGTTTTCCCAGGGTGCAGGAGCCTTTCAATTAGTTTATTATCTCTCACAAAGGAAATTTGTCTGTGAATTATTGAACCAGTACTTTTGTTAGGAGAAAGGAGGGTCTGGAGCTTCCTACTTACCCATTTTGCTGCTGTCACTCATATATATATATTAACATCTTTATCTTTATCTTTTATATATATATGCATATATATATACATATACATATATATGTATGTGGGTATATTAAAAGGATATATATCTTTTAAATATAAATATATATAATATATATCTTTTTATATAAATATATATCCTTTTAATAAGAGTTATTGAAAATCAAATTCTATCTTATTGTGAATTCTTTATTTTAAGACACCTATAATATGAAAAAGCCAATATGAATTTTCTGATAAGAATTTTCTATGTTAGTCTTAGGCTTTGTTGAAAATCAATGATCTTTCCTTCTGAAAAACTGTGAAGGGAAATCGGTTTTTTCTCAAGGAACAATCATATGCCATCAAATTCATAGTCATGAAGTAGAATTAGGGAAAAAAATAGGCAGCAAGACCGATTAGATATAATGGTTCTCCCTGCTCAAACAACTTTCAGATCTCATAGACTCCAAGAAAAGGACCTCGGTAAACCAGAGAAAGCACCATAATAAATCCAGAGAGCAGGGCATGGGCATCAGGACTTCACCCTTTCGTTCTCTGTCTCCATGGTCCAATAAGGCTACCAAACACTGTCATTAGAACACTGCTAACCAGAAAAATAAGAAATGAATCCATAATAATGGGTCATCTTTGAAAATTTGGACCATTTGGCATGCAAGAATTGAAAGGAAGAACAAAGGCACTGATATGTTATCTTCGGTGATGAGGTTTTTCTGCAAGGCTACATACATAGAGACAGAAGGTTGCATAGGAAAGAGTCTCAACAGTCTAATGGTTTGGTCTCATGGAGTCTTGAAGCACCGTTCAGGATACCACAGAAATCTTAGTCTCCCACAAAAATTTCTAGCACTTGAACATTTCTGGAACTCAGCTTCTACCTTTCCTCTTCCTTTTTCTTCTACTGGATTTTACTATATGGTCTATTTTTGAACACTCCAGAGGAAAAGCTCTGTTTAGGTCAATTGGTCCCTATATTGGATAATTTTCTTGCCTGGACCACTCATATAAGTGTAGTTAGCTTCAACCCTTCTTCCAGTCAAATATGCTCAAGGTGTCAGGGTCACATGGTATTAAACACCATTAGCAAAAATCTGAAGCTGTTTTTCTCAAAAGGGTCAATGTAAGCAGAAAACGATCTGGGGTTTTGAGGCTTCAGCAACAACAAAAACGTTTTTCTTATATATTCATAACAATGGTTGATGAAGAGCACAAAGATAAGGTCAAAAGCAACAACTACTTGTTTTAACCTTCATAAATTCCCTAAATGTTATAATTAAAACTAAATGTTTAACAAGCTACTTCCAGAAGTGATTTGTGTTATTTCAAGGCAGAAGTATGAGATTTCTTGATAGTAGAGCTTCTTCTTTCTTCTTAGCCTATGTTTTCTATCTCAGGTTATATGATCGCTCCCCCAAAATGAAAAAAATAATCAAAAGAACAGAAATTTTAATTTTTAAAATAAATATATCATCCCCATCGCTGTTTGTCTTTATTGCCATTTTCTCCTCTTGTCCTTTTTCTTTTTGGTCCACAAATTGTGATTCAAATACTTTTAAACGACTTTGTGCTGCATTGATCTTCTAGAACTGGAATGGTATTGTTGACTGAATAAACATAATAAAGTGCTCGCTCAGTGCAAGAGCATGTCATAACCTTCAGTGAGATAAAACATGTTTTATGATGTAGTCAGGCATCAGTAATTACTCCAAAGCACACTCATACCATTTAAATGGCCCAAATTTGACAATATTAACAACAGCTAGGACATAAACATTTTCCTGTAATACAACAGTTATTATTTATTATGAAAATTATGCCAACCCTCAACACATTTTCTACTTTAATCTAAAATGTTTCTTTCCATGATCCCATTGCTATGACATTGTTTTGATGTGCTTGACCACAGAAGTGAAAGATGCGAATACCAGAGAACTGAAAAAAAAGATAAAGAATAGCAGAACATAAACCTCATGGATTTCATCGTTTGAGATAGCATTTTAGAGCATAATGTCAGTGATAATAATCCAGTAGTTACCATTAATCTCTTGCACCTTAGGAAAAACTATATGTTCAGTTCTGTGTAGAGGAGGAAAAATTAACTACGTTTCAAGCAATAAGCAATTAGAGATTGGAAACTTTTATAATGAGCTTTGTGGCAGTTAGGTAAGCAACCACAAATTTTCATTTTAGCACAATTTTGCTACTTTACTACATATTAGAGTCTACTTAACTACAAAAGACAAGAAATGCACTTCATTTCCCAAGTAAAGCCTTTACTGACCTGCAACAGGCAGTTCACTATTTATTGGCTATGCTCCCCCAAATTCTCCTTATGCACTCATGTAGCGACAGTTACTACCTAGTAACAGAAATTGTCAGTTCTTCTCACTGAATTGTAAGCTCCCTTGACTCAAGGCAAGAACCATATTCTCTTTATTAGTATATCCTTAGCGCATAGCACAGCATCTGACACATAATACTATTTAATTAGTGATAAGTGCTCTAGACTCAGTAAGATAAAGGAAGTCCCACAAACACATTTTCATCTCTACTCCTTCTCTTTCATCTTGTGATGTGTATGTGTGTGTGTATGTATGTATGTGTGTGTATCTTTTTTTTCTAGTTTAGTTTTGATGGAACATTATAGAGAGGTAGTTTGTCAACAAGGTAACAAAGATGAAGGCTGATTGTCAGTAGTAGATAAACAACAAAGATCAGGATCTCATGCAAATACAAGGTAAAAAGCAAATAGTTGCGGGGCGCCTGGGTGGCACAGCAGTTAAGCGTCTGCCTTCGGCTCAGAGCGTGATCCCGGCGTTATGGGATCGAGCCCCACATCAGGCTCCTCCGCTATGAGCCTGCTTCTTCCTCTCCCACTCCCCCTGCTTGTGTTCCCTCTCTCACTGGCTGTCTCTATCTCTGTCAAATAAATAAATAAATAAATAAATAAATAAATAAAAAGCAATTAGTTGCATACTGTTATGAGATAGAATGAATAAACTATTATTATATTTTTCCTCCTTATTTCCTATTTCTAAAAAAGAAAAGCACATTCTCCTTTTTGAGGCTAAATTTTTTACATTGAACTTTTGATTAAATTGTCTGTGATCTCCTTTCCTTTAGTGTGCAAACATGATTAAGGTCGCTATATTTTGGTTTTTAAAATTTTCTCTCCTAACAAGCTATCCCCCAAGCTACTACTACAACCCTCTTTTTTTCTCTTCATCACAAAATGTCCTGTGAGAGCAGTTTAAATTTCCTGAACACCCAAACTCTACAAAAAGCAATGTTTTTAATGTCACCAAAGGTCTAAATGCAATAATATCAATCATTATCTTACTTATATTGAAGCCTTATTTTAAGGTGTCCCAGGCATTTCAAATATGACACGCCCAAATTCTAACAATTATCTTATATACAAATATGCTCCATTTCCTTCATTTTCTATCTATGATGTGGCATCCTTACCTAGGCTAGGAAAGGTTCATTTGTAAGGACAGGTTCAATAATGGACAGGTTCAAATTGTATAGACATTTTCCTACAAAATAAAGATTTGTCCTGCCAAAAGGACAACTTGAAATGGTTTATTTTTGGCTGGATAATCCATTGTAGAGTATGGATACCCCATACATTTGAACTGGGCTGCTCAAAGCCTGCCATGCTTCCTTCCCTACCACGTGAGAAAGCGGCAAATCTGAATCAACCACTGCAAGACAAATTTTCAAATGTGATGGAAACAGGAAATATGAAGGTGAAAAACACTTTCCAGAGTGTTCCCTATATATTTTACAACTATTAGTCATGTTTCTATTAACAAAAAATGGATAAACATGATATGGTTTATTCATATAATACTATTCAGCAATAAAAAGCAACAAACTACAACAAATGTACAAATATAGATGATTTTCAAAAGCATGCTGAGTGAAGAAGAGTTACACAAAAAAGTATAAACGTATGATTCCACTTATGTAGAGTTTTAGAAAAGACACACCAGATACACAGTGAAGAAAAAAAAAATCAGGACAGTATTGCCTCTGGCAGGTGAGGTCATGGCTATAATAGAAAAGCACAAGAGGAAACTTTGGGAGGTTATGGTAATGCTCTATACCTTGACAATAGTTTGATATACACAGCTCTATGCACTTGCCAATGCATGCAATAGAATGATACACTTCACCTTAAAAAGGAAAAACATGGGAAAAATTAAACTATCTAAATCTAACTATATGCGGACTGAGGTGTTTAGGGAGTATACTAAATGTTTTCCACTTACTGTTAAATGTTTCAAAATATAAGATGGATTATGGATAGAGGGATTGATATGTGATAAAATGTAATAGTAAAATATAAACTATAGGATCTAGGTGGCAGAAATATGAGTGTTCACACTATGTCTTTCAACATTTTTGCATGTTTGCAATTTTTCATATTAAAATGCTGAAAGAAAAAAAGAAAAATCAGCCTACAGTTTGATTTTGGACACATACGTAGAACATTTAATCGCAGATATATATAATTTTTTTTAACTTTAGTAAGAACACTTAACATGAGATCTGCCCTCTTAAAATTTTAAGTGTATACAGCATTGTTATCTCTAGGCACTATGTTGTATAGCAGATTTCTAGAACTTATTCATTAAGCATAACTGAACATTTATACCAGTTTGAACAATCATGTCCTATTTCACCTTCCTCCCAGACTCTGACAAACCACTGTTCTACTCTCTTCTAAGAGTTTGACTGTTTTAGACATCTCCTATAAGTGGAATTATGCAGTATTTGTCTTTCTGTGACCAGATTATTTCACTTAGTATAAGGTCCTCTAGGTTCATCCATGTCATCGCATATGGCAGGATTTCATTCTTTTTTTAAGACTGAATAATATTTCATTATATGTATGTGCCACATTTTCTGTATTCATTCATCATCAATGGACACTTAGATTATTTCCATGTCTTGGCTATTGTGAATAATGCTGCAGGGAACGTTAGAGTGCAGATATCTTTCAAGATCCTGATTTCAATTCTTTGGGATAAATATCCAGAGGCAGAATTATTGGATTATGTGGTAATTCTTTTTGAAAATTTTTTAGGAACTCCCATTGTTTTCTATTTTGGCTGCACCAAATTTATAGTCCCACCAACAGTACACAGGGGTTCCAATTTCTCCACATCCTTGCCAACATTCATCTATTTTTTTTAAATAATAGTGATCCAAGAAGACATAAACGGCCAACAGATATATGAAAAGTACTCAACATCATTAATTATCAGGGAAATGAAAATCAAACCACAATGAATAATCATCAATACTGGTAGAATAACTTAGTATATATCTTTTGGAATAGCATCATTTTGTAGTGTTTTTTTTCTTAAAAAAAGTTTCCTCTATCTAAAGGCTAACTGTCCTGCAAAAAAAAATTTTTTTTGGTCAGTGAAATAATCACCATAATATCTCCAGAGGCTCCTCAGAAGCAACTAATCTCTTGGGCACACATCTTCCAAGTCATATCTAAAAATTATGAAGATGGGGCTCAGTCGGTTAAGCGTCTGACTCTTAATTTGGGCTCAGGTCATGAACTCAGGTTCACGATGGGCTCCACACTCAGCACGGAGTCTACTTGTCCCTCTCTCTTCCCCTCTGCCTCACACTTACACACTTGCACTCTCTCTAAAATAAATAAATAAATCTTTAAAAAAATTAAAATTAAAATTATGTTGATGTATCATGAAAAAAACTTTGATTTTAATCATGTATGGTTACCCAATAAAGAGTTGCCTTTTCAAAATAAAAAATAAAAACAAAATGTTTACAGATAAGTGAAAAAAAAGTTTCCTCTATCTAGATATGTGCTAAACTAGGATCAGCATCATATCCTATATAATAAATACAAAGAATTCTAAGCTTCATTATGCCAATTCAATATGTCTCTTTTTTCCACTGAGTAAATTAGGCCCCTTTTTCATTGTGCAGATAACCAAAACCTTTTTTAGGAATGTGATTAAGCACCCACCACTATCTGTCCCTAAACTTGGGACCAAAACAGAAAAGAGCTGGATTCCATTTACAATATCCATGGTATTTTGACTGGGAGTACTTCACTTCCTTACATGACTAGCTTTACTACTTCACCTCTCTCTGATTAGCAGTATACATGTGTGTTTGTATGAACACACAAGACATGAGCACATGTATTTAGATACACATAAAACACACACATACACTTTTGTGACACCATCCATGTCCATATATATAGTTCACCACTTTTATTTTTTTATATTTAGCAACTTTTAAATATAGTATAGCTATCTAAGAGCACAAGCTGAAGTTTTCAAATACAGCTGAGATGAAGTACCAGGGATAAAAATTTACCCTTTTGCGAGTAAAAACCAGAGAAAACATATGAATCAATGGTTTTCAGAGAATAACCATCAAATAAAGATACTCACTCCTTAAATAATGGAAAAAACTAAATTAGCTCTACTATTGCTCCTGCTTACTGCCTGGAGAGAATTTGTGAGTCAAGGCACAGGCGAGGCAACCCCAAGCAAAGCCCAGGGATCTCCCTGAGCTAAGGAAAAAAATATGAGGGTCCAAATAGGCAAAAGGAGCCAGAGTTTTCAAAGAATAATGCAGAGAAAAGACAGAAAAAAAAGTTTTTTTATTCTTTCTTTGATATAGTTCCAGCAAAATTTATATAACTCAAATCATTTTTTTAACCAATTCTCCATTTAAATATGGTTTTTGTTTTTGTGAAAAAAAACCAAGTTGTTTTATGGCTGGCTAAAGTTACAAACTCAGGTTCTATTAAGAATAATTTTTATAGGGGCGCCTGGGTGGCACAGCGGTTAAGCGTCTGCCTTCGGCTCAGGGCGTGATCCGGCGTTATGGGATCGAGCCCCATATCAGGCTCCTCTGCAATGAGGCTGCTTCTTCCACTCCCCCTGCTTGTGTTCCCTCTCTCGCTGGCTGTCTCTATCTCTGTTGAATTAAAAAATAAAGAATAATTTGTATAGTTTTATTGGATATTTAATTCTGATTTCAGCAATTAATTATATTGATTCTTCTTGATTGTTCAGAGGAAACTTCTTACCAAATTTACTTTGCTTTTGCTGAAAATGTCACTCAATATTATATATTTTATATATATTTTTTTACACAATCAATAGCTTGTTTTGTTTTGTTTCTGTCATGGTAGATTGCAATCACCGTTTACTGTGAAATTTTCTGCATGCTTTCTTCCAACCTATCTTTTTCTTTACTATTCTGGCTATACTATTCTGCTTTCCACTCAATTTTGCATCAGTAGTGTGTCTTTATTTTAAATTTCAAATTTATACAACTTTTTATTTATTTTTTTTATTATTTATTTATTTATTTATTTGACAGAGACAGAGACAGCCAGCGAGAGAGGGAACACAAGCAGGGGGAGTGGGAGAGGAAGAAGCAGCCTCATTGCAGAGGAGCCTGATATGGGGCTCGATCCCATAACGCCCGGGATCACGCCCTGAGCCGAAGGCAGACGCACTTAACCGCTGTGCCACCCAGGCGCCCCCCAACTTTTTAAACTAGAAAAATGATTTAATTATATTACATTTAAAATAATGAGTATTTAAATTTAATAACCAACTATGATTTACGTAGGTATCACTATAAATCACACTGCCTGCATAAAATATGCAAATAAATATGTTACAATCTTATATCAGTGCTTAGAATAAATCATTGGAACTGAATCTATCTCTTGACACTGACTAGATTGATGGTGCGATTATATATAATACTAGAAATAACACACATAACATGCACACTACAATATGAGAATATCTTATGCAAAGCAAGGTAAAAGTGAAATGTAGACCTACCAAAACATTAAGTTGTGTGTAATGGAAAAGATAGTTTTCGATGCTTCAGTTTAATTTAAATTTTAATTAATTAAAATGGAATATGATTTTAAAATTCAGTTCTCAGTCACACAACTCATTTTAAGTGCATAATATCCACATGTGGCTGGCGGTTACCATACTAGACAAGCTAGGACAGCATTCCTAATATTACATAACATGTTTCTTCTTCTACTATGTATAAGATTTCCCCTGTCAATTTATTCAAATATCTGGTCAATCCAAGGGGAAAAGTCTATCAGTCTGGCCACTGCAGATAGTCATTGGAACTGCATCTAGTTACCTCTATCTACTTCCACTCCTTTGCACTGGCTACAGATCAAACAAACCTGTACAACAATAAATCTGTGAATTTAAACTCAATCCAAACTATTAGGATAATAAGATAACTGTCAATTCATATGGAAGAGAAAAATCCTTCAAAGTAGTCAACTACATTTGGTAAAAGAACAATAATGAAAAGGAAGTTGCCATATTAGTACTATAGAGCTACGTGGTATTTAAAACGATGTAGTATTGGCATAGAAACACATGGTATTGGTACAATCAACTAGCAACATAGAAAAAAATATAGACCTTCTGTTATTTCATCCTATATACAAAAAAAACCAAATGGTTTAAAGAGTGAAACATAATAACAAGATTGTAAATTTTTAAAAAAAAATATTTTAGAAGAAAAGTGAAGGTTGGCAGATTTTTCTGCCTAAAAATTAAAACATTTCATACAAGGGAAGTGACTATTGTAAAATAGAGAAAAAGTATTATGATTGGAAAATATACCTGCTCCATAAATAATAGGCAAAAGTTCAGCAACCAAAATATACAGATTTATTACAAATCAATAAAGAAAAAATAGAAAATTTAGCAAGGATAATTAGAAAAATACACATTACAATAAAGATAACATTTCATATTATGACTGACAACATTTTAAAATATGTACAATATCCACTTTGGCTAGGATATTGTGAGTTCCTTCATACAGCATTGGTGACAATACACATTTGGTATAGCTTTTGGTTTGGAATGACAACTTGGCAAAAATTGTAAAAATTTTTAATTGCATACCTTCTGACCCATCAATTCCTCTTTTAAGAATATATATATATATATATATTTATATATATATACACATATATATACACAACATGCCCTATGGAAGGACATTACGATTATTTTCGTTGTTTACTATTTAAAATAATGCCTATATATGTACTTGCACATGTAGCAAGTATCCAAAATATAGCAAAGATATTGATTCCTGCATCCTTTTAAATAACAAGTACCTATTTAAATGTGAGTATACATATTTAAATACTATATACATATATATATATATATATATAATTCCACAGGGAATTTCTTAAATAAATGAGTATATGTCTATATATGAAATTTATGAAGCACTGTCAATTTAGAAGAATAAAGTAGCACTATAAATTCTGACATTCAAATATCTCCAAGATATACTGTTAAATAGAAAGCAAATTACAAAATAGAACTACCCTACAATCCAGCAATTGCACTACTAAGTATTTCCCCAAAGAATACAAAAATACTAATTCAAAGGGATACATCCACTCCTAATGTTTATAGCAGCACTATCTACAGTGGTCAAATTATGGAAACGCCCAACTTTCCATTGACTGAAAATGGATAAAGAGGATATCGTATAGATATGATATATATGATATATATATCATATATATAATATTATGTAGCCTTAAAAAGGAACAAAATCTTGCCATTTGCAATGACGTGGATGGAGCTAGAGTATTATGCTAAGTGAAATAAGTCAGTCAGTTAAAGACAAATACCATATGATTTCACTCATACGTGGAATTTAAGAAACAAAACAAATGAGCATAGGGAAAAGAGAAAGAGAGAGAGGCAAAACCAAGAAATAGATTCTTTTTTTTTTAAAGATTCTACCCATTTGACAGAGAGAGAGACAGCCAGCGAGAGAGGGAACACAAGCAGGGGGAGCGGGAGAGGAAGAAGCAGGCTCATAGCGGAGGACTGATGTGGAGCTCGATCCCATAACGCCGGGATCACGCCCTGAGCCGAAGGCAGATGCTTAACCACTGTGCCACCCAGGCGCCCCAAGAAATAGATTCTTAACTATAGAGAACAAACTGATGGCTAACAGAGGGGAGGTAGATGGGGGGAGGGGTGAATAGGTGATGGGGATTAAGGAGTGTAATTGTCCTGATGAGCACCAGGTGATGTATGGAAGTGTTGAATCACTCTATTGTACACCTGAAACTAATGTTACATTGTATGTTAACTAACTGGAATTTTAATAAAAACTTTTTAAAAAGTAAGCATTGTTATTTTCTCAATATTGTTAGTTCCTGGACAAAATCAAAGCTTAGTGGTATGTTTTTAAGAAAGAATTAGTAACAAAAATAATCCATTGCTGAACACTAGTCAAAAATAGACATTTGTCTCATGCATGCTGGAGGTTTGCACCTCAGCGTGCTCTTAACAATGTCTATCACTGACTCCATACCTACCAAGCTCATCTCTAATAGTTAGGCTTGCTTCTAGTCAGACCAATTCTACACATACACCACACAAATATCCACCCCCCATCCCTCATTTTTGTTGCCATTTCCATGCCTTATTCCACACTTTTCCCTACCTGAAGTGTCTTTCTTCCTCTTTTCTATCAATTTCTAGCCATCATTTCCTCAACATTATTCCTCAAAGAAACCAGATTTTACCGACGTAGGGTAATCATAATTTGTGGTCCTCTATGTACATTCAGGGTTTATAATAAAGTCAATTATACTCATACAATAACAAACATAGAAGGAATCCCTAGAGAAAATTTAGTCCAATGGCTTTCAAATTTTTATTAGCCATTACATTAGTCAGAGTCCTCCAGAGACAAAGAATTAATAGAATGTGTACATCTAAAGAGTTTTGTTACGAGGAATTGGCTCACATGATAATGGACATTGGTTAAGTCTAAATCTGCAGTGTAAGCCAGCAGGCTGGAGACCCAGAAAAGCCGATGGTACAGATGAAGTCTGAGGTGGCCTGCTGGAGAATTCCCTCTTGTTGAGAATGCTGGTCTTTTTGTTCTATTCAGGCCTTCAATCCATTGGCCTCTATCCCCATTATGGAGGGCAGTCTACTTACCGTAGGTCACTGATTATAATGTTAATCTCATCCCCAAACACCCTCCAATTTGACACATAAAATTGACCATCACAGCCATAAAAGCTTCTGCAAATGAAATCTTTAATCAATATCATTGTGGTTGTCATTGTCATCACCACCATCATAGCTAATGCTATTTAAGAGCTTACTGTGGTTTGGACACAATTATAATTGCCTTAGTTTTTTTAATCCTCAAAATGATACTGTGGCACAAGTCTGTTATTACCATCTTTGTTTTACAGATGAAGAAACTGAGGTATAGAGAGGTTATGTAACTTGCCAGGGTTACAAAGCTAACAAGTGACAGGATTAGGTTTTGAACTCAGTCTGAATTCAGCCTTCTCTATGCTATATTGCCTTTCAAAGAGATTTGATTGGACACTGAATTTAGTATCCATTCTTCCTTAGCTCATTAGTTTATTTTGATATATTTTAATTTAACACTTTAAAAATATGCATGTTAATTAAAATAATATTTTCTCAATGTAGTCATTTTAAATATACAAGAAAATCTAAATTAAAATTAATGGACTCCTTCCACTTTTATTTGCAAGATGTAAAATGTCTATCATATAAATATTGGAGTTGTTACATCTGGCTTAAAATGTAGTCATTATAGATGATGGTACATCAAAGAGAGGGAGTGTGGTGATTAATTTTATGTGTCATCCTAGCTGGGCTTAGGGATGCCCAGATAGCTGATAAAACATTATTTTGGGGTACACCTGTGGGGTGTTTTCAGAAGGGATTAACATTTGAATCAGTAGACTGAGCAAAGAAGATCACCCTTAGCAACGTGAGTGGGTCTTATTCAATCTGTTGAGACGCAAACAGAACAATATATATAGAATAATATATATCTAAATATAGATATATTCAAATGTGCAACCACATGAAGGCAGAAGTAACCACAGCCAACAAAGGAGATAACACACACACACATATTCCTATTGACGTTTGTATTTGGATCAAGCTGTACCTAAAATGCTCCACATTTCAGATTCATAAGTTTCTTTTTGGGACTTAGCTAGTTTAAAATAAGTTGTGTCACTTGCTGTCAAATAAATCCTAAGTAAATAAAAAGATGGATCTATATGTTTTTCTCATTTCATCCCCATGATATGCCTCAATCAAGAGTTTTCTTTTTTTTTAATGTAAAGGTTAATACATATATAAAGGCTGTCTATATTTTTATTTCTTTTGGGAAAAATAGATCAAATTCTTCATGTGATCTGTATTTTACTGTTTCTCAACAATATTTCTTGGAAAGACTTTCCCATTTTATTAAATGGCTGTATCATATTCCCTAGTATCGATGTACCAAAATGTAGTCAACCATATTCTTCTGAATGGTCTGGGTTTTTTTTCTTTTTCTTTTTAATTCATTTCTCTATTTGTTCTTGTATTTGAGGCAAATTGCAATAAATGTCTTTGTTCTTCTATTGCAGAAAGAGAGATTACATGTAGAGCAGATGTTCTAAAAATGGCATTAAGTTACTTCCAAAAAACTCCTATTGCTGATTGGGTCTAACTTCCTTGTTGAACAGATAATCATACATACACCATTGAATTATCAGTTTTTCTTTAACCAAACTTCACTGTGGACAAGTAGTTAACAATTTATTTTCTTTATACTCAAACCCTAGGCTCAAGAAAGAAGAAATCAGAAGAAAATACATCAGTTGCAGCCATATCTAGGAAATTCGTTTAAAAAAAATAGTACCTTGCTCCTCTGGGTAAAAATCAGAAATAACTGGTTATCTCATATTGTAAGATTTTTAAAAATATTTCATTTTCAGGTGTGCTTTAGCCTTGCCACTATCAGTAGGCAGGGGGTGCTTGCAGAAAGAAGATTATACCTTTGTTTTTTCTGGGATTCTCTTACAAAACTTATCCAGAATTGCAGATTTTTCAGAAATGAAAACTAAATAAATATAATAAAGGGATTTGGAAAGAGTAGCTTCTCCTTCAGTAAATGTCAACTGCTAAGCCATTTCCAGGAAATATGAGGGAAGAATATGATAGAGTAGCTAAGTATCTAGGCTACGGAGCTAGATAGATCTGACCTTGAATCCTGCCTTCATCACATACTACACAGGTTCATCACCATTTCTGTGTCTCAATCTCTTCATTTGTTAAAGGGTGACATTGGGAGTACCCTCCCTGCAGAACTGTAGTGAGAATTAAACATGGAAATGTTCACATATTTTCCACACAGTGCCTAGCCCAGAGTAAGCATTCAAACATATAAGCAAATAGATAATATTTATCTAAGCAATTACACATGAATCTTCACCAAATCTTTGAGCTAAGTGTTACTATCATCACCATTTAACAGAAGAGAAAACTGAGGCAGATAGGCAAAGTGATTTGCCTAATGTCACAGAACTAGTTAAGATGCAGAGTAGGGACTCAAACCCATGATGTCTGTCTCCAGTAGCCATGTACTTGGCAACGAAACCACACTGCTCCTCAAGATGTAGTTGAGTTTCTGTTTCTATAATTCCTCTATAGGAGATGAGATATATCCTCTCCGAAAATGAATACATTTTGTCCCTTTTTAAAGGGACTCCAGACTTTGACAAATGGATAAGGGTTGTGTTTGGAGTGGGGGGTGGACAACAGTCTTCACAGGATCCCAAAAGTGACTGGTGGCTTCTTGCTCCCTGTTTCAAAAGACCCTCCTCTTTTGTCGGCTCAACTTTGTGAACTTGCCTTAACTACTTTCCCTTCTCCAGAGAGTAATTTATACATCGCCGACACAGAGCGGTCACTATGTAAATGAAGCTTCCCCAGTCCTGATGTGGTGCATTAAAATATTCTTTAAATCTTTTCAGAGACATCAGCCCACTGAAGCAATCATTATACTATAGCATTTAAGTCATCTGAGAGGTGTTACAGCTTTCAAATGGGATCAGCTTAATCATGGCATCAGTATTTTCATTTTAAAATTTACCAACCCAAAATACCAAAATATCATCAGTGATTCATCAGTGATTCAATGGCAATTCAAAAGAAATTGTTTAGTGAAATGTCTTCAGCCTTCATCAGCAAGTTATGCTGATGACTTAAGAAATACTGCACTTAAGAAATATTGGTACATGTAAGTAGTGGTTCAGAGCGGCTACTGGAGATGTACTATTCTATTTCTGGAGTGATCTCACTTTGTTAAAAGATGGTCCAAAGCATAGACTTCTATTGAGTACCTGAGTATAAAAGTCCATTCCCTAGTACAGGGATTCTCAGATCCTGATCTATAGAGCTCTAGCATTCCATTCAGTCACCTTATGGTGATGCCTTATGGAGCAAGGTTGACTGTGTGGGCTTGCTCACCATGCCCACCTCTGCTTCAACCAGAGTAACTCCTCATTTATGCTTTGATATATTGGGTTTCCTCATTTCTTTTAAACTTAAAACTAATATTTTGATAAGACAAAATTTGGAAATGATCCTTGAGAACAGAAAAGATATGCATTCACTGTTTTCAGTAAGATTTACTATCATTGGGGGATATAGGATACACAGAGTAGAAAGTAATATATTATACGTATCTAGGGAGGAAAGAATAGTTTTGAGCCCATTCAGGGCTGTTGCACAATCAGACAAGCCAGCACAGTTAGTCCCAGGCATTTTATATCCATTATCACAATAAATCTTTACAATAATGATAATATTATCATTGTCCTAATTTTATGGAGCAGTAAACTGAGTTTCAGAGAGTTTAAGTAAGCTGCCTAAAACCATGTAAGTAATAATCTACAGAGAAGGGACTCAAACCCATGCCTGTCCATCCCCAAACTCATGGTCTTTGAATGCTGCATCAAACTACATCTCCAACAACTATCACTGTTACAGGATTTCAGAAATGTATGACATCATTATAAGACATGTAGTGTAAGGAAGCTCAGCAAATAAATCTAGCACACAAAGGTTCAATTCTATGTATCAGTTTAGCCCTTGTCCACTACAGAGATGCAAAAGTGTCAAATTACAGAGGTCCCAAAGAGGCTGGCCCTCAGGCTGCATTTAGCTCACAGATGTGCTTTGTTTGGCATGCACAGAGTTTTTAAAAATCAGGGCATTCTCCTAAAGTTCCATTCCTTATTGATTATTTTTTATTGTCTGCTGTACTCATTTATGCTATCTGCACGGCTTCTGTGGAAAACTCCATTTGTAACCCCTTATTTAGGGACTAGAAACGGGAGAGAGAACCCTCCTCCAACTAACCACTTTGAGACCATCCACCTGGAAAAGATTAGATGGAGTTTTGGCAGAGGAACACATGAATAATATGGGGGTGAGATCCCAATCTGGAATATACTGCAAAACAAGTAGTGAATTCAATAATTCTGGTGAACAATATCTATGTGGTACAGTGGGGAAAAAACACTCAATAAAGAAAAAGATGAAAAAATATCTATTCATAAAACATGTATTTATCGATCACTTACCATGTTTCTCAAAGAAACAGGAAGACAGAAACATAAAACATCAGCCCTGCTCTCAAGTGGTCTAGTGTAATGGGGCACAAGACAAGAAAATGCACAATTAAAACACAATGTGAAAAAAGAAAAGCACAATATAATGAAAATAAGCATAATGTATTATGGGGGCACAGATATGTTGTATAAAACCTAGGGGTTCAGGAGAAGCTATCATGAATGAATGTAAGAGTCACTAGATGAGGAACAGATGAGAAAGTACAATCCAAGTAAAGGAATAAAGGAATGGTATTTATGAAAGTAGAGAATTTGAAAACATCATAATTCTTCAAAGAAATATGTTTTCTCCTTATGACTGATGCAAAGGAAGGACTTTGGGGAAATGGTTGAAGATAAGGCTGACAGACTAGGTAGGCATTCATTCATATACACTCCCATATTCATTCAATAGAAGCTTAAAGGTACCAACTTAGACACTGGGAATACAACAGAGAACAAGGCAAATGAGGACCCTACTCGCATAAAGTTTATATTCTTTTTTTAGGATTTATTTATTTATTTGAGAGAGAACAAGCATGGGCAGGAGCAGAGGGAAAGAATCTCAAGCAGACTCCCTGCTGAGCACAGAGCCTGACTCAGGGCTCAATCCCACAACCCCAAGATCATGACCGGAGCTGAAATCAAGAGTCAGACGCTCAACCAACTGAGCCACCCAGGTGCCCCTAAAGTTTACATTCTTAAAAATTGAGTCAGATAAACAATATAAATGATTAACTTGATTAGTGCCATGATGGAGGGTTTTTTTAAAGCGCTGTAATAGAAACTAATAAGAGAGCTGCTCTAGATAAGGTGATCTAGAATAAACAATGGTTCATAAACTTACATGTCCTTTTTTTTTGAAAAAGAGCTCTAGATTTTATTCTAAGTGCCACAGAGAGCCATAGAGAGTTTCAAAAGGGGATGGAGTTGTGGTATGATCAAGAGCGTAATTTAGAAAGGTAACTGTGACAACAGAGTGAAGAACACACTGGATGAGGGAAACATTGCAAGTAAGAAGACTAGCTAAGAGACTTGTTGGTAGTATAGGTAAGAAAGGTGATGGCCTCCCCTACGCTATTTTTGATGGAGATAAAGAGAGGTGGATCGACTTATGGACTTGCGAAACGACTACAGAGGATAGGAGAGAGGAACTTGTAGTATAGTCCCAAGTTTCTAATGCTAGTGCGTCAATACCAAGATATGATCCAAAGCTATAGTCAAATGGGAGTGAAGGTCAGGGAAGGCGAATTTAATTCAGATGGCAATAAGGAGAGTAGATCAAGTCATAGACTTCATCAGTTCAGCTGGATATAGTGAAAATAGGTGGTTTTTTTTTTTTAGTTCTTATTAAAATTCCAGTTAGTTAACACACAGTTTAATATTAGTTTCAGGTGTACAATTTAGTGATTCAACACTTCCATGCATCACCCGGTGCTCATCACAAGTGCCTTCCTTAATCCCCATCACTTATTTCACCCATTCCTCCACTTCCATCTCTTCTGGTGACCATCAGTTTGTTCTCTGTAGTTAAGAGACTGTCTTATTACCTGAGGAGTACCAGTTCCTTTTTTGAAGCTATGCCATACCCCATAGGCAGATAAAAATAGTATCTGGTATTTGAGAAACAGACCAGGTTGTGACAGAAGATTTCTGGAGAACTTGACTCAAAGCAGTGAGATTAAGATAGCTTTAGGGATGGGAAAATTCAGGCAACTAGAGACAAGGAGGGCAATGTGTATTAAGAGCACAATGAGAAAAAGATGCAAAGAGGAGATGCAAATAACCAATGTATTTTGAAGGGATAGTTGCTATAGCAGAATATATTGGTACAAATGGAAAGAGTGTCTTATTCCCAATATTATCTACAATTACTAAGATAGAAGATATTAAGTATTCTACTTTCAAAAATGTTGCAAAAATCTCTATTACCAAATGCTCCATCTACCAAAATTAATTTGGCCTCTTCTAACACATTTTGATTAAGTCTGTGTACATATACAGCAAATAGTTTCATTTTTCTGTGAAAATATAGCAAAGTGAGAAATTACTAACAGAATATTACATAATAATATCCAAGTCCAGCCAAATGAAGTACAAAATGGATAATTTGAGAAATCTCTTCATTATGAATTCATGAACTCAGGAGAGAGTTAATAATTTAATGGAAATGCACATTCTAGACAGGATAAGATAAAGCCATCATATTGAAACTGTGTAAAAGAGGGTTATTTTTTTTCTTTCCCTCTGCTTAGGTTTCATTAAAAAGTGCCATCTATGGGAGACCTGGGTGGTTCAGTCAGTAAAGCATCTGATCACAGGGCCCTGGGATGAAACTCCGTGTTGGGCTCCCCGCTCGGCAGGGAATCTACTTGTTGCTCTGCCTCTCCCCCCTGCTCATGTGCACACTCTCACTCTCTCTCTCTCTCTCAGATAAATAAATAGAATCTTTTTTAAAAATGCCATCTGTAAAACAAAGTATATACTTAAAAAAACTACTTCATTTTTACTGCTGTGCCATTCTACATCGAATCTGAGCAGACACCTTTTTTGTGTGTTGGTAGAGAAATGCACAGATGATCAAATTTTTGACGATAACTCTGATATTTGAAAAATAGCACTAAGATCTGAGTCTTTTAATACAAAGTCCAGAGATTTCAGACAGAAATGTAAACTGAAAAAGAAAAGACAAAATTCCATTAAGTACATAGAGGTACTTAATAAAGTCTCAGTGTAGCCCAAATATGGACCAGACTGCTCAAAGCTATTGAATCCAGAAAATTGGTAGAGGAGTCTCTGAATCTTCTCTCAGAAGTCTCATCTAAGGTACCCATTTATCAAGCATTCTCTTTGGTTGCTCTTCTTATCTGACTTCTCAAATAATGGGAACATTCCTTACTCCATTATGGCTTGAAGTTGGGTCAACAACTCTTATTGACTAACTGAAAAAAAGCTTATTTTGTTTAGTTGGGGCCTAATAAAGATCAGTGTTTTCAGACTCTTGTTCTGCATTGTAGATTTAATTTTTTCGTATACTTAATATACTTCTACATTTTAGTGATCAGTTTTAAAGATTGGTTTGGAATTCACTGTTCTTAATTAACAAAATGAGAGCCATTTAGCAACTCTCAGAATAGGCTTCAGAGTCTGCTTATATATATACTCACTTAGCATAAATTCACTTCTTCATTAAATGAGAATAATGTTATAAAACATCTTGTAGCAGTCTTCTTGAGTGCTAAAAGTACATTTCAAAAAATCTGAAGAAAAAACATTTTTTCTAGCTAAAAGATTTAATTAGAAACAAAATGTATTGACATTTCACTCTAATAAAACTGGATTTTGTTGGAGCTGGACTAAACATGATGGTGTATCCAAAAGAAAACAAGTCCTGCTCCAAAAGCCATAAAGCAATTAATTATGATCAGGGCAGGTACGTGTCATAGAAAAAACAACACTGGGAGACGGTTTTATAGGATCAGTATGTCTTCACAAGGCAAATGGTGTGTGGATGGAATCAGAAGGGAATGCCAGGCAGGTGAAATGGCAAGAGCAAATGCCAAGGGGTATTGACATTTATTGAAGATTCAGAGAATAGGAATTAGTGTAGTAGGGCTAGAGCATAGGTTACATGGTAAGGTGGCAGGAACAAATTGAACACCAAGTGCTAACTGGTGTCAAATTACGATAGTCTTTATTGCCAAACAAACGAATATACAATTTATTTATATTTTATAGAAGGAAGCCCTATGAATGTTTAGTCAAGGGAATTACATGCTGAGAGTTATGGGTTTTCAAAGATTTATTTATTTTAGAGAAAGTGAGAGCATGCACAAGTGGAGGGAAGGACAGAGAGGGAGGGAGAGAATCTCAAGTGGACTCCCTGGAGCCCGACACAGGGCTCTTTCCCACAACCTGAGCTGAAATCAAGAGTTGGACGCTTAACAAACTGAGCCACCCAGGTGCCCCTGAGAGTTTTTAGAAAGATTACTCTGGGAGAAATATGGAAAAGGTATTTGGGATGGAAAACAATAGAGATGTAGAGACCAATGTGGAAGCTGGCAGGAGAGGCTATAAATCTGAACTAGAGAAGAAGTGTGGATGGAAAAGAAAAAACACAAAAGAGTTTAAAAAATAGAAACAGCTCTTGGAGAATAATTTTATACTGGCAGTAAAGGAAAAGAGTCAAGCAGCTGTAAGTCGTAGGTTACTAGTTTGATTTGCTTAGTGGAAAGCACTGTGTTTTTAATCAGCAAAATGAATGTAAATAGAAGAAAGTATGGAAAGCAGGTTCATTGGGGTGATGAATTCATTTTGGGACAATTTCTGTGACAACCAGCTGGAAATACAAGTGTGGAGATATGATTAGAGGTTACAGCGTTTAGGAATCAAGGGTGGGTGGGTAAGACCATCCACAGGAAAAAACCCAGGAAGAGGACTGAAAAACTTCAAAGGACACAGATATTTGGAAAATGATTAGAGAAAAAGGAATCAGAACGAGAGGCTGAAACAATTCTGGGAGACTGCAGGAGAACATGGAAAGAGCAGATCTACAATCAAGAGGAGAGAGAGTTCCAGAAAGAAAGGAATAGTTGTCTCTCTTCCTCAGACGTTGAGATGGAAGAGATGTTTGATCAGACCCCACTTTCCTGATTCCTCAACCAGCTGTCTATTGCCATAGTATACTCACAAGCTACAGACCCACACACAGTACCAACAAAACTCCAGGAATAGCCACACTCTTTATTATTAGCTAAATTCTTTTTTTAAATTATAATTATTAGCTAAATTCTTAACCAATACCACCTAATGATCTACCTACCCACTGAGGTGGGCTGAACCCACAGGAAATGAAAGAATTCTTTTTTGGCCTTGGGCTCAGAAATGAAGTAGAGGTATACTGTGCGCCCTGTCCCTTAGCATCATCCCCTTGACTTCCAATAACAAGAGAAGGTGAGGCTTGAGAAAATGAACTCACACAAAGAGCCCCTCTCCCCATGGCCACAGTTCCCTGCTTTCTTTCCAGTAGGGCCCACACTGGCTAGGATTTTACTGTACTCAGATTTAACACAAAGGTATCCACAAATTAAGCCAAGAAAGGACTACCATTCTGCTTGTCATATCCACTTAAACTGCCCAACATAGCTCACCAGAGAGAGGAATTATAAACCAACTATCAGAAAAAAAGTGACAGGGGTGCCTGGGTGGCACAGAGGTTAAGCGTCTGCCTTCGGCTCAGGGCGTGATCCCAGCGTTATGGGATCGAGCCCCACATCAGGCTCTTCCGCTAGGAGGCTGCTTCTTCCTCTCCCACTCCCCTGCTTGTGTTCCCTCTCTCGCTGGCTGTCTCTCTCTCTGTCGAATAAATAAATAAATAAATCTTAAAAAAAAAAAAGANGTCTGCCTTCGGCTCAGGGCGTGATCCCAGCGTTATGGGATCGAGCCCCACATCAGGCTCTTCCGCTAGGAGGCTGCTTCTTCCTCTCCCACTCCCCTGCTTGTGTTCCCTCTCTCGCTGGCTATCTCTCTCTCTGTCGAATAAATAAATAAATAAATCTTAAAAAAAAAAAAGAAAAAAAAGAAAAAAGTGACAAACACTACAGGAAAACATAAAATGTCTCACATTTGCCATCTTCTTATAGCATGCATCAATTTAAAGCCTTTTCTGCTTTCAAAGTAAATCCTTTGTTCCCAGAGAGAAAATAAACTTACAAAAATTACATTTATTATCTCTTATGCCCACCAGAAAACAAAAATAGATGTACCTTTTTATGTACAATGCATCTTTCCTCTCTATTTTATTTTTGCAGGTTTTTTATCATGAAATATTTCAAACATACAGAAAGGTAGAGATAATAATAGAAGGTATAATCACCACCCAGCTTAAATAAACCTTAACTATTTTCCATTTCTTTTGGATCTTGAAAACCACAGAGTCACAGCAACTTGCGTTTATCTGCCTATTTCATTTTCCTGCATGCCTACTTCAATACTGAGAATGATATATAGAATTCTGATTTGTTTACATATATTAGCTACATATGTATTTCTCTCTAAAATACGTGCTAGTGTTTTACATTTTAGCTGACATAAATGGCACTTTGCTGTGCATATTCTGGAATTTCTGCTTTCATTATCATTTACTATTAAATATGCATGATTTCCCTTATGATTTGCTAGTTATTCCTTATTTAGTAATTCATATTTTTAACTTCCAAACATATGGTTTTTAACTAACATATATTTTTTAACCTATCTTTTAACTGCAATGTGTTCAGAGTAAGTTTCCTGCATGATACTGGTTCTTTCAAATGTGTTTAGGTTTCCTTCAGGATCTAGCACATAATAAATTTTTATAAATTTTGTAGGTGAGCTTGAAAACCACATATATTCCATATTTCTTCCCTGAAGGAATATGTGTGTATAAGATCAAACTTGTTATTTGCATCTTTGAGTTTTCTCAAAACTTACTAGTTTTTTGTCTGCTTAATCTAACAGATTCAGACAGATACATGTAAAAATCTCCCAATGTAATACAGTTTTGTCAATTCCTGTTTGTTAATCTGTCGGTTTGTACTCTATTTTTGAAGATATGTGTTTTCTTCAGTGCATAAAACTCATACCAGTTATATCTTGGTAGCTTGATCCTGTTACTAGGTGATATCCCTTCTTAACCCTGTTAATACTTTATCCCCTAAATTCTATCAAAATAATCTTTACCCATCCCTCCTCTTTGCTTTCAAATGTAGGCTCCATACTGATTTTTTTTGTTTTAGCTTATTTAACCATGTTCGAATCCTAAAATAATACATTATTTTGTTTTATATTTTTAATGTTAGATAAATGAAATCACATTCTTTTGTAAGCTCCTTCTATCACTGAACATAATGACTAAGATTCATTTGTGTTATTGCTTAGCTTAGTTCATTCATTTGCACTTCTCTGCACTAGCGCATTGTATGGGTATATAATAGCTTATCTATCCCACAATGGATAAACATTTATATTGGTTCTGGATTGTGGCCACTAACAAAGAGTGCAGTTAGGAACATTTTTATAAACATCTCTCCATATGCATACATTAGAGTTTCTCTCAGGGATTGGCAAGCTCTGCCTAAAGGGCCAGATAGTAAATATTTAAGTCTTTGTGGACTACATAGGGTCTTAGCTGCATGTTCTTTCTTTTCCCTACAACTCTTTAAAAATGTAAAAAAAAAGGGGGGGGCTGGGTGGCTCAGTGGGTTAAGCATCTGTCTTCACCTCAGGTCATGATCCCAGGGTCCTGGGTTCAAGCCTTGCATCAGGCTCCCTGCTCAGTGGGAGTCTGCTTCTCCCTCTCTCTCTGTCTCTCCCCTGGCTTGTGGTCACTCTCTCTCTCTCACTCTCTCTCTCTCAAATAAATAAATAAACAAAATCTTTTAAAAAATGTAAGAGAAAAACATTCTCTGTTTGCACGGCCATCCCAAAACGGTCTGTAGGACACACATGTCCATGGCCCATAGTTTACCAATACCTGCAGAATAAATAGCCAGGTATGAAAGAGCTGTCAAACTTTTATATTTTTGCCAACACAGGGGATGTGAAATGGTATCTTGTTGTCACTTTAATTTAATGAGACTGAACATCATTTCATATATTTATTGGCCACTTGGGTTTCCTCTTCCGCACAATGACTATTCAAGTCTTTTGCTCATTTTTCAAGTAGATTGCTTTTTCTGATGTCCTGCATATTAGTCCCTCCTGACTAATATGTGTTGCACATATCCTTTCAGTCTTTGGCTTGTTTGCTGAACAGAAACTTTTAAACCTAACTTAATCTAACTTGTCTACCTTTTTTGATTGCATGTACTTTTTGTCCCTTACATTATCTTCTAAAACTTTTTATAATACTTGCCAGAAGTCTTTAGTACACCTGCAATCTATTTTTATGCCCCATGTGATGTGGGAGCACAGTTTCATATCTTTCTATTGCAAATTCTCTTCTTTCCTCCTTGAACTGGAAAGCTAATCCTGTTGCACATTAGGTTCTCGTAAAATTAATGCTGCAATAACAAACATCCCCGAAATCTCAGTGGCTTATGCAGTTTCCTTCTTGCTGACATTATTGACAGCATATCAGCACTGGGTCTCATCTACATTTCTATTTTTTATTTCAGAACTCAAATTGGAGGAGGAGTCCCTATTTGGAACATGACATTTTTCCGGCAGAAGGAAAAGAACTGTCAAATCATGCAATGAAATTTCTGTCATTATATAGTGACAGAGTTACCATGGTTAAAGTTTCTGTCAGGTGTGGCATAGTTCAGCTCCTATTCTATTGGCTAAAGCAAGTCACATGGCCAGGCCTGACCTCACAGGGAGGAGATACTCCTCTCCTGGAGAGGCACTGAAAGTTATATGGCAATGAGTAGGCACATATAATCCTCTTACAGAGAGAAGAGCAATTTGGGGGAATAATAATACAGTTTACTTAAACATTTGTGAAAATCTTTTTTATGTGCTATTTCTCTCCCTTTTGTCAAGTTCTCTATCCCTGTGCAAATATCCCACCATCCTAATTAGTATAGTTTCATAATAATTATTGATATCTGGTAAGGCAAGGCACCACACTGTTCTTTTCCTTTAGCAGTATCCTGACTCTCCTTGGCCTTTGCTCTTACATATGTATTTAAAATTCGCTAGTAACATATTAAAATATTTTTAAATGTTTCATGCTACTAATTATGGCATATTTTCTTATATATTCTCTTGGTTTCTGGTGAATATCAATGTACTTGATAGATCTTTGTGTCCAAAAATTTGCCAACCTGTCTTACTTATTCTACTAATTCTGTAGATTAATTATCTCTGCAGATTCTTTCAGTATTTTTAAAAGATTTTATTTATTTTAGAGAGAGAGAGCACAAATGGGGTTGGGGGCAGAGGGAAATGGAGAAGCAGACTCCCCACTGAGCAGGGAGCCTGATGCGGTACTCGATCCCAGCACCCTGGGATCATGATCTGAGCCCAAGGCAGACATTTAATTGTCTTAGCCACCCAGGCACCCCTCTTTCAGTCTTTCAGTTTTTTATGTAGGTAATCATCTCAAGTAAAAAAATGACAGTTTTGTCAAAATAATTTTTCTAATGTATTTATTTTCCAACTTGATATTCACTTTTTGGGTCTCTCTTATATGCACAATATACCTGATTTTCTCAAATCCAATCTGGTACTCTTATTGACTTCATTTTGATTATGATATATTTCAGTGTATTTCACTCACTCTCTCTTGTGTTTCCCTTTTATTTTCCCTTCTTAATAATTCATTTCCACACTTGCTGATTCTTTTTTAATTCATAAAGTTCTCCATAAACCTTTTTTTTCCCTGTGGTAACCCAAAATCCAAGGATTGCATATCTATTTTATACATAGTTAGACTTTATATTTTTATGCATATCCTTACCTAAAAACTTTTCTAATAGTATCTAACACTATTCAGCACATCTTTTCTCCTCCTCGGACACACACACAAAGTCTTGGCTTGCTTTTCTTCTTCTTTAAATTTCTATTGAAATTCCACTTAGTTAATGTGCAGTAATATTAGGTTCAGGTGTACGATAAAGAGATTCAACACTTCCATACATCACCTGGTGCTAATCAGGGAGGACAAGTGCCCTCCTTGAGCCCCATCACCATTGGCTTGCTTTATTTTTTTTAAAGATTTTATTTATTTATTTGACAGAGAGAGAGTGACAGAGACAGCGAGAGAGAACATGAGTGGGGAGGAAATGGAGAAGCAGGCTCCCCACTGAGCACAGAGCATGACCTGAGGCTAGACCCCAGGACCCTTGGATCATGACCTGAGCCAAAGGCAGACACTTAACTAAGCCACCCAGGTGCCCCTAGCTTGCTTTAAATAACCACTGAACATATTGTAGAGCAGGAACTAATTCCCATTGTTATTATTGTCATCTAATGTTTTAGCTTCATCTTTCATTTTAATTGTAAAATGCTGTTTTCTATTCAATAATGAATGTAATTTTCGAAATCCATGTTTGCCACTGTTTCTAGCAGTCCACACTGTTAAATTCGCTTTTCTTATTGCTTGAAAGGCATCCTTTAGAGTGTCTTTCAAAAAGAGTCTGTGTGGTTATGCATCTTAATCTTTGTATTTTTGAAAATGTCTCTCTCTTTGGCTCTTTAGATGATAGTTGAACTGAATATATTATGCCAAAGACTTTGGGCATCTTTTCATACTGAAGAGAAATCCAATTTTTAAATTACTGTTCTTTTTATAAATTATCTGCCTTCTATGTATAGTAGCTTTTAATTTTCCCTGTATCTTTATATTTGGCAACAATATTCTGCAGTTTTATTAAGTTGTATCTAGCCATGACTTTAATTTTATTTATCACGCTGTTTAGTTTTAAGTGGAGGATCATGTCTTTCTTCAATTTTGGAAACCATCTTCAAAATCTCTTCAAATGTTTCTCTGTTATTCACTCTCTTCTTATTTTGTGAGTCCTATTAGACTTATAGCAGAATGTAGTTTTTTTTTTATTTGACAGAGAGGAGTACAAACAAGTGGAGCAGCAGGCAGAGGGAGAGGGAGAAGCAGACTCCCTGCTGAGCAGGCAGCCCCATGTGGGGCTCCATCCCAGGACCCTGGGGTCATGACCTGAGCCAAAGGCAGAGGCTTAACTGACTGAGCCACCCAGGCACCCCATGGAATGTATTTCTATTAACTCAACTTTTGTCATTTTGATATCTTTATGTGCTGCATTCTAAGTGAAATTCATGGCCATACAATCAATTTCATAAATTCCCTTTTCACATGTTTAGTTTACAGTTTATCTTGCCTACCAAATCACTAGCTCAATAATGAGGTTTTTCATTTCTAAGATTTCTATTAGGATCCTTTTTATCTTAATCTTTCCCCCAAAGTTTATTGAGATATAATTGGCATATTTATATTGTATAAGTTTAAGGTGCACAATGTAATAATCTGATATAAGAATATATCATGAAATGATTACCACAATGAGATTGTTACTATCCATAACCTTACATAACAGTTTTTCTGTTTTTCTATTACCTTACGTAACAGTTTTTCTCCTTGTGGCGAGAACTTTTAAGATCTGGTCCTTAGAAACATTTTTTGGCAGGGGGGTGCAGAGGACGAGGGAGAGAGAGAATCTTAAGCAGGTTCCATGCCCAGCACAGAGCCAAATATGGGGCTCGATTCCACAATGCCAAAATCATGACCTGAGACTAAATCTAGAGTTGGACACCCAACTGACTAAGCCACCAAGGCACCCTAGAAACTTTTAAATATACAATATAGTATTATTAACTATAGTCACCATGCTGTATATTACATCCCTAGAACTTATCTATTTTTAAATGGAAGTTAGTACCTTTTGACTCCCTTGATCCAATTCCCCCACTTCCCACCCACACCTCTGGCAACAACAAATCTGATTTCTGTTTCTATGAGTTTGATTTTTTCTATTCAACATATAAATGAGAACATACAGCCTTCATCTTTCTTTGCCTTATTTCACTTAGCATAATGCTGTCAAGGTCCATCCTTCGTGTTACAAATGGCAGAATTTCCTTCATTTTTATGACTGAATGATAAAACACTGTGAGTTTTCTTTATCCATTCATCCATTGATGGACATTTAGGTTGTTTTCATGCCTTAGCTATTATAAATAATGCTGCAATGAACATGGGGTACAGATATCTCTTTGGGATAGTTGTTTTGTTTTCTTCATATGTACACCCAGAAGTGGAATTGCTGGATCATATGGTAGTTCTACTTTTAATTTCTTGAGGAATCGCCATACTGTTTCCCATAGTAGCCGAACCAATGTACATTTCCACCAACACTGCAACAGGATTCCCTTTCCTTTGCATCTTCACCAGCATTTGTTATCTCTTATCCTTTTGATGAAAGCTATTCCAACAGGTGTAAGTGATATCTCATTGTGGTTTTGATTTACATTTCCCTAATAACTCGTGATGTTGAGAGCCTGTTCATACTGTTGGCCATTTGAGTAACTTCTTTGGAAAAATGTCTATGCAGATCCTTTACCCATTTTTAAATTGGATTATTTGGGTTTTTGCTATTGTGTTATACAAGTTCCTTGTATATTTTGGATATTTACCCATTATAAGATGTGTAGTTTATGAATATTCCTCCCATTCCTTAGTGTGCCTTTTCTTTTGTTGATCATTACTTCTGCTGTGAAGAAGCTTTTTAGTTTGATGTAGTCCCACTTGTTTATGTGTTATTTTGTTGCTTCTGCCTTAAGGGTCATATCTAAAAAATTATTGGTGACACCCATGTCAAGATGCTTTTTCCCTCTGTTTTCTTCTGGAAGTTTTAGGCTTTCAGGTCTTACATTTAAGTCTTTCATCTATTTGAATTAATTTATTTGAGTAGGGTAAGATATACCCTTCAGTATATTCAGTTTCTTCAACTCCAACTAACTTCCTGGATCCCCAATATCCAAAGTCACAGGGGAAATAGTAAGCTAAACAAGAGTATTATATATCTACTAAGCTGGACTTTCGTTATTCAAGAATGACCAGAAAACCTGTAAAATCACCCTGGAAAGTCAGTGTACTTGGGTTGCAGGAAGTGCTGCATATTAGGAAAGAAATGCATATTTCCCTACCTGATATTCTTCCATATAGTGGGACGCTGATTTTTTTAAAAAAGCACCACATACAGTCTCCACTCTCCTCACATACTCTACTTCTGGAGATCACTGCTGTAATTTATGTGAGTGGTTAATTTGAGATAAGGAACTAGATGAATCACTGAGAATCTGACTCTCCTTTTTCACTCAGGATTATACGGTATATAGGGAGTATATATCCTGGTCACCACCTCTATGCAGTGAGTTTTATGCAAAGCCAGAACCCCCATGTAGCATGGCCTGAGATTTTCCACTACAACCTGTGGCTGATTCTGTCTACACCTGCAGTGTGTATAAGAAAGCCTTCTTTCCCATGGATATAAGCTGCATTATCTGATATGAGCTTTACCAGTTACAGAGATTTTTTTGTTTCTCTTTATTATTTGGATCTATAAATATTTTAGTGACTTCCAAACTCAGGTGGGAAAAATTGGAGTATCTTCATAATTCCAACAAGGAGAAGACTAAAATTGTTTTCTGATTGTAATTTATACAGTTCAATTTTTTCAACAAATAAATTATATTTCAAAAAAACTGTTTTATACATAAGTCTCCCCAAATCTTATGCTCACTTTTCTCTCTCCCTTCACATAAATTACCCTCATCATCTGCCCCTCTCTTCTCCCTCCCTTGCTCTATTCCTTTTTTTTTATTATATTATGTTAATCACCATACAGTACATCCCCAGATTCCGATGTAAAGTTTGATGCTTCATTAGTTGCGTATAACACCCAGTGCACCATGCAATACGTGCCCTCCTTACTACCCATCACCAGTCTATCCCATTCCCCCACCCCCTCCCCTCTGAAGTCTTCAGTTTGTTTCTCATAGTCCATAGTCTCTCATGTTTCATTCCCCCTTCTGATTACCCCCCTTTTCTTTATCCCTTTCTTCCCCTACCGATCATCCTAGTTCTTATGTTCCATAGATGAGAGAAATCATATGATAATTGTCTTTCTCTGCTTGACTTATTTCACTTAGCATTATCTCCTCCAGTGCCGTCCATGTTGCAGCAAATGTTGAGAATTCGTTCTTTCTGATAGCTGAGTAATATTCCATTGTATATATGGACCACAGCTTCTTAATCCAGTCATCTGTTGAAGGGCATCTCGGCTCCTTCCATGATTTGGCTATTGTGGACAATGCAGCTATGAACATTGGGGTGCATATGGCCCTTCTCTTTACTACGTCTGTATCTTTGGGGTAAACACCCAGTAGTGCAATGGCTGGGTCATAGGGTAGTTCAATTTTTAACTTTTTAAGGGACCTCCACACTGTTTTCCAGAGTGGCTGTACCAACTTGCATTCCCACCAACAATGTAGGAGGGATCCCCTTTCTCCACATCCTCTCCAACAATTGTTGTTTCTTGCCTTGTCTATCTTTGCCATTCTAACTGGCGTAAGGTGGTATCTCAGTGTGGTTTTGATTTGAATTTCCCTGATGGCTAATGATTTTGAACATTTTTTCATGTGTCTGTTAGCCATTTGTATGTCTTCATTGGAAAAGTGTCTGTTCATATCTTCTGCCCATTTTATGATTTGTTTATTTGTTTCTCGTGTATTGAGTTTGAGAAGTTCTTTGTAGATCTTGGATACCAGTCCTTTATCTGTGGTGTCCTTTGCAAATATATTCTCCCATTCCGTGGGCTGTCTCTTAGTTTTTTTGACTGTTTCCTTGGCTGTGCAGAAGCTCTTTATCCTGATAAAGTCCCATAAGTTCATTTTATCTTTTATTTCTCTTGCCTTTGGAGATGTGTCGTGAAAAAGGTTGCTCTGGCCGATGTCATAGAAGTTGTTGCCTATGTTCTCCTCTAGAATTTTGATGGATTCCTGTCTCACATTGAGGTCTTTCATCCATTTGGAGTTTATTTTTGTGTATGGTGTGAGAGAGTGGTCAAGTTTCATTCTTTTGCATGTAGCTGTCCAATTTTCCCAGCACCATTTATTGAAGAGACTGTCTTTTTTCCACCGGATGTTTTTTCCTGCTTTATCAAAGATTAGTTGCCCAAAGAGCCGAGGGTCCATTTCTGGGTTCTCTATTCTGTTCCATTGGTCGATGTGTCTGTTTTTGTGCCAGTACCATGCTGTCTTTGTGATCACAGCTTTGTAGTACAGCTCGAAATCCGGCATTGTGATGCCCCCAGCTTTGTTTTTCCTTTTCAACAGTTCCTTGGAGATTCGGGGCCTTTTCTGGTTCCATACAAATTTAAGGACTATTTGTTCCAGTTCTTTGAAAAATGTCCTCGGTATTTTGATCGGGATAGCATTGAAAGTGTAGATTGCTCTGGGTAGTATGGACATTTTAACTATGTTAATTCTTCCAATCCATGAGCATGGAATATTTTTCCATCTTTTTATGTCTTCCTCAATATCTTTCAAAAGTGATCTATAGTTTCTAGCATATAGGTCCTTTACGTCTCTGGTTAAGTTAATTCCAAGGTAACGCATGGTTTTTGGTGTTATTGTAAATGGGATGGATTCCCTAATTTCTCTTTCTTCAGTCTCGTTATTCGTGTATAGAAATGCAACTGATTTCTGGGCATTGATTTTGTATCCTGCCACCTTACTGAATTGTTCTATAACTTCTAATAGTTTGGGAGTGGATTCCTTTGGGTTTTCCATATAGAGTATCATGTCATCTGCAAAGAGAGACAGTTTGACTTCTTCTTTGCCGATTTGGATACCTTTGATCCCTTTTTGTCTTCTGATTGCTGTTGCAAGGACTTCTAGTACTATGTTGAATAATAGTGGCGAGAGTGGGCATCCTTGTCGTGTTCCTGATCTTAAGGGAAAGGCTTCCAGCTTTTCCCCATTGAGAATAATGCTTGCAGTAGGCTTTTCATAGATGGCTTTTATGAGATTGAGAAATGTACCCTCTATTCCTACACTCTGAAGGGTTTTAATCAGGAAAGGATGCTGTATTTTGTCAAATGCTTTTTCTGCATCAATTGAGAGGATCATATGGTTCTTGAGTCTTTTCTTGTTGATATGATGTATCACATTGATTGATTTGCGAGTGTTGAACCATGCTTGCATCCCAGGTATGAATCCCACTTGGTCATGATGGATAATCCTTTTAATGTACTGTTGGATTCTATTAGCAAGGATCTTGTTGAGGATTTTGGCATCCATATTCATTAGAGAAATCGGTCTGTAATTCTCCTTTTTGAGGGGGTCTTTGCCTGGTTTGGGGATCAAGGTAATATTAGCCTCATAGAATGAGTTTGGTAGCTTTCCTTCTGTTTCTATTTTTTGAAATAGCTTTAGGAGAATAGGTATTATTTCTTCTTTGAATGTTTGGTAGAATTCCCCAGGAAAACCGTCTGGGCCTGGAGTTTTATTATTTGGAAGGTTGTTTATCACTGACTCAATTTCTTCATAGTTAATTGGCCTATTTAAGAAATCTATTTCTTCCTGTTTCAGTCTTGGTAGTTTATAGGTTTCCAGGAAGGCCTCCATCTCTTCCAGATTGTTTAGTTTTTTGGCATATAGCTGTTGATAAAAGTTTCTAATAATCCTTGCAATTTCAATGGTGCTGGTCGTGACCTCTCCCTTTTCAGTCATAATTTTAATAATCTCAGTCCTTTCTCTTTGTTTTTGGACAAGTTTTGCCAGTGGTCTATCAATTTTATGGATTCTCTCAAAGAACCAGCTTCTAGTCCTGTTGATCTGCTCTACTGTGGTTCTGGTCTCTAATTCATTGATTTCTGCTCTAATCTTGGTCAACTCCTTCCTTGTCAGTGGGTTAGGCCTGTCCCTCTGTTGCTGTTCCAGTTTCTTGAGGTGAGAATATAGAAACTGCATTTTAGATTTTTCTATTCTTTTGAGTGAGGCTTGGATGGCTATGTATTTCCCCCTTAGGACTGCCTTTGCAGTATCCCATAGGTTTTGGACCGTTGTGTATTCATTCTCGTTGGTCTCCATAAATTGTTTAATTTGTTTTTTGATTTCCTGGTTTATCGAGTCATTCTTGAGCAGGATGGTTCTTAGCCTCCAAGTGTTTGAGTTTCTTCCAGGTTTTTCCTTGTGGTTGAGTTCCAATTTCAGAGCGTTGTGGTCTGAGAATATGCAGGGGATAATTTCAATCTTTTGGTATTGGCTGAGACCTGTTTTGTGTCCCAGAGCATGATCTATTCTTGAGAATGTTCCATGGGCATTTGAATAGAATGAGTATTCTTTGGTTCTGGGGTGTAGTGTTCTATATATATCTATGAGGTCCAACTCGTCGAGTATGGCATTCAAAGCCTTTGATTCTTTGCTTAGTTTTTGCCAGGGTGTTCTGTCTATTTCTGATAGTGGGGTGTTGAGGTCCCCTACTATTACTGTGTTCTTATCTATATGTCTCTTTATTTTGGTTAAGAGTTGGCTTGTGTATCTTGCTGCTCCCCTGTTGGGGGCATATATATTAATAATTGTCATATCCACTTGTTGAATACTTCCTTTAAGAATAATATAGTGCCCTTCTGTATCTCTCTCTATGGCCTCTAGTTTAAAATCCAGTCTATCTGATATGAGAATTGCTACTCCAGCTTTCTTTTGAGGTCCATTTGCGTGGAAGATGGTACTCCATCCCCTTACTCTAAGTCTGAATGCATCTTTGGGTTCAAAATGAGTCTCTTGTAGACAGCAAATGGATGGGTCATGTCTTTTTATCCAATCTGCAACCCTGTGGCGTTTTATGGGAGAGTTTAAGCCATTTAGATTGATAGAGATTATTGACAGATATGATTTTAATGATGCCATTTCTCTTTAAAGTCTTTGTATCGGTTGTGACTTGCTGCTCTGTATCACTCTTGGGGCCTTTTTACCTTTATAGAGCCCCCCTTAATATCTCCTGTAGGGCTGGTTTCGTGGTTACGAAATTGGTTAATGATTGGCGATTTTGGAACGTCTTTATTTCTCCATCAATTCTGAATGACAGCTTTGCTGGATAAAGGATCCTTGGCTGCATGTTTTTCTCTGAAAGAGCTTTAAAAATGCCCCCCCAAGCCTTTCTCTCATTCCAGGTCTCTGTAGACAGGTCTGACGTAATCCTGATACCTTTGCCTTGGTACGTGAGAAATTTCTTTGCCCTGGCCGCTTTCAATACTGTATCCTTGGATCTAATATTTGCGAATTGCACTATGACATGCCGTGGCGTAGGTTTGTCCTGGNCGGGGTTGTCCAGAGCCCAAGTTGTTGACTGGGACCCAGGCCGTGCGCCCTTGTTATAGAGATCTTAGGGATGTGGGCTCCTTCCTTAAAGATTTTATTTATTTATTTGAGAGAGAGAGAGAGACAGTCAGCAAGAAAGGGAACCCCCCCTTGCTCTATTCCTGACCTCATCTGTCACCCTCTGGATCTCTTATCTTTTTCCTTATATCCTTTTGCTTTTTTAATAAACCAATTAATCCTCTTTTGGTTTCCACAATTCTCCTCTCCATCCATTGTCTAGGTCCATATCATAAAGGCCTAATGGCTATAAATTACACATGAGTCCTCTTTTAAAAATAGGCAAAGGATTGGAGCGCCTGGGTTGCTCAGTTGGTTAAGTGTCCAATGCTTGATTTTGGCTCAGGTCATGATCTCAGGGTCTTGAGAGCAAGCCCTGGCATTGGGCTCTGTGCTGAGTATGGAACCTGCTTGAGATTCTATCTGTCCTTCTTCTTCTGCCTCTCTTGCACACCCCCCCAACTCATGCACATGCTCTCTCACTCTCTTTAAAAAATACAGACAAGGGATGGAAGAAAATATCTGTAAGTCATATATCAATAAAGCATTAAAATCCAGACAAAATAAAGAAGTCCTACAACTCAACAATAACAAAACACGACCCATTCAAAAATAGGCAGACAGGGGCGCCTGAGTGGCTTAGTCGTTAAGCATCTGCCTTCGGCTCAGGGCTTGATCCCAGGGTCCTGGGATTGCACCCCACATTGGGCTCCCTGCTCTGCTGGGAGCCTGCTTCTTCCTCTCCCACTCCCCCTGCTGTGTTCCCTCTCTCGCTGGCTGTCTCTCTGTCAAATAAATAAATAAAATCTTTTAAAAAATTAGGCAGACAGTTCTCCAGTGACAAATATAAAATCATTGTGCTGTACACTTTAAATTAATACAATGTTATATGTCAATTATATCTCAGTAAAGCTAGAAAACAAAAATAAATAACTAAGTCATGTTTAAAAAATGGTAACTAACATGTATTGGCAAGGATGCGGAGAAATTGGAACCCTTGTGCATTACAGTTGGGAATGTAAAATGGTGCAGATGCTGTGACAAGCACTTTGGTGGTACCTCAACAATTTAAATATATAATTTACCACAGAATTAGTAAATGATCCAACAATTCTACTCCCGGGTATATACCCAAAAGAACTAAATGAAGGGAATCAAATAGATACTTGTATATACCAATGTTCATGCAGAATTATTTGCAATGACAAAAAGGTGAAAACAACCCAAGTATCTATCAACAGATGAATGAATACAAAAGATGACACACACACACACACGCATATACACACAGAGGAATATTATTCAGCCATAAAAAGGAAATTCTGATACATGCTACAGCATGGGTAAACTTTGAAAACATTATAGTAGGGTGAAATAAGCCAGACACAAAAGGACAAATATTGCATGATTCCACTTATGTGAAATATCTAAATAGGCAGATTCTTTGAAACAGAAAGTAGATTATAGGTTACCAGGAATGAGGGGCAAGCTAGGGGGAAGAATAGGAATTACTGTTTGATGGGTACAGAGTTTTTGTTTGGGATGACCAGAAAGTTCTGAAAATGGGTAGTGGTGATAGTTGCATGATATTGTGAATGTACTTAATGCCACTGGATTGTATACTTAAAAATGGTTAAAATCAGAAACTTTATATTATGTATATCTTGCCACAATAAAAACTTTCAAAAGATAAGGCAGAAAGACTGTTGATAATACTTTAATATCTTTATCCCTTTCAGACGTGTCACATTCATATAATAGATGTATAAACTTGGCCAAACCATTTCACTTCTCTAAACTTCACTTTCATCATCTATTGAACAGGGGTCATATTGCCCTATCAACTCCACAGGGTTGATTCAGAGTTCAGTTGCAGTCAGGGGGTGCATGACTCAGGTCATAGTTGTGGGGTCCTGGGATTGAGCCCCACGTTGGTCTCCCTGTTCAGCGGGGAGTCTGCTTCTCCCTCTCCCGTGGTCCCTCTCCCTCACTCATGCTCTCTCTCTCTCTCAAGTAAATAAATAACATCTTTTTAAAAAATCTAATGTGTCAGATGCCTAATGATATATAGTATGTGATTGGGGTATTTTTATCCCTTTATATTTTATAATGAGCATGTGATGTAAATGTAGTTTTGCTATTACTAATGAAAGGGGCACTGCCTGTGATGGCTGTGAAAACAAATTCTCTGGAGAAGGGATTTTTGTTATCTAACTGCAACTTTAGTCTAGCCTGAGTGATTGCTGAAATTATCAAGTCTCATGATAGAAATCAAAATTTCAAGTGATTTTGATGTCTCATAGGCATAATTTTTAGAAAGATTTTACTTCTTTGAGACAAAGAGAGGAGGGGCAGAGAGAGAGAGGGTCTTAAGCCAACTCTGAGCTGAGCATGGAGACTGATGCTGGCCTTGATCTCAAAACCCTGAGATCATGACCCAAGCTGAAATCAAGAGTCAGATGGTTAACCAACTGCACCATTCAGGCATCCCCTCATAGGTGTCTTAAAGTTAACATGTTCTAAACAAATTATTTAACATTCCTCCTAAAGATACTCCTCGCCCCAAACTCCTACATGATAGTAAATCACACCACCGTTTGCCCAGTTGCTTGAACCAGAGACACTTCTGGCCTTCTCCTCCTACCCACTCCACACTCATTACACTACCAAATCCAGTCTATTCTGCTTTTAAAATATATCTCATTTCTGCTTTCCCTTCATTCTCACTGACACTGTCACCACCTGGATGGCAGTGACAGTCTCCGAATTGTTCTCCCTACTTCCTCTTTAGACTCTTTAATTCTATATTGAGTAACTAGAGTGACTCTCATTATATAGATTGGATTGTGTAACCTTGTTTTAAAACTCCTCAATGGCTTCTAAGTCATCTTGAATAAAACCTATACTTTTTAATGTGGTTCTGCCAGCTCCTATAAGGTCTAGCCTTTGCCTACAATTCAGCCTCACCTTGGGCTTCTCCTCCAGCACTTACATCCTACCAGTTACACTCATCTTCATTCCTTAGACATGCCAGACCCTTTGCCACCTCAGGACTTTTGCACATACTGCAGCTCTGCCTGAAACATGGTCACTTCAGGTTTCAGTTTAAATGTCACTTCCTGGGGCGCCTGGGTAGCACAGCGGTTAAGCGTCTGCCTTTGGCTCAGGGCGTGATCCCGGCATTATGGGATCGAGCCCCACATCAGGCTCCTCCGCTATGAGCCTGCTTCTTCCTCTCCCACTCCCCCTGCTTGTGTTCCCTCTCTCACTGGCTGTCTCTATCTCTGTTGAATAAATAAATAACATCTTTAAAAAAATAAATAAATGTCACTTCCTCAGAAAAACCTACTATGACCCTGTAATCTAAAGTAGGTTCTTCATATTAGCACCTGTACACTGATTTATGTACTTGTTTCTTGCCAGCTTCTTACAGCACAACGTAATCTCAATGAGAAGTGGAATCATTACTGTTCTATTCACCACTATATCTTAGCACTACCATGGTGCTTGAGCATAGGAACATTCAATAAATATTTGTTAAATGATTCAGTAAGTAAGAAGTAACAACATGGTACATATTAATAATGATGTGTTTCATGAATATGTGCAATTATGCATATTGATTTCTCACACATAAATAACTACATGAGGGCAAAAAAACGCGTTCTCATTTCTGTCAGTTAGAGGGTATTGCTCATCTACTTTAGTTTCCACATAGACAATGACCATTTCGTATCCACATAAGAACAACACAAAAAATGCTGTGGGGGATTTCTGGGTGAGCTATCAGCATAAGTGGTTTTGCCCTTTTAGCTTGTGAAGCTTGTAAATAATCCAATCAAGAACAGGGGGAGTCATTCCCAGTGAGACTCTTAAAAATGTCAATGCTGTGATGGCCTAGTCACATCGCATCATAGATTAAATTGCTTTTTATGTTTTTTTTTTCAATAACCAGTACTTCCTCTGAGTTAACCCTTCATTTAAATTCAAATGTGCATGCATGCAAGCACACACACACACACACACACACACACACGCACACGGGTCTGTATTTGTATCCACAGCCACATTTTATTTAAAGAATTAGAATATTCTTTATGCTTTATAATCACATCTCAATCATTGAAAGTATAGAAAGTATTCTGCAGACAGATACCATGCTTAATAGTAGCATTTAGGGAGCTAGAAGTAGGGGTCTAGTGTAGATGAGTTTTAGAGGGAATTTTGGGGGCACCCATTTTATGACATTTTTAATGCTCCACTGCCTAAGTGCTGCCGTCCAAATCAACACTTCCATTATCTGATATTCTGTAAGCCCTTTACCCTGAATTGAGAACAGAAAGCTACCCAGCCAAGTTAATTAGGTTTTTCATTAACTTTTTAGCCCTGGTATCACTTTGCTTTCAATATGATGGAAAGTGTTTTCGAGTAACAAATTTAAGTAAGAATCATATAAACTTAATTTGGGAGGCTGCAGATATCCTTTGGCTAACTTTCATTAGATTGGGCTTCAATCAGTCAAAGGAGAAGGGAGAGTTAGAGCAGGATATCTTCTCCAATTGAAAGTAGCTTAAAATGTGCTATCAGAGCAATTCAGTAGTGATTTGGTTTATATAATTTAATTAAAAGGCAACAAACCTTTAGTACTCATCCTTTCATATTAACACTCTTGTGCTTGAAAGCTGCTCACACCAAATCACATCATCTTAACATAATTACCAGCTCACCATGAAAGAGAAGTGTGGCCTAAAGTTAGCTAAGTCCACAGAATATTAGTCCAAGAAAAGCCTTTGCCCATCGTCTGGTCCAAAGGTTTTCAAAGATTTTTAAAAGAGAAATTCTTCCCTCAAACATTACTTAAAATGGAAGCCATAAATGTAAAACAGATGTTAATAGTAATGATTATAATAATAGTGAACACCTGAACAGTGTTAGTTACATGCCAGGAATTGTTCTAAATTATGCAACATGTACTAACTCATTTAACCTTCACAAAAACTCTATATCAGCGTCCTTACAGATGAGGAGAAAGCACAGAAGGTTAATAAAATGCTAGCAAAAGGTAAAGCCATTGCCTCTCTAGAATAAAGGAGAGCTCTTCAAGTTAGGAGGGGAAGAACAGAGTCCCTGTTTTGATAAACCCTAGAGGGACATCTCCAATGCTCTCTTGCCCCATAACTCTACGCTCAGGAATTAACCAGATGGCTAAGCAAACAACATCAAAGAGAAAATACCAAAATGTATTCATACACAATCCAGGACTCCCAGAGGAATAAGGGCTTCACCAGTCAGAGGTTGGTAAGTGACAGAGTAATCAGAGAAGAGGCAGGCTTAAGGGAGGAAAGTATTTATGCATTAATTAGGGAGGGACTATGTTTCTAAGGAGTCATCAGTCAATTGGTTACATGTGAACCCTAACTAGCATTTGAAAATGCTGTCAAAAAAGGGAAAATGTATTACTCAATTGATCACAGCATGTCATAAGGGCCATGAATCAACCTAATACCCACAGGTATCTGTGATGTCAGTTAAGTACATCCAGAACTGCATGTCCATAAGGACCAGGAAACTGTGGAAAGGTTAGTGGGAAGGCTTTGGGTGGCTATCTTTTGGGTGATAAGAAATTAGTACCAAGCAGACATCACAAAGTGGTGGGCCCTTCTCATCACAGGCCCTCATCCACACTCTCTTTTTTCCCTCCAAAGAAAGATCAGGTTTCTTTACAGATGGTATCCTGGGGTCCAGAAAAGTGAAGCTCCTTATTCAAGGTTTACATTCAAGTTAAACTTCAACCCAGGAATATCACTCCCAAACGTGGGCTTATTTTGGTTTTTTAACTGCTGATAACTTGAAAATACCTTCCGAAATAGACTCTGGGGGGCACCTGTGTGGCTCAATTGGTTAAGCATCTGCCTTCAGCTCAGGTCATGATCCTGGGGTCCTAGGATCAATCCCAGAGTCCTGGGATTGACCCCCACATCCAGCTCCCTGCTCAGTGAGAAGCCTACTTCTCCCTCTGCCTCTGCCCCCCGACCCCCACCCCCGCTCGTGCTGCGCTCTCTCCCACTCTCAAGTAAAAAAATAAAATCTTTTTTCTTTTAAATTCAACTAATTAACATATAATGTATTCTTGGTTTCAGAGGTAGAGGTCAGTGATTCATCAGTCTTATATAATATCCAGGGCTCATTACATCATGTGCCCTCATTAATGTCTCTCATAAATAAACGAAATCTTTAAAAAAAATGAAAGAAACTCTGGGAGTAAGTGGAAAGGTTCACACAGCTGGTAGATATTATTTTATTTTAATGAGTTTTTTGATACCAGTAATTTGTATTTGTTTAAATCATGGCTTTGTTCATATCTAATAATGTAAATGACAGTATTTAGATTACTTCTGGTACACTTGAAATTCAACTTCACTTGCAAAGGGAAACCATCATTGGAGAACTATAGCAATTATCTTTCTTAGCACTGATTAACTGATCTCATTTACTTTGCTACTGGTTTTTTGGAAAATAAAGCAAAATTAATTTTTAAAATGTGTCAAATTAGCAAACGTACTTTTAGACAAAAGTCATTGTACTATTACTGAAGAACATATTTGTTTATGGAAAAAATCATTAAGAGAGAGAGACCTTAATTTCTTCACTGTCTGAAAAGCAAGAAACTGATAGGCTAATTTGATAACATCTCCCTCTAGAATACCAGGGTTAGACCAAAGGCTCAGTGCAATTTTGCAGGTTAGAAATATTGTATCTATCGTATCCCCCTCAAAAATACCAAAACAATTCTTATATACATGCTGAATAAAAGTAGAATGAGGGCCATAAGGATATGTACAAGTGTATAAATATATATATATAATTTTTAAAATTTTAAGATATATGCATGCATTAGAGTACATAAAATATATATAAAGTTCAAAGATAATTACAAAGCAAACATGTGAGTAAATCTGATGAAGAAACAGAACATTGGCAGTGCCCCAGAAACCCCTTTTGTTTCTTTCCCCAATCATATCCCCCTACCTCTTTCCTGGAGGTAACCATTATACTTACTTTTATGATAATCATCTGGATTCATGTCTTTATGTCTACTTTTACCATCTGTGTATGCATTCCCAAACAGTATAGCTTATTTTTGCCTGGTTTTGAACTTTTATAATTGGAATACTTTCTATGTTTTCTTCCGAGCTTGCTTATTTCCCTCGATGTTGTATTTGTCAAATTTATTCAAATTATTGGCTGTACCATTAATACAACTGAACCCCATACCTTAGGACCTTTCAAAAACAAAGTTTTGTTTCTCACTCACATTATATGCCGTTTGCAGTTTAGTTACCTGTCTGCTTTATGCTTTCTTCATTATAGGACCCATGCCAAAAAAGCAGACCCTATATAAACCATTACTGGTCTCATAAAAAAGTAAAAGAAAGATGGAAGTCCACACAATGACTCTCAATGCTTCTACTTGGAAGAGGCAAACGTCACTTCCATTCATGCCTTTTGGAAAATCACATAGCCAAGCCTGATAGAAATAGGATGGGAAGTAATATCCTCCCATATGGACAGATCCAGTAGGGAGCAGTAGATAATATCTTCATTGTAATGCCATCCATAAAAACAACCTGTTTACTCTACTGTAAATGGATTTGGGTTGTTTCTCCTTTGAGGCTATCATGAACAATGCTGTTATAAACCTTCTTGTAAATGAAGTTTCTCTAGGGTATACGCCTAAGGATATAGTTGCTAAATCATAGCATCTGCATAACTTCAACTAAATAATGCCAAACCATTTTTTCCAAGGCAAATATACTAACTTATTTTCCAACATCATTATATGAGTTCCTACTTCTCCATACTAACATTTGATATTGTCTTTATGAGTAATAAATAGCATCTCAGTTTTGTTTAAATTGCATTCCCATGATCATAAATGAGCTTGGGCATTTTTTCTTACATTGTATAGCATTTGTAGCATTTGTATATCCCTATTTTGTGAAACTGCAATCATTTTAGATTGTATTTCAAAATAATTTTAGATTTACAGAAAATTTGCAAAAATAGTACAGAGAGTTCTTATGTGCCCTTCATATTTTTACTGAACATCAAAAAGTGAATACTCTTCTCATTAGCTAATTTAATTAATGGTTAATAATGGAAGAGCTTGGGGCGCCTGGGTGGCAGAGCGGTTAAGCGTCTGCCTTCAGCTCAGGGCGTGATCCCGGCGTTCTGGGATCGAGCCCCACGTCAGGCTCTTCCGCTATGAGCCTGCTTCTTCCTCTCCCACTCCCCCTGCTTGTGTTCCCTCTCTCGCTAGCTGTCTCTATCTCTGTCAAATAAATAAATAAAATCTTTAAAAAAAAAATAATGGAAGAGCTAGGATTTCAACCCATGTAGTCAGTCTTCAGAGTCCATGCTCAATATGACTCCATGACAGTACCTCTTAGTAACCCTATCTTCTCACAGATATTCTGATTCTAAGTTGAGTACACTTACTCTCAGGACACACTGCTTTGTTTAAAGAAATTTTATTCTTAGCTGGATTTTCATGAAGCAATTAATATTTTGATGTTTTTACATTTCAAATAAATGATTCCTTCATTAGCTTCAAAATAAATTTGAGAAGTCTCTCTTCCCACCCCTGGCCCAGTACATTTGTCCCGCCCCCCCACCTCCCTACTGTCCCTATCCTCGCTTATTTATCTGTATAGTGTTTCTTTGTGTCAATATAAGAAAATATGAATACATATTCTCATTTCACTCATTACAAAAAAGAGGGAATACAATAAACACCGCACTGACCCTTGTCTTTTTCGCATTGTATGTTGAAGATCTTTCAGTATTACTAGAGTGCTTTGTCATCCTCTTCTCCAGTTGCTTTGTGTATGTACCAGAACTTATGCAACCAGTCCCTTTTTTTTAAAAGGTCTTATTTATTTACTTGAGAGAGAGTGAGAGCAAGAGAGAGAGAGAGTGCACACAGAGAGAGAGGGAGAAGCAGACTCCCACTGAGCAGAGAGCCCAATGTGCAGGGCTCAATCCCAGGACCCTGAGATCATGACCTGAGCCAAAGGCAGATGCTTAACTGACTGAGCCACCCAGGTGCCCCATAACTAGCCCTTTTTGAAGGCCATGGGTTGTTTCCATCTTCAGCTATTATTACAAAAAAAAAGCTGCAAAGGGGTATTGAATATACGACTGAATAAAGAAACACTATACATACTTTTAAGAGAGAAATGTAGGCTTTTGTTTGATGACTCTTCAATGTGTTGGTATTAAATCAACCCTAGAAAGCATCTAAAAACACACAAAATGTGCAAGCCCTGAAGCTTCTCTACCACCCTCTTACCTGCCCCCATCACAATGGATACTGTCCCTGAGCCCTGTTCTCAGGGAAGAGTCATCTAATAGTTTCATATACTTTCAGATGCTGAAATGGTAACTGTTTAATGTCGGGAAATGGCAATGTCTTTTTCCAAAGGGATGATTCCTATAAATGTGATCTCAGGCAGGTTGATAAAAGGTAGGGAATGTGATTTGGAGTGAAATATGGGGTTTCCTGCTATCTTTGCAATCACCTCTACACAAAAGCACACTCTGCCAAATTTTAGAAGATTGTCCTAATCTTTGGTGGTCAGAATTTGCTTATGTTATAGGAATTCAATGATTTCAGGGTTTGAAATTACTTCAGTGTAAAAGGGGCCTGGGTTTTGTCTTTGACCACAGCCTAAAAGAAAAAAACTGGGTCCCAAGTGATTATTAAGTTCCAATTTTATCAATAAGATTCTATTCCCTGAGACTGATAATGGTTTCTGTTTGTATGTTTGTTTATGTATTTGCTTGTTTTTTTTCAGTTAGGGTTGAGCTTTGGGGACATGAAAGGGCAAAAAAGGGGGAAAAAAAACAATTTGTAGAGTTTCTCTCAAGAAAATATAGTTAACACTTTTCCCTTTCTTCAGGTCCTTTGGGTCCTGTCAGACATTTTCCTGAGCAGCTAGATATCACAAGCTTAGGAGGGTGATCCATGAGGAAGAAGAGCACAGTAATGAACATGGCTTTGGGTATCCACTGCCTGGATGCAAAGCCCAATTCCATCACTGACTATCTGACCTTGAACAAGGCACTCTCTGTGCCCTTGTTTCCTGCTATTTAAAAAAATATACTTAGTAACTACCTAATGGGGTTGTTGTGTTGGTGAAATGATATGATATATGGAAAGTAGTACAGATTATGAGTTCAATAAATGTTCACCATTTTATTTTATTACATCTTTGCTAGACTGTGAAGTCCTTGGAGGAAGGCAAGAAATATAAATTTATCTCTGTATTCCCACTTCTCAGCTGAGTACTGGGTGCATGATAAGTGACAAAATAATGTCGACTACATGTATGAATGAATAATGCAATGAATAAACTAAAGGACACAAAGTCTGCCCTCAGATAGGTGGAAGTCTTGCTAGATACCACCCATTACCCTGGTGATAAGGGAGATGAATATTTAGGTAGACCCATCTGAGAAAACACCATCCCTTTGCTTCTGTTTAGCCAATAAATATGATACTTTATTGCTAGACAGTCAGTTCTGGGGACTATAGATACTTCAGGTAGCACTGTGAATTAAAATTGTGAATCAAAATTTTCCTAAGACATTTATCATGCCCCTTTATGTTTTTCTGCTTATGAAATAGATATACTGATCCCTGTACCCTATGGGTACTCAAATATATTTTCAAGGAATGCTTACTCACCTTCAAATCTTAAGTATATCCAAGACCCAATTAAGGATTTTACCCACTGCCTCAGGCTCTCCCTTCTCTGAAATTCTACCACACTTTCTTTTTTTTTCTTTAATTTTTTGACCATAGTTGACACCAATGTTACCTTAGTTTCAGGTGTACAATGTAGTGATTCAACTTCTCTATACATTATGCTATGCTCACTACAAGTTAACCACTGTCTGTCAGGCCCACCTACTTGTTCTCTTTGGACATCTTCCCAACTCCATGTTACATTTCTTTAGTCAAGACCACATAATATACAAATGATCTGCTGCTTTACAAAGACAGTCATGACTTCATGTAAGTTTGTTCTTCATATATATATATATATTATATATATACATATATACATATATAAATATACATATTTTCATACATATATATGTAATATATGCATATATTATATATAAAGAAGATTCATATTTTCATATATATAATATATACATACAAATATATGTATATACATAGATATACAATTTGTTTTCTACCTTTTAAAACTTTTAATGTAAATACATTCACAAATTTAGGAAGAAAAAAATACCTTTGTTGGATTCTGTGTCAAGTCACGATCTTCAGTTCAGAAAATACAGTCATTATAGGGATCATACTTAATTGTTACCCTGTCGCCTTCTCCCCTCTCCTCCATAGAACTCTGATGATTTAGTTTAGCAATCCTATTGTATATATGTCTTTTAACATAAGCTGCTTCAAATTAATTTTAGTAGCAGGTGGGTATAATTATTAGATAACTAAATAGCTAGAAATACATAAGATAGATGATAGATAGATAGATGGATAGATGATAGATAATAGACAGAGAGGCAGACAATTCTTATGTCTAACATAGATGTGGGTGCAGATGGTTGAATAATCAGTATTTAAAAAGGCAAAAAATGGTATTTGTACATTATTCACCCTTGTATGGAGTTCAATTTAAAAAGTCAAGTGTGTTCATTGTTCCCCAAAAATAAACCATCAGCAACAGCCTGAATCTTTTAAAATCAAATGCCTGCTTGACATTTTCACTGGAATGTTTCACAGACATCAAAAATTTAACATCCTCTATACGGATGTCTTGATTTTTCCCCATCTCATACTGGTCTTCATCATCTAAGTAAATGGCATCACATCTTTCCAAGCTAGAAATTTAAGAGTTATCACCAATTCCGCCATGTCTCCTACCTCAACATCCAATCCATTTATTAATGACCTGTGGTTCTACCATCAAAATATATCTTGAAACAGCAATTTCTCTCTTCCTCCACTGACACTGCTCTCATCCAGCTCACTATGATTCGTCTGCCACAGCATCCCTGTCTTCCTGTTTTCTAGTCTTACTTTCCCCCGTATCCATTCTACTCATGGAAACAAAAATTATCTCAAAATATAAATCAATTCATGTCACTCCCTTGATTTAAATCTTTCAGCTGCTCCCCAGTGGACTTAGAATAAAAGTCAAACTCTTTACTAAGGCTTAGAATTCTCTGCAGCATGTTGCTCCTACCAACTTTCCAACCTCATCTGTTTCCCCTTTCCCCTTGATCACTCTATCCCATCACTTCTGTGACACTTTCTCTACCCACATCTTTATAACTAAACATGCCCATACTGCTATTCATTGATGATTCACTTTTAGATAATATCTATCAACTTCCTCTTACACAATATGCATAGCTCTCTTATACTCTTTTCACTTCCTGTAAAGCACCAAGCACTTTCCTGCCTCTTGTCCTTTATAAAAGGCTCTATTTCTTCTGTCAGGGAGGCTTCTTCCCCTACTACCATGCCAGTCTTCACATAGGCAGTTCCTTAATTTTTTTCAATCTCTTAAAATTTATTGTAAATCATTTTATTGGCCAATATATGATCTATCTTTGTACCACTTGCACTTTTTAAAAACTAATTTAATTCAATTAATTAACATATAATGTATTATTGATTTCAGAGGTACAGGTCTGTGATTCATCAATCTTATATAACACCCAGTGCTCATTATATCACATGCCCTCCTTAATGTCCATCACCCAGTTACCCTATCCCTCCACATCTCTCCCCTCCAGCAACCCTCAGTTTGTTTCCTATGTTTAAGAGTCTCTTATGGTTTGTCTCCCTCTCTGGTTTCGTCTTTTTATTTTTTCCTTTCTTCTCTGATGATCCTGTTTTGTTTCTTAAATTCCACATATCAGTGAGATCATATGATAATTGTTTTTCTCTGATTGACTTATTTCGCTTAGCATAATACCCTCTAGTTCCATCCACATCAGCCCCTTAATTTTTAAGTTTAAGTGTCACCTCTTCAAAGAGATCTTCTCTAATGACCTGCTCTAAAAGAAGGTTGTCCCTTATTTTTTTTTATCTTGGCTCCTTGTCTCTCCCCTTCATTGTGTTTAATACAATTGGGAATTTTTACATTTGTATTGTCATTTTATTGGTTTTTTTCTTATCAGTTTCCTTGACTTGAATGTAAGCTTAATGAAGAAGGAATCATGCAGCTCTCATTTTCCATTACGTCTCCACCATTTATTGCAGCGTTTGCCACACATTGCAAGTGGTCAAATATTTTTCAAGAAATGAATAATATAAGTGAATTTCAATAAGTGAGAGCAATGCAACAAAATTTTAAAAGTCTGATTTTGACATCTCCCATTGCAAATGAAAACCAAACAAACAAAAAATAATTTTAAAATCTATATAGTCTTTGTATTTATGAAAATTGCCAGCTATACCAATATTTAATAAGCACCTATCCTAATCCTAACTTATAGTTGTTTTAGTATATTTAATATTGTTCATAAAAAGAAAAACAAAGATTTTCCTGAGTCTAATTAAATATTGGACACAGGGACTAAAGGGTTGTGAAAAAAACAACTATTTCAAAGGATCCAAGAAAAAAAACTTTCATATCAAAAAACAATTCTTCAAAAAAATTGAAAACTACATTTATTTAAGAGTAAGTTTTTAGAGATGGAGCTATATACCAAAAAATAAACTTCTAAGAAATAGGTTTGCTTTTAGTTATAAATAACTTTAATTTTCCTAAACAATGACAAAGGTAGTTTTTATGTCAGAAAATAAGTTTATGTTGGGTCCTTAATGTCAATAACAAAAATCATGATAGTACCATCAACATGATCAAGACGCATTTGTTAACATGACCAGTTGAACATTAAGATGTTCTATAAATGAAATTTCTGGCTAATGGTCCATTACTTGCTACAACAACTTCAAGAGTGCTTGCTTTCTGAAGAAACAGCACACATGCTTGACATCTTATTGCTTTCTATTCATGAGTCAGATTTTGGAGGTCAGGCAACACTCCCATGGAGAACTTTTAAGTAAAAATTTCCCACTGATTTCAAAGTCACCTTCACACAAAGAAAAATTCCATGCAGTAGAGGAGAAAGGACAATGCAAAAGGGGCAAAATATAAATCTGTATCTATTAATTATCTACCTACCTATCTGAAAAGGAAAAGAAATGTGGCATTCACTTTTTTCTGTATTTTTACCTTTTTAAATATTGTGTTGTTAATTAAATTAGTGTATTTACATCATTTAAAACTCCAATAGCTCTATAAGGCTTATAACTATAAACAGTGGTTCCATGCTCCTCCCCTTCACATCCCAGATTCCTTTCCCCATAGGAATGTTTATCTATTTTAGCTGTTTCCTCCATGATTGCAAATAACATGCTTATAAGACTTCTTTGGTTTTCAGTTTTATATACTTTCTATCATCTTCCTGCTGTGGAGGACAAGGACTCATCACTCTTACACACACACACACACACACACACACACACACACTCCTCCTTGTAATATCCTCACTATAGATTTATATAATTAATTTGGGTTAAAGCGGTATTCAGTGCTTGAATTATATGACTAATTAGGACTATATAACTACTATTAAAAGCCTAGGGATGCAGGGTGCTATAATTACCTTGTTCTCCTCCACAATCTTTCGTTTTCTGTCCTCTGCCATGACTTACCATTCATTCATCTGCTTTCCAGCTCCCAAAATTGTGTTAACATCTCATCTGCTCTTCTACTCCCTTTTTCCTTGTGGATTTATGTCTTTTTATCCTATTAGTGAAGTTTAGGAGAGAGCAGAAATTAATGCATGTTCACTCTGCCATGTTTAACTGGAAGTTGGCATTGACTTTCTTGATAGACCAAGGATAAACTGTAGACAAAATCATTTCACGCCCTGCCACCATTCTGAAATGAATTTGTCAATTACTGTCTGAGCTCAAACGGTTCTAACAATGGCAAAGTTGTGAGTTAAAAATCTTTGTAAAGGTCAGTTATGTCTATTCTGTTCTTGAGTCACAGTCATAACTTAGCCTTCATCCCTCAGAGCTCACAAATGTATTCTAGGGTCTATAGCAGGACCAGGTGAAGAACTATATATATAGTTCTTTTTATTTCTATCCTGCAGACCAGGAAAAGTTACTCACAAATACTCTTTATGGACAATGGTTATGATACCGATTACTAAGCAGGCAGCATGTTCTTAAACAACAGCCTGAGATTCCTCTTGTCTTATTGCCATTCTCGAGTGCTCCATTTCCATGAACATGTGGAGTCCTAGGATCAGCCTGAGAATACATCCAATCCTCTAAGTACTTGACAGTTCTTTTTTTTTTTTAGTGTTTTGGGAGCTTTGGCTAAATGCTCGGCCATGACAGCAAGACAGAAACTGAAGCAGTGTCAGTGTGCTTGGGGGCAATACTGCCTGCTTCCTTATTGTCTTGCCAAGTCACAAGAGTTATGTAGAAAAAATGTAGGACTGGGCTGGAAGAGAGTTGGGGCCCATTTAAAGTTTTTACTTGCCATTGCAGATTTTATCCTATCTGCTATGCACATTGATGTTTTCAGTTGCTTTGAGTAAGATGCATGGAGTCATCCAACTAGTGTTGATGTTGCTGATAGTGTGGGTGCTCTGCTCTTCCACACCCCACACCCTCCTCAGTGCTTTTTGTTCACATTGGCGTTCAGTGCTTAAGTAACTTTGACATAATTAAAAATCAATATACTTCAGCAGCGCTTCTCTGTAAATCAGCTACTATTTAATTAAAACACATCATATCTAATTAAAATGCTTTTTGAAGGCAGGTAATTTACATTGCAATTATCCCTCTCATAATAGTGTGACAATAATCTACATCAGCCTGAAGTCTCTGCAAACACAACTAGCAGGGTATATAAATGAGTTATAAAATTGCTTTCACAAATAATCATTACAATTCTGCTTTGATTGCCCCCAGCCCTTCACTGAAACAGCTGTCAAAAACCATTGTTGACCCTCAAGTCCACAAATTTAAATAGTACTGCCTTGGTCCTTATGTTGACACTGCTAACCATTTTCTTTCTTGAAACTCTCTCTTCCCTTGTCTTCCCATGATTCGCTGCCCTTCTTGTTTTACTCCCATCAGTCTGATCACAACTGGTCAGTGTGCTTGCACCCTCACCCCAGGGATCCTCCTTCTCCACACACATTTTCCATTTAAGTTTCCCTAGCCTTGTTCTTTATTCACGCATAGTTAAAGTTCAAGCCCATGTTATCTCACATCTAGAATATTGCATTAGACTCCTATCTGGCTCCCTGTCACCACTTCTTCCCTACATGTTATCACAATTACATTTCCAAAATATATCCCTGCTCAGATTACACCTTTTCTCAGAAACACTTACCATGCTCTCTAACACTTATAAAACCAACAGTTCTCAGTATTCTATTAAGTGATCCCAACACACACTCACAGTTGTATCTAATATTGACCTGCTCTATCCATCCCAGCCACTCAACCCAAGGAGTTGCTATCCAAACATACCACCCGCTTTCTTAACTTTGCTTTTGTTCATGGTATCTCTTCTAATCCATAATGCTTTACCATCTTTTTTGGCTCACACAATTCTAGACTTTAAAGATCTTACTCAAAATCAACCTGATTAAAGACCATCTCCCAAATCAAAATTCATTTCCATTTTCAGCCCTTTTGCCCACCCTTCATATTTTGTGATAGGTGATATAAAAGAGAAAGGTATGATGACCCTTATATGTAAGCATGTGCTTGAATTCTAATAAAGTTTTAGTTTCTGGGTGACAAAGATAAATTTTCTTTTCTTTTTCTTCTCTCTTCTTCCTTATTTAACACATAATTGTCTTTTCATTAAAGAGATACTAAGTTTTAGAAGATCCCTTTGGCACAAAAATAAATTGTTACAAATAAAGCAAGACGAAAAGCTAGCAAAACAACTTTCTGGTGGTTTACACCCAGTAATTGTTCCTGGAACTGTCTATCAAATAAAAATTGTGTAATACTTTGTTTACATGAAGGAAGCATTGATCTGTCATTATGTTATGTATTTGGACTTGGTTTTGATCATGCAGATAGATTTTTTTTTAATTTTTAGATTTCTTCTCCCTTAGTGCCTGCCTACTTAGAAGTTGTACTTGTACCTGTGATACAGGAAAAAACAAAGTACTGACTCTTGTCCAAGGTTTTAGTTTCATTTAGAGTTATGGTGCATCCAGCTAAGCTCATATGCCACTATTTTTAAAATAGTTTATTGCGATCTAATTCACATACTATACAATCACCCATTTAAAGTGCATAATTTGGGCACCTGGGTGGCTCAGTCGACTAAGCATCTGCCTTTGGCTCAGGCCATGATCCCGGGGTTTTGGGATCAAGTCCCACATCAGGGTCCCTGCTCAGCGGGGAGTCTGCTTCTCCCTCTCCTTCCCACTCATGCTCTCTCTCTCACTCTCTCTCTCTCAAATAAAAAAATAAAATCATAAATAAATAAATAAATAAAAATAACACGTATAATTTAATATTTTTAGTATATTCAGAGTCCTGCAACCATCAACACAATCAATTTTAGCACATTTTCATCACCCCAAAAGGAACCCCATATTTATTAGCAGTCACTCATCTTCCCCCAACTCCTACAGACACAGGCAACCATTAATCTAATTTCTGTCTAGAGTTGTTTTTTCTGGACATTTCATATAACTAAAATCATAAAATATGTGTCTATTTGTGTCTGCCTCTTTTTGTTTAGCATAATGCTTTCAAGGTTCATCTGTGCTGAAACATGTATCAGTAATTCATTATTTTTATGACTGAATAATATGTGATCCTATGGATATATCACAGTTTATTTACCCATTCACTAGTTTATAAAAATTTAGGTTGTTGCTACATTTTGGCTGTTATGAATAATGCTACTATTAACATTTGTATATGAGTATTTTTGTGGATATATGTTTTTTATTCTTTTGGTATATATCTAGGAGTGAAATTTCTGAGTCACAATGTAATTATATATTGAACTTTTTGAAGAACTGCCAGACTTTTTTCCAGAGCATGGCACCATTTTATATATATTTCCAGCAGCAGTGTACAGAATTCCAGTGTGTCCGGATCCTTGCCAACATCTTGTATTATTGGTGTCTTTTATTATAGTTACCCTAGTGGGTATAAAAGGATATTTCATTGTTGTTTTGGTTTGCATTTCCCTAATGACTAGTGATGTTGAGCATCTTTTCATGTGTTTCTTGGCAATCTGTATATCTCTTTGGAGAAGTTTCTCTTGAAATCCTTTACCCTTTTATTAATTAGGTCATGTGTCTTTTTATTGTTGGGTTGTAAGAGTTCTTTATATATTCTGAATGAAAGTTTCTTCTCTGATACATGATTGGCAAATATTTTCTCCCATTCAGGACATTGTCTTTTCACAAATGGCACAGTGAAGAAAGTTGTACATATAATAATCAAAGGTCACAAAGATTTACTAGCATATTTTATTTTAAGGTTTTTATAATTTTAGCTCATACATTTAGGTCTATGATCCATTTGTAGTTAATTTTAGTGTGTGGCTTAAGAAAGGAGTCCAACTTTAACTCTTTTGCATATGGATATCCAGCACCATTTTTAGAAGAAAGATGATCTTTTCCTGCATTGAATTGTCTTAAGACCGTTGTCAAAAATCAATTGCCCATAAAAACCTGGGTTTATTTCTGGACTCTCTATTCCACTGATCTGTCCTTGTGCCAGTCCCACTGCTTTTATTACTGTAACTTTGAAGTACATTTCAAAATCAGGAAGTGTATGCCCTCCAACTTTGTTTTTTCTTAAGATTATTTTGTCTATTCTGAATCCTTGACATTTCCATAAAAATTTTATGAACAAGCTATCAATTTCTGAAAAAATGAAAGTTGGAATTTGAAAAAAAAATTGCATTGAATCTGTAGATTTGGAAAGTACTGCCGTCTTAAAAATATTAATTCTTCTGATCTACGAACATGGGCTATCTTTCTATGTATTTAGGTCTTCTTCAAATTCTTTCAACAATGTCTATATTTTTCAAAATACAAGCTTTGCACTTATTTTGTTAAGTTTATTTTGAAGTATTTTGCTATTTTTGATACTATTTTAAATGAAATTTTTCTTGGTTTCATTTTTGGATTTTTGTATGGCTAGTGTATAGAATTCCAACTTATTTTTATATAGTGATCTTATTCCCTATAACCTTGTTGAATTCATTTATTAGTTCTAGTAGGTTTGTGGTAAATTCCTTATGATTTTCAATTTACAAGATCATGTCATTTGTCAGTATAGATACTTTTGTTTCTTATTTTCCAATCTGAGTACATTTTATTTCTGTTTATGACCTAACTCCCATAGCCAAACCCTACAGTACAATGTTCAATAGAAATGGTGAGAGTGGACATCCTTGTCTTGCTCCTGCTTTCCTAACCTTATGGGGAAAACACTAACTCTCTCAACCTTAAGTATGATATTAATTGTGGGTTTTCCATAAACAGTCGATATCAGTTTAATGGAAGTTATCTTCTAATGTCAGTTTATCGAGTGTATCATGAGAGCTCATTGGATTTTGCCAGCTACTTTTTCTGTGTCTATCAAAATGATTAGTTGGTTATAGTCCTTTATTCTATTAATATGTTGTATTACATTGATTAATTTCATAGGGTAAACCAACCTTGCATTTCTTGGATAAATGCCACATGATCATGTTATATAATTATTTTTATATGCTTTAAATTCAGGTTGCTAGTATTTTGTTTAGAGCTTTTTCATGTATATTCATAAGGAATATTGATCTTTTGATTTCTTTTCTTATGTCTTTGTCTGGTTTGGGAATCAGGGCAATAGAATAAGTTTGAAAGTGTTCATTCATTCATTCATTCATTCATCATGCATCCATTTAGTGAAGGGTTGGTATTGATTCTTCTTTAAACATTTAATATAATACACTAGTAAAATCATCTTATCCTATGCTTCTCTTTGTGAGAAGTTTTAAAACACTAACTCAATCTCTTTACTTACATAGGTATGTTCAGATTTTTATTTCTTCTTGTGTCACTTATGATAGTTTGTGTCTCTTTAGGTTTTGAGCATTTCATCTATGTTATCTAATTTATTTACATACAATTATTCATGGTAGTCCTTTATAATATCTTTTATTTCTGTAAGGTCAATAATCGTGATCTCTTCTGAATTCTCAATTTAATAATTTGAGTCTTCTCTCCTTTTTCTTGGTTGGTCTAGCTAAAGATTTGTCAATTTTGTTTATCTTTTCAAATAACCGGTTTTTGGTTTTACTGATTCTCTCTATTGTTTTCTATTCTCTATTTTATGTCTGCTCTATTATTTCTTTCATTCTGCTTGCTTTGGTTTTAGTTTGTCCTTCTTTTTCTAATCCCTTAGAATTTAAGGTTAGGTTGTTGATTTGAGTGCTTTCTCCTTTATTCATGTAGGCATTTGCAGCTGTAATTTTCCCTCTAAACATTGCTTTATCTGCATCTCATATATGTTGACATATTTTGTTTTCATTTTCATTCATCCAAAAGTTTTTTCTAATTTCTCTTGTGATTTCTTTTTTAAACTATTGTGGTTTCTTTGTGGTGACCATGGGGATTATATATAACATCTGATAGTTATAAAAATCTATTTTAGACTAATGCCAAGTTAACTTCCATTGTATAAAATATCTCCACTCCTTCACAATCCTTCCTTTTGTTATCGATGTCACCAATTACACTTTTGTATCTTGTGGACTCATTAACATAGAATTATACTTATTTTTATGTTCTTATACTTTAATGTCTAGAGGAATAAAAAACAGAGTTATAAACCAAAATTACAATATAATTTTTCTATTTATCCATGTATGTACCTTTACTAGAGAACTTTTTGTACAGCTTCACCTTAGTGTACTGCATCCTTTCATTTCAACTTGAAGGACTCCCTTTAGCCTTTTTTTTGTAGGGCAGGTCTACTGATAATGAATTCCTTCCCTTTTTGCTTATTTTGGGATATCTTAATTTCTCCCTCATTTTGAAAGGATAGTTTTGCAGGATATAGATATCTTTGTTGACAGTTTTCTTTCTTTCAGCATTTTAAATATATAATTCGGCTGTCTCCTGTCCTCCCAAGTTTCTGCTGAGAAACCAGCTCATAATCTTATTGAGAATCTCCTGTGTATGACAACTCTTCTCTTACTGCTTTCATGATTCTTTGTTTTTCCACTTTAGACAGTTTTATTATAGTGTGTCCTACCAGGATGCCTGAATGGCTCAGTTGGTAAAGCATGGGATTCTTGATCTTGGGGTTGTAAATTGGAGTCCCATGTTTGGTGTAGTATTTACTTAAAAATAAATCTTAAAAAAACCAATATGTCTAACTGTGGGTCTTTTGTATTTATTGAATCAGGATCTGTTGAGTATCTTGAGTTTGCATATCTATATCTTTCCTCAAATTTGGAACACGTTTGTCCATAATTTCCTCAAATAAGCTCACAGCCCCCTTTCTCTCTTCTCCTTCTGAGATTTCCATAATGTAGACAATGGTTCATGTGATAATGTCTCATAAACCTCTTGAGCCTCTGTTCATCTTGCTTCATTCTTTTTTCTTTTTGCTCTCCAAACTTGATAATTTCAAATGAACTATCATCAAATTTGTTGATTCTTTCCTTTGCCTGTTTGAATCCTCTGTTGAACCCCTCTAATGAAAATTTTCAATTCAATTATCATATTTTTCAGCTCCAAAGTTTCTTTTTGGTTCCGTTTCATAATTTCTATCCCTTTGTTGACATTATCATTTTTTTCATATATAATTTTCCTGATGTTCACATTTCCTTATTGCTTTGTATGCATCATAATCTTCAGTTGAAAATTGGGCATTTGAAAAAAGTTTTTTCCCCTGGTCTTTGCAGACTGGCTGTGTTGGGGAAGAACTTCACTAATTGACCTAGCATGAAGGCTTAAAGTGTTCTTAGGCCTTTTATGGCCATATGTCTTCTCTGGTCCTGGGTGTGTGTGTGTGTTTTTTTTCCCATTTGTCCCATGTAAAAGGTTGCTTATAAATTATTTAATTTCTCTAAGAGCCTCAACTCTGTTTCTTCGTGGGATCTAAGATGTTATACTATATTCCTCTGTTCTTAATCTCTTGCCCTCAGGTATCCACAGGTCTTCAGTCTCCCTGCAATCTTCATGTGGCACAGTACATACCACTGCCTTCTGCAGCTTCCAACTTGAGATCCAAACTATGTCACCATCATTCCTTTCTGAGCCCTCCATTAGATGATTCAGAAACCAGTGCTTTAGGCAGTCTGCAGATAGGCCAGAATGTTGCAAACAAGTTTTGTTCTTTTCCTTCTATTCCAAGAGAAAGAACAAGAAATTGAACTACTTCCTCCTAACCATGCCATGTAGGGAAGGAGCAGAACAAGAGCAAGCAAAAATGTCACAAATTTTCCTATGGTTTTATATTTAGCTTTTTCTTGATTGAATATTTGCTTGGTTGTTGCAGATAATTGGCTGGTATTCAGAGCTCCCACAAAGCTATCTTAGTCTGTAGTTGTTTACTTGATGTTTCTGGGGAAACAAGGGCCTGGAGCCTCATGGTCTAGCCATCTTGCTGTGACTGTTGTCGATGTCTGGGACTTAGGTTTCTTGTGTAAAAACAGGAAGACAATACCTTAGTACACAGATTTACATAAGGTAATGATAGTTCATATTTATTGGGTTTTAAATATGTTTATGTATATGCACACTTACAATAAGATTACATATATGCATAATCCCATTCATTGTACATTCCGAGAATATGAGATAGGTTCTCTTATTATCACTTTTATCAGAGAGAGGAAAACTGGGCTTTAAATAATATGCGTAATTGCCCAAGATCACAAAGAGTTGGGAACCAAGATTTGAATCTGGGTCTACCAGAGCTGACAAAATCCATGATCTTAACCATGACAGATAACTGTAATATGCACTGATGGGATGTTAGTTAATCTCCTTCCTTCCACCATTTGCTTTCTATCTTAAGGCATGGCCACAAGGTTGTTAAAATACTCCACAATTTGCAACTGGGAAGCTACACACACACACACACACACACACACACACACATACACACACAGTTCATCCACTTAATTTTTCTCAGTAATGGGAGCTGCCAGAAGACAAGTATGTTCTAGAAAAAGAGAAAGATGGTGATTACTTATTGCCTACCCTAACATAAACTGCCCCAACAAAAGCAAAAGTGAGAATCAAGTTAAGAAACCATGGAAGGCAGCTTCCAAATAAAGAATCTGTGTCAATAAAGGAGACCACCAGGGAGCCAATCAGATAGTATGCCTGGGAGCCTGTGGTGGGAAAAAGTACAGTAAAGCTGAAATTGATGTTTTTATCTACCAACTCTATTTGAGGAGGAAGAATGTGAAATGGATCAATTTTAAACCCACAGAAATCATAAGGGCAATTTTGAACACAATTGCCTTCCTACCAATTTTACTAATTGTTTCACTTTTCAACCAGTTTCCCTTTACTTCCAAATGTTTGAATGCTTTTGCCTGTAAATAGGCACCTCAAAAGCAATTATTAGACTCAAAATATATATGATGTATTAGGAGTCACTGTTGTTTTTTATTTTCCAAGGAGACATCAGATGTAAGTACACACAGACAAACAATGTCAACACTCATATTGCTGAAATTCTTTCATATACACCCCTCAGTATGATACTGGAAAATTTACGACAACTACCATTTTCACATGTCCCTTTTGGCTTTTCAATCATCAGTAGCTTTTTTTTCACTGATGATACCTAATAGTAGTAGCACTGGCTCTCTCAAATTTGCAGAAAATAAAATGAGACTCTATGACCTTATAGAACATCAGAATGATTTAAAATACTTCTCATCTTTTATTGGTGACAAAACACTTAAATTCTTATTAATTCTCAAGGATGATTAAAATCAGGCATGTCCATTTTTATTGCTTTTTCAAAATGTGATTTACAGACTATAAACATTAGAATCAACTCAAGTGTTTGATAGGCCACATCCTAGACCTATGGAATCAATCTGGAGTGAGGCCATGGGGTCTGTATTTTTACAAAACTCCCCCAGAAGAATCTCATGCACTAAAGTTTGAGAATTATCACATGAAACCCTTTGAAGAAACCACTATGTGATGTAGAAAACCATAGTTTTCTTCCTACCCCCACTCTCAAAAGGAATATGTTCAATGGAATTGAACTACAGCTAACTGAGTACTTCCTATATGCTGGGTACTGTTTTATGATCTCTATATGAATTACCTCATTTATTCATCAAAACAACAGTAAGGGCTACCATTATCCTCATTGTACAGTGACAAACCGAGGATCCAATGATTTAAGTTAATTTCCCAAGATCAGAGCCCTAGTAAGAGGTAAAAATAGTATTTGAACATAACTGGCTGATTGAGCCCACTCTCTTCACCACAATTTATTTTGTTTCCAAATATCCAAATATTTGAAGGAGACATGAAAGTAGAAATCTTCATGACATGAAGACATTCAAAGTTTAAGATGTTCAAAAGAAGTATTCAGTAAGTTGTAACTTTTAGATGCTTTATATGATTTGAAACAAAATCCCATTCAGTAGCTATGGGTACAGTAGATAAGGAGCTGACATCTAATTCATCTGCACTAACAAAAATACACTAGCTTAGAAAAAATTTTGCTGAGAGGACTGACAAGGCAGGGACTGACAGGTGCCAAATAAAGCAGAGTATATCCTTCATATACATGGATTTAACATTTCCACTTTTGTCTCTTTATAGTCAGGCAGGTCTATGGTGTGTATTAATTTGTAATGAAGATGATGAAAAATTCTCATAGGGTTGTGAATATTAAATGATAACTTATATAAAGTATGATTCACTGGGAAGCAGGTATGTGGGAGCAAATCACATAGCTAGTGAGTGAATTTAACCAACAGCCTGGAATCCATGCCACATTTAGCAGTAGTCAAGAATTTAAGGAACCTTGAAGGTCTTATAATCCATGTCTTGTAGCTATCAAAGTTATTTTTATAGAAATCATGAAAAAGAAGACTTCACTCAAAACTAGCTCACAAGAGAGTCTCTGGTATGTCTGTGGTTTCAGTTCTATTTCAAACAGAATAAAAGTTGAATGTTTAAAAAGGAAAATGGAGGGCATTTCAAGGGATACCACCACCACTAGAAAACTTTCCAATGGCCTTAAATCTAGCATAAGAAAATGAGATTAGGCCAGCACATGAGAACAAAGAGCAGATGTGTAAAGATGGAAGGTAGCAGAACCTTGGGGAAAGGAAAGCTGAGCACCTACTATGGATCAGTACCTATACTGAGACACTAGATTTATCTTATTTAATCCTCATACTAACATTTTGAAGTAAGTATAATTTTTAATTTTCATTTTATAGATGAGGAAACTGAAAGCCAACAAAATAAGTAACAGGTCCAAAGTCAGAAAGACAGATGGTGACAGTGTGCCTGGCTGGCTGAATCAGTGGAACGTGTGACTGTTGATCTTAGGGTTGTGAGTTCAAACCCCACTGTTGGGTGTAGAGATTACTTAAAAAAATAAAATCTTAAAAAAAAAAAAAAGGAAAGACAGATGGTGACAAAATGTATTTAAAATTGCCTATCTCATTCTAAATCCCCTGATCTTTCCATTATGCTATTTTCCCTCTGTGGAAGTTCAAAGATGTTTGGTAGCAGCTGTTGCCAACTCCTAATCTCATTAGGGGTGTTATAAATATATACTATAATTTTAGATAGTAACAAGTTCAGTGAAGAAAATGAAACTGAATATTGTGATAGCAACTGCAGGATGGAGATGAGGGATGTCACGCAAAGACAACCTCTCTGAGGAAGTAATATTTGAACTAAAACAAACCATTAGAAGGGGTCAGCTAAGGGAAGGTCTAGGGAAAAGCAAAGGCAAATTTCTGAGGAAGGGTGGCCTTACTGCTTTTGAGAACTAGCAACATTAGGTCACTGTTTGGCTAGTAATTGGATATGGAAGAGAGTAATAGGAGACAAAGACATATTATACTGGGTCCTATAAACTATGAGAAAGAATTTGGATTTTATACTGTGATGGGAAACCATGGGAGGACTTTAAGGAAGGAAGTGTTATGACTTCATTCACATTGAAAAGTTAAAATTCTTCTGAATTTCATGTGGAGAATAGATGAAGAGGGCAACTGTGGAAAAAGGGAAATCAGTTGGAAGACAATCATATAGATGAGACGTGATGGTGGCCTGGAGTAGTGTAGGTAACTGTAAAATTGGTAAACTGTGGTTGGATTTGGAAAGTATTCTCAAAGTAGAGTTAATAAAAGTTGCTGATAGATTAGATATAGTGAACGAGATGAAAAGATAAATCAAGATTCTTAAATCAAAGTTTTGAGAAATTGAGGAAATGTTAGTTTCACTAAGTTCAGTGAGGAAGACTGAGGAGATGGCAATGTGGGAGGTGGTAGGAGAAGCAGTGAGGAGATGGAAATGGTTTTGGATGTGTTAAGTTTAAGGTATTTATTCAACATCCTAGTGAAGATGTCAAGTAAGAAGCTTCATCTAGGGATCTGGAGTTCAACCTTTCTGAACACCCTTAAAGATAAATGCACCTATCTTCCTCATGTACCCTCAAGCCAATGGGCCAGATAAAAGGTGACAAAAGATGGTTAGCCTAACAGCCATTATACTATTCCATGTATCAGAGGGGTAATGAGATGCCCCATGTATCACCATGAAATGCTTTTGCAACATTGTAGTTAATGTCACTGCCAAGAACAAGCCAATGAAGAGCAAGTATGACCTTCAACATCAATATTTTTCTATACTTGTGTAGGCTAATCCTGAGCCGGCCATTAAAAAAAAAAAAGCCTAGTATACCTATTGCCAACAGGTAGCTCCTCAATTTAACAGACCTTCAGAAGTATATGTACATAAAACATAGATGGTTTCCAGGGACACCTGGGTGGTTCAGTTGGTTATGCATCTGCCTTTGGCTCAGGTCATGATCCCAGGGTCCTGAGATCGAATCCCACATCGGGCTCCATGCTCAGTGGGGAGTCTGCTTCTCATTCTGCCTGCTGCTCCCCCTGCTTATGCTCACGTTCTCTCTCTCTCTCTGACAAATAAATAAATAAAATCTTTAAAAAAATAGATGACTTTCATCCTGCATCATGCTATAGTTAAGAGAATATATATGACATAGGGCAACTACTTTAAGACTTATTTACTTCATCCATAGAGATATTAATAGTACCCATCTTATAGGGCTGTTATGAGGATTAAATGATATGATCTAGTTAAAGCCTTACATGGTGCTCAATAAATGCAGATTCTCTCTTATTCTTGATGTTATGTTAGGATGAACAAAATGCAATTGCTAATATAATTAGCAATTTGATAATTTTTTACTAACAGAACAGCAATGGAAGGTGGCTAAAAACAATTAAGTCCCATTCACTTGGAAATGGCAGAAAAAATTAGAAGCTATATTCCACTACTCAAACCACTACTCAAACCAGACCTCTCTCCAAACTGGGATTAAGCTTTGGAGTCCTGGTAAAGAAATTAGGAAGTAGTCATATCACACAATTAAATCTATAACCCAAGAAGGAGATAAAGAAGCTCATCTATTTCCTAGTCACAGGTAGCTCCTTTGTGGGGGAGGTCAGGCTAAAATATATATTGTGAGGAGAGAGAAGGAAAAAAAACATACTAGGAGCCCAAAGTCAAAGATTATAGGTAATGAATCATGGAACTTTACATCAAAAACTAGGGATGTACTCTATGGTGACTAACATAATATAATAAAAAATATTATTTAAAAAAAGATTATAGATGGTCAGTGCCTTCCAATAATATCAAGTCCAGGTCATCTATCCAATCACCTTCTTCTCTCTTTCCAAGAGACCTAACCCATGCCTTTGTGATCAGCATATGGTGTCTCCAAGCTGAGGCATTTTTTTAAAAAATAACTTTTTAAAATTTTAGAACAGTTTTAGATTTATGGTAAAATTGTGGCAGCAGTATAAATAATTCCTTTATAACCTACATCCAGTTCCCTTATTGTTAACATGCTAGTATGGTATATTTGTTACAATTAATGAACCAATATTGACAAATTTTATTAACTACAGTATACACTTTCTTCAGATTTCCTTTGTTTTTACCCAATGTCCTTTTTCTATTTTAGAATCCCATTCAGATTAAAGTATTATATTTAGTCATCCTGTTTCCTTATGCGCCTTCTGGCTGTAACAGAAACAGACTGTTTCTTACACTTTCATTGTGTTGATGATCTTGAAGGATTTGAAGATTATCAGTAAGGTATTTTGTAAGGATGTCCCTTAATTAGGTCATATATGAGAATTTTCTAATGATTAGTCTGTGATTATAAGAATGGAAAGAATAACAAACACATAAGTAAAATGCTATTTTTGTCACATCATACCAACGATACATAGTATTAACATGATTTACCACTACTGATGTTGACTTGGTCACTTGGCTGAGGTAATGTTTGTCAGGTTTCACCACTGTGAAATTACTCTTTCCCTCCTTCCATAGTGTACTCTTTGGAAGCATTCACTATGTGAAGGTCCCACATAAGGAGTGGGGAATTATGCTCTACCTCCTTGGTGGAGGAATATCTACATAAAGTATTTGAAATTTTTCTGGATGGAAGATTTATCTCTTCCATGTTAGTTTATGTATTCAATAAATTCTTTCTGTCAATATTGACTCATGAATATTTAGTTTTTACCTTGAATTATGATCCATTACTATTTTATTTATTTTCTTACTCAAATTATTCTAGCTTTGGTCACCGGGAACCCATTCAGTTGGCTGCTGTGTCCCTCTGACATACCCCCATCATTGTGAGGTTTGGTTTATCTTTTGAGCAAGTCCTTATTTTCTGGTATTACAAGACAATCCAGGCCTGTCTTGTATATTTCCTGCTTCAGTCCTGTGTATTTGCACAACTTAGTTGAAAACTGTATCCATGCAAAATCTCCATGCAAAACTTTATATCAACATTATTCTTAATTGAAAAAAATGGAAGTAGCCAAGATGCTCTTCAATAGGTGAATAGATAAACAGTTGTACATCTCTATAATGGAATATCACTCATCAGTAAAAGAAATGAGATATCAAGCCATGAAATGGCATGGATGAACCTTAAATGCTTATTGCTAAGTGAAAGAAGCCAGTCTAAGAAAGCTACATATTATATGATCCCAGTGATATGGTATTCTGAAACAAGCAAAACTATAGTGATGGTAAAAATATCAATAGTTGTCAGGAGCTCATGAGGAGAAGGCAAGTATGGGATAGGTGAAGCATAGGGGATTTTTTTTTAAGATAGTGAGAGTCTTCTGTATGGAAATGTAATGGCGGATTCATGACACTATGCATTTGTCAAAACCCACAGGCCTTTATATCACAAAGAGTAAAACTTAATATATGCAAGATTTAAAACATTATCTAGGAGACCAGAAGATTCTAGGATGAAATTCAGAATGTGACATATCAATCTGACTGTATTATAAGTGCAGAAATAATCTCATTAGAGGGAGCTAGGGGAAAAGTTGCTGACTAAAGAAACTTCGAAAATGAGTGGAGACTGTAAGACTAATGGCAAAAGAAACAGTCCATAAACACTAAACTATAGTTGATAAAGTTTTTTCTCCACATGAGGGCATAGGTTAGCAATTCTGATACTGCTATACATGTGTACTGGAGTTGAGAAATTAAATAAATGGATGGCAGTTGGTTGGAGCTACATTTCCCACTGTTAATATGAGAGGTTACAGATAAGCAAAGGGAGGAGGTTAGAATGATTAACTGTGATAATAGATTAGAGTAAAAGATATCAGTATGAACTCATGTTTAGCTTAATATGGATACAGATAGTTACATATAAAAATGTTTGTAAATATGTGTACATGGCTTAGTTTATATGTGTGCATTTTCTGTCAGCTAAAATGGCCTAAAAGCATTGATACTCCAGTAGCAATGAGTACATCTATTGCTCATATATGTGTTTCTAATTCTATTCTCTAAACGAATAAACCAGATCTCCCTGGAGACCTGGTTTATTCTAGGCATTTTTTTTACTTTTAGATGCACAGAATCAGAATAATAATAATCCATGTTTCATGGTTAATAAATTCTTAGTTCATTGGTTCATGGATGAACCTCTTTTTTCTAAATCTGACTGTGCCCCATACTAGTTGTGTGTCTTCAGGCAAGACACAACTTTTTCTAATTTCAGTTTTCTAATCAGTAAAATAAGAAACGGAAAGCAGCTAACTTACATAGTTAAATAATATGATACATATGCAATATTGAAAAGAGAACCTGGCACATAACAAACATTCTGTAATTATAAGCCTTTCATAAGTTTTCCAAGTAGGACATATAGGGAAATTTGGAGGCATACAGAAGACTGAATAAAATTAACCTATGTTTCAGAGGGCAAGTGTTTTCAGTGTCTTTGCTCATTCTGAACACTATGACACCCATATTAGGCCAGAAGAAAATATTGAGTGAACAGCAGAACTAGGCATTGGATGTGGGTGGTGGTGAGGGAGGCAATAATTGGGTGTTGAGAGGCCTGACTAAATAGAATTTAACTTTGCTATCTTCTTTTCTTGAGCTTATCTTGAAGAACACTCGGATTAGGTGAGATATATGGAATGAGGAAGCATAAGGATATATTTATGTGGGAGGGTGGTTTATATAATCATACAAAGGACAAAGAGCTATGTGGAAAAAAATTTGTGGCAAGGGGAAGCAGAAGAATCATGGAANCCAGATACATATATATATATATATATATATATATATATATATATATATATATATATATATATAAATCTGACAAAGCCTAACAGAAGAATTTCGGTAACTGAGAAAACCAGTTGGTTGACGGTCTGAGATGTTTACTTTTCAAACAATGGCTTTGGCAAAATGAAGAAACAACTTTAATCTGAATTAAAGATTTCATAATAATCCTTTCTCAGAGATATTTCTTTTGAAAAAAATTCCAAAGCAGTTTCAATAGAGTAAGATGATAGACTAGGAAGCCTCAGCTCTCATGCTCCCTCAGAAACACTGAATTCACAATATACAGAATAAAATACCTCTATGACAACTCCAGAAAAGTTAAGTTGCAGTACCTCCAGTAAGCACAAAACTGAGAACAGCCACATCGAAGCAGGAAAGAACTGTTTTTACTTTATCTGTGGTCCTACCCCCAAGCTGGCACACCTGATCTTGGCATACAGCTTCTTCTTTGGAGGGTGAGGGGAAGAGAAGAGTGGCATCTGTATCCATTGTTCCAGCTTTTCAGAGCGCTGCCTAAGAGACTAATCTCATTCTTGCTTGACTCAGGGGGCTGACAGGATCAGCACAGTTTAAATGCCACAGGACCACTGAAAGCAAAGTAGAGGGGAGGCAGTTTGCTGCAAAACCAGAGGGTCTGCAATGCCACAGACAGAGGCTGGCATAATTTGACACAATCAGGAGAATATATCCAACTCATGGCTTCTCCTTTAGGAGGGAGAGAGAAAAGTAGGTCTTGAGTCCAGCACTCCATGTTTTCAGGGAGAAAGCAAAGGGAGTTGTCTGTCTCTCCTGATTTAGGGAACTAATGGGAAGTCAGCATACTTTGGATTCCTGGGGGCCACTAAGAACAAAGGAGAGCCAGGTGGCTTGCTGCTGTAGTACTAAAAAGCCTTCAGTTCCACAGAGAGATAAGAGAGTGCAAGGGATTGTGAGCTCCTGAGAAATCACAAAACAAACAAAAACAGCAAACCTTTCTAATTGTGAAATTACACACATAAACCCAGAAAAGCCACATTCCCACAAAAACTTTCAAGGGACTCCAGAATCTTTAGCAAGACTGATTGAGGTGAAAGTCTTCCTCTATATTAAGCCCGTCTGTATAGACTGGGAGAGATGACTCTTTTTTCAAACATATAAAACTCAGCAAAACTAAAACAAACAAAAAAACATAAGACACATGAAGAAACAGGGAAATATGGCCCAGTGAAAAGAACAAAACAAATCTCTAGACACCAACTTTAAAGAAAAAGAAATCTATGAATTATCTGACAAAGAATTCAAAAGAATTGTCTTAAAGGAGTACAATGACCTATAAGAGAATACAGATAGACAACTATACAAAACCAGAAAAATAACGCATGAACAAAAAAAATATCAACAAAGAGAAACAAACTAATTTAAAAAAACAAACTGAGGCTGAAGAATACAATAACTGAATTGAAAAATTTACTAGGGAGATTCAATAGCAGACTTTATTGACCAGAAGAATCTGTGAACTTGAAGATAGATCATTTGAAATTATTATGACAGAGAAGCAAAAGAAAAAAAAAAGTAATAAAGAAAAGTAAACAAAACTAAGAGACTTATAGGAAACTGTCAAGCAGGAAAATATACACATTATGAAAGTTCTAGGAGAAGAATGAAACTGAGAAAGTGAGTGAGTTTATTTGAAGAAATAATGATTGAAAACTTTCCAAATCTGAGGAATTGAACTTCCTCATACAAGAAGTTCAAAGGATTCCAACCAGAATGTATTCAGAGAAGCCCACACCAAGACACACCATAATCAAACTGCAAAAGTCATAGAAAAAGATAATCTTGAAAGCAGCAAGAGAAAAAAGCAACTCATCTCATTCAAGGGGGCTCCCATTAGATTATCAGTGAATTTTTCAGCAGAAACATTGTAGGCCAAAAGAGAATGGGATGATATATTCAAAGTGTTGAATGAAAAAAACCTAACCAAGAATATTATGTCTGCAAAGCTGTCCTTCAAAAGGGAAAATAAAGACTTTCCCAAATAAAGGGTGTATGTGCTCAATACCACTAGACTTGCTTTATAAGAAATGCTAAAGGGAGTCCTACAAATTGAAATGAAAGACTACAGTCACATGAAAGCCTATGAAAATATAAAGCTCAATGGTAAAGGTAAATATATACACAAGTATAGAATACTGTAATAGTGGATCATAAAGCACTTTTAATTCAGGATAGAAGCTAAAAGCATAAAATATAACAAAACAAAGCATAAAAATAATGATGGTTAGAAGTTAAAAACATAAAATATAGCATAAAACAAAGCATAAAAATATAATGATGTTAATGGATACAGAATATATGAAGATCTAATTTATGACATGATAACAAAGGAGAATCATGATGTAAAAAGAATTGAGTTTTTTTATACAATTGAAGTTAATTTGTTATCAGCTTAAAATAGACTATTATAACTCTAAGTAGTTTAATGTAATCCCCATGGTAGCTACAAAGAAAATACCTATCAAAGATACTTAAAAGAAAATAAGAAAGGAATCAGAGCATGTCAATACAAAAAAGTCAATAAAACACAAAGGAAAGCAGCAACGAAAGAAAAGAGAAAAAAATTGCTATGACAAACAGAAAACAATAAAATGCAATAGTAACCCTTCCCTATAAGGAGTCGCTTTAAACATAAATGGATTAAACTCACCAATCTAAAGATGGCGAATGGTTGAATGGATTTTTAAAAAGATGCAACTATATTCTGTCTACAAGAAATTCGCTTAAGAGGTGAAGTTGCACATAGGCTGAACGTGAAATTATGTAAAAAGATCTTCCATGCAAAGAGTAACTGAAAGAGCAGGGGTGCCCATACTTATATCCAACAAAATAGATTAGTTAAGTCAGAAATTGTCACAAGAGGGGCACCTGGGTGGCTCAGTCGTTAAGCGTCTGCCTTTGGCTCAAGGCGTGATCCCGGTGTTCTGGGATCGAGCCCCACATCAGGCTCCTACGCTGGGAACTTGCTTCTTCCTCTCCCACTCTCCCTGCTTGTGTTCCCTCTCTCGCTGGCTCTCTCTCTCTGTCAAATAAATAAATAAAATCTTTAAAAAAAAAAAGAAATTGTCACGAGAGACAAAGAAGGACATTATATAATGATAAAGGATCAATTCTCCAGGAAGACATAATAATTATAAATATATGCACCTAACAGCAGAGCACCCAAATATATGGAGCAAACACTGACAGAACAGTAGGGAGAAATAAATTGAAACAATAGTACTAAGAGACTGCAATACCTCACTTTCTATAATAGATAGAACAACTGAAAAGATTAATAAGGAAATAAGGAACTTGAAAAACAGTATAGACCAATTGGACCTAATAGACATATATTGATCATTACAGCTAACATCAGCAGAACACAGATTTTCTCATGTGCACATGAAACATTCTCCAAGATAGATCACATGTTAGAACAGAAAAACAATAGAAAAAAGTCAATAAAACTAAGAGTTGGCTTTTTGAAAAGATAAACAAAATTGACAAACCCTTTGCTAGACTAACAAAAAAAGAGAGAGAAGACTCAAAAAATAGAATAAGAAAAAGAGAAGACATTACAATATATGTCATGGAAATAAAAAGGACTATAGAAGACTAAAATGAGCAATCATACACCAACAAATTGGATAACCTAGAGGAATGGATAAATTATGGAATTATACAAGTTTACCAAGGCTAAATCATACTGAAATAGAAACTCTGAACAGACCTATAACTGGTAAAGAGACTAAACCAGTAATCAGAAACTTCCCAACAAGGAAAATTCAGGATCAGATGGTTCACTGGAGAATTCTACCAAACACTTACTTCTATTTTTTAAAGATTTTATTTATTTATTTATTTATTTATTTATTTATTTATTTGCCAGAGAGAGAGTACAAGCAGGGGGAGCAGCAGGCAGAGGGAGAAGCAGGCTCCTCACTGAGCGAGGAGCCTGATGTGGGACTTGATCTCAGGACCCTGGGATCACGACATGAGCCGAAGGCAGATGCTTAACTGACTAAGCCACCCACACGTCCCACTACCAAACATTTAAAAAGAATTAGCACAACCCTTCTCAAACTTTTCTGAGAAATAGAAGAGGAGAGAATGCTTCCAAACTCATTTTATAAGGCCAACATTACTGTAATACCAAAGCCAGATAAAGACATTATAAGAAAACTACAAACCCCTGTCTCTGGTGAATAGCTGTGCAAAAATCCTAAAGAGAATACTAACAAACCAAATTCAACAGCACATTAAAAGGATTATACAAAATGACCACATGGGATTTATCCCTGGGAAACAGAATGCTTCAACAGATGATTAATCAATGTAATACACCACATCAATGGAATGAAGGATAAACATCTTATAATCATTTCAATTGATTAAAAAAATCATTCATGTGGGGGCGCCTGGGTGGCTCAGTCATTAAGCGTCTGCCTTTGGCTCAGGGTGTGATCCCAGAGTTCTGGGATCGAGCCCCACATCAGGCTCCTCCGCTGGGAGCCTGCTTCTTCCTCTCCCACTCCCCCTGCTTGTGTTCCCTCTCTCGCTGGCTGTCTCTCTCTCTGTTAAACAAATAAATAAAATCTTTTTTTAAAAAAATCATTCATTTGACAAAATTTAATACGCTTTCATAATAAAAACCCTCACCAAACTAAGAATAGAAGGAAATTCTTTCAACATAATAAAGTCCGTACATAAAAAGCCTGTACCTTACAACATATTCAATGGTTAAAGACTGAAATCTTTTCCACTAAGATCAGGAACAAAGGAAGGATTCCCACTATTGCCACTTCTATTCAACTTAGTACTGGAAGTCCTGGCCAGAGCAATTAGTCAAGAAAAGGAGATAAAAAGCATCCAAATTGCAAAGGATGTAAATTATTTGTTTTTCAGATAACATAATGTTATATATAGAAAACCTACAGATTACCCAAAAAACCCTGTTAGAACTAAGAAATGAATTCAGCAAAATAACAGGATGCAAAATGAACACACAAAAAAATCAGTTGCATTTTTATACACTAACAATGAACAAGCCAAAAAATAAATTAAGAAAATAATCCCATTTACAGTAGCATCAAAAAGAATAAAACTCTTTGAAATAAACTTAACCAAGGAGGCAAAAGACTTGTAGAGTGAAAAATCAAGCTATTGCTGAAAGAAACTAAAGAAGATACAAATAAATGGAAAGATATATCTGTTCATGGATTAGAAAACTTAATATTGTTAAAATATCCACACTACCTAAAGTGATCTACAGATTCACGGCAATCCTTATCAAAATCCCAATGACATATTTTGTAGAAATAGAAAAAAACTCCCAAAATTCATATCAAATCTCAAAAGATCCCAAATGTCCAAAGCAATCTTGAGAGAGAACAAAGTTGGAGACTATACACTTCATGATTCAAAACATACTACAAACCTACAATAATCAAAACAGCATAGTATAAATAGAATATAATTCAGCCATAAAATGAGAAAATCCTGCCACTTCCAACATCGTAGATGGACCTTGAAGGCATTATACTAAGTGAAATAAGTCAAAGACAATATTGTATGATCTCATGTATATATGGAACTTTAAAAAAAAAAGAGCGAGCGAGAGAGAGAGAACCAAACTAATAGAAGAAGAAATTGTATTTGTGGTTGCCAGAGGAGGAGGTGGGGGAAGAGGGAATTGAATGAAGGCAGTTAAAAGGTACAAACTTCCTGTTATAAGATAAATAAGTAGTAGGAATATAACGTACAACATGATGATCATATTAGCACTGCTGTATGATATATATGAAAGTTGTTAAGAAAGTAAATCCTAAATGTTTTCATTACAAGGAAAATATGATAGATGTTAACTAAATTTATTGCAGTAATCACTTCATGATACATGTAAGTCAAATCATTATACTGTACACCTTAAACTTATACAGTGGTGTATATCAATTATATCTCAGAAAAACAAGAAAAGACAGTATGGTGTTGGCACGAAGACAGATATATAGACCAATAGAACATAATAGAGAGTCCAGAAATAAACCCTCATGTATATGGTCAAATGATCTTTAACAAGGGTGCCAAGACTATATACAATGGGGAATGCACTTTGACTTCAACAAATGGTGTTGGGATAGTGGATGTCTCCATACAAAATAATGAGGATGGATCTCCTTATTTTCCACCATACAAAAAATTAACTCAAAATGGATGAAAGACTGAAACATAAGACATGAAACTATAACACTCCTAGAAAGAAAACAGGGGAAAAGCTTCATGACATGACTTGGCAATGATTTCTTGGGTGTGACACCATAACATAGGCAACAAAAGCAAAAATAATAAATAAGACTATACCAAATTTAAAAAAACCTTTGTACAGCAAAGAAACAATCAACAGAATAAAAAGCAACCGACAGAATGGGAGAAAATATTTGCAAAATGTATACCAGGTAAGAGGTAAATCTCCAGAAAATACAAGAACTTCCATAACTCAATAACAAAGAAAAAAATCCAAATAGCCCAATTAAAAAATGGGCAAAAGATGAGGTGCCTCGGTGGCTCAGTCAGTTAAGTGTCTGACTCTTGGTTTCAGCTCAGGTCATGATCTCTGGGTCCTGAGATCGAGCCCTGGGGTTGGGCTCCTCACTCAGCAGGGAGTCTGCTACCCCCCCCCGCCCCTCCCCACGCTCATGCACTCTCTCTCTCTCTCTCTCTAAAATAAGGAAGTAAATCTTTTTAAAAAATGGGCAAAGGACTTGAACAAATACTTCTCCAAAGATATACAAATGGCCAACAAGCATATGAAATAATGCTCAATATCACTAACCATCAGGGAGGTGAAAACCTCATACTTATTAGGATGACCACTTTAAGTTTTTAATTTCAGTTAGTTAACATACAGTGTTATATTACTTTCAGGCATACAATATAGTGATTCAACACTTCCATACATCACCCAGTGCTCATCCTGACAAGTGCACTCCCTAATCCCCATCACCTATTTCATCCAAACCCCTACCCACCTCCCCTCTGACAACCATCAGTTTGTTCTCTATAGTTAAGAGTCTGTTTCTTCAAAACAGATGAACATAGGGAAAGGGGGAATAAAAGACAGAGGGAAGCAAACCATAAGAGAATCTAACTGTAGAGAACAAACTGAGGTTTGATGGAGGGAGGTGGGTGGGGGGTGGGCTAAATGGTTGATGGGTATTAAGGAGGAAAGGTTTTTTTTAATTTTAATTTATTTTTTAATTTAAATTCAATTATCCAACATATAGTACATCATTAATTTCAGATGTAGTGTTCAATAATTCATCAGTTGCATATAAAACCCACTGTTCATCACATCACATGCCCTCCTTAATGCCCATCATCCAATTACCCCACCCCCCTGCCCACCACCCCACCAGCAACCCTCAGTTTGTTTCCTATAGTTAAGAGTCTCTCATGGTTTGTCTCCCTCTCTGATGACTTCCCATTCGGTTTTCCCTCACTTCCCCTATGATACTCTGCACTGTTTCTTATATTTCACATATGAATGAAACCATATGATAATTGTCTTTCTCCGATTGACTTATTTCACTCAGCATAATACCCTCCAGTTCTATCCACGTCGATGTAAATTGTAAGTATTCATCCTTTCTGATGACTAATATTCCATTGTGTATATATACATATATGATATATACACCACATCTTTTCACCTGTTGATGGACATCCGGGCTCTTTCTATAGTTTGGCGATTGTGGACATTGCTGTTCTAAACACTGGGGTGCAGGTGCCCCTTCAGATCAATACATTTGTATCTTTGGGGTACATACCTAGTAGTGCAATTTCTGGTTCAGAGGGTAGCTCTATTATGAACTTCTTGAGGAACCTCCATACTGTTTTCCAGAGTGGCTGTACCACCTTCCATTCCCACCAACAGTGTAAGAGGGTTCCCCTTTCTCCACATCCTCGCCAACATTTGTTGTTTCCTGACTTGTCAATTTTAGCCATTCTGACTGGTGTGAGGTGGTATCTCATTATGGTTTTGATTTGTATTTAAAGAGGACACTTGTGATGTGCACTGGGTGTTATATGTAAGTGATGAATCACTAAATTCTACACCTGAAACCAATTTTACTACATATGTTAACTAACTAGAATTTAAATAAGGTATTAAAATAATTTTTTAAAAGCCTGTTTTTTGGTTTGTTTCTCTCTGTCTTTTCTCCTTGCTCATTTGTTTTGTTCTCAAATTCCACATATGAGTGAAATCATACAGTATTTGTCTTTCTCTCACAGACTTATTTCACTTAGCATTATTATTCAGCCATAAAAAAGAATGAAATCTTGGCATTTGCAATGACATGGATGGAGCTAGAGTATAAAGCTAAGGATGACCACTTTTTAAAGTTTTTATTTTAATTCCAGCTAACACAGTGTTATATTAGTTTCAGGTGTGTAATATAGTGATTCAATAATTCTATATATCACCTGGTGCTCATCACGACAAGTGCACTCCTTAATCCCCAACACCTATTTAACTCATCCCACACTGCCCTCCCCTCTGGTAGCCATCAATTTGTTCTCAATAATTAGTCTGTTTTTTTGATTTGTCCCTCTCTCTCCTTTTCCCTTGTTTCTTTTGTTTCCTAAGTTCCACATATGAGTGAAATCATATGGTATTTATCTTTCTCTGACTTATTTCTCTTAGCATTATACTCTCTAGCTCCATCCATGGCGTTTTGTTGCAAATGTCAAGATTTCATTCTTTTTAAGGTTGAATAATATTCTATTGTATATATACCATTTATTTATCTATTCATCAATGGATGGGCACATAGGCTGCTTCCATAGTTTGGCTATTGTAGATAATGCTGCTATAAATGTGGAGGTGCATGTATCCCTTTAAATTAGTGTTTTTGTATTCTTTGGGTAAATACCCAGTAGTGTGATTACTAGATCATAGGGTAGTTCTATTTTCAACTATTTGAGGAAACTTCATAGTGTTTTCCACAGTGGCTGCACCAGTTCACATTCCCACCAACAGTGTAAGAGGGTTCCTTTTTCTCCACATCCTCTCCAATACCTGTTGCTTCTTATGTTGTTGATTTTAGCCATTCTGAGAGGTGTGAGGTGATAGCTCATTGTAGTTTTTATTTGCATTTTCCCGATGGTAAGTGATGTTGAGTATCTTTTCATGTGTTGTTGGCCATCTGTAAGTCTTTGGAGAAATGTCTGTTCATGTCCTCTGCCCATTTTTTAATTGAATTATTTGGTTTCTTTGGTGTGGAGTTGTATAAGTTCTTTATATATTTGGATAACAACCTTTCATCAGATGTTATTTGCAAATATCTTTTCCCATTCCGTAGGTTGCCTTTTAGTTTTGTTGATTATTTCCTTCACTGGGCAGAAGCTTTTTATTTTGATGAAGTTCCAATAGTTTATTTTTGAGTTTGTATCCCTTGCCTCAGGAGACATATCTAGAAAAATGTTGCTACGGCTGATGCTAAAGAAGTTACTGCCTGCGGGACGCCTGGGTGGCTCAGTTGGCTCAAGTCATGATCTCAGGGTCCTGGGATTGAGCCCTATGTTGGGCTCCCTGCTCAGTGGGGAGCCTGCTTCTCCCTTTCCCTCTGCCTCTCCCTTTCCCTCTGCCTCTCCCCCTGCTTGTGCTTGCTCGAATGCGCTCTCTCTCTCTCTGTCAAATAAATAAATAAATAAATAAATAAATAAATAAATAAATTTAATAATAAAAAGTTGTGTCGTCTTCCAGGATTTTCATGTTTCCTATCTCACATTTAGGTCTTTCATCCATTTTGAATTTATTTTTGTGTATGGTATAAGAAAGTGGTCCAGTTTCATTCTTTTGCAGGTTGCTGTCTGATTTTCCCAGCATCATTTGTTGAAGAGAATTTTTACCATTGCATACTCTTTCCTGCTTCATCAAAGATTAATTAACCATATAGTTGTGGGTTCATTTCTGGGTTTTCTATTCTGTTCCATTGATCTATATGTCTATTTTTGTGCCAGTACCATACTGTCTTGATGACTACAGCTGTGTAATATAGCTTGAAGTCCAGACTGTAATGCTTCCAGCTTTTCGTTTCTTTTTCAAGATTGCTTTGGCTAATTCAGGGACTTTTGTGGTCCCATAAAATTTCTGGATTGTTTGTTCTAGGTCTGTGATAAATGCTATTGTTATTTTGACGGGGATTGCATTAAATGTGTGGATTGCTTTGTGTAGTATAGACATTTTAATAATGTTTGCTCTGATCCATGAACATGGAATGTCTTTTCATTTCTTTCTGTCCTTTTCAGTTTCTTTCATCAGTGTTTTATAGTTTTCAGAGTGCAGATCTTTCAGCTCTTTGGTTCGGTTTATTCCTAGGTATCTTATTATTGTGCTGTAATTATAAATGGGATTTTTTTTCTTATTTCTCTTTCTGCCCCTTCATTATTGGTGTATAGAAATGCAGCAGGTACCTGTACATTGATATTGTATCCTGCGACTTTAATGAATTTGTGTATCAGTTCTAGCAATTTTTTGGTGCAGTCATTTGGATTTTCTACATAGAATATCATGTCATTTGCAAATAATGAAAGTTTGACTTCTTCCTTGCAGATTTGTATGCTTTTATTTCTTTTTTTTTTTTTTGTCTGATTGCTGTGGCTAGGATTTCTAGTACTATGCTGCATAAAAGTGGTGAGAGTGCACAGCCGTGTCCTATTCCTGACCTTAAGAGAAAAGCTCTTAGTTTTTCCCATAGGATGATCAAATTTTTAAAAAAGCAGGAAATAATAAGTGTTAGTAATCGGAAACTATTAGTTGGGTTGTAAAATAGTACAGCCTCTATGGAAAACAGTATGGACTTTCCTCAAAAAATTAAAAATAGAACTACCATATGATCCACTTCTAGGTATGTATTGAAAGGAATTAAAATCAGAATTTCAAACAGTATTTTTTTGCACAGCCATAATCATTTGTAGCAGCATTATTCATAATAGCCAAGATGTGGGAAAAATCTAAGTGTCCATCAATGGATGAATCAATAAAGAAAATGTTGTATGTACATAGAATGGAATGTTATTAGGCCTTAAAAAAAGAAGGAAATCCTGTCATATACTACAGCATGGATAAAACTTGAAGACTTTATTGCTGAATAAAAAAAGCTAAACACACACACACACACACACACATTCTGCATGATTCCACTTAAATGAGATATACAATAATCAAACTCATAGAAACAGAAAATAGGTTGGTGGTTGCCAGGGGCTGTGGGAAGGGGGAAATGGAAAGCTTTTGTTCAATGGATCTCAGTTATGTAAGGAAAAAAGTTCCTAAGTTCTTCTATACAACAACATGCACATATTTAGCAATATTGGAATGTATACTTAAATTAAGAGATTAAAAAAGTTTCAGTAATGCTGGAAAGAAAATAAAAACTTCTTGATACTACAAAAAAGAGAGAAAGAAACACTACTGTCAACGTTAACCTTGTAAACTCTTAAGTAAAATTTGGGGTTTTTTTCTTTAAAATTCCATAAAGATATTAACTAATCAATTTTTATGAGAAACCCTTGGTTTAGTTGCCTCAGAATCCTTCCTAAATTCCATGTTTAAGTGCTGCAAAGTAATTGATTATGTTAAACAAAACTCAGACCGGTTTTCTAACATATGGGCTCCTCGTGTGTGTTTCTAAGACAGAAGGCTTTACTTTTCTTGGCACTTGTTACTGTTTAGCTGGCTTTTCAGGATAAGAGCCAGAGCTGTGTAGACACTTTGTAGGCTCTGATGAAACATAATTAGATAGCAATAGTTCTATAAAGTCTTTCTTTATTACATTCACCACAGTGAGCACATTATACAATTGTCGCACCCTATAATATACTGCTCACTGTCTCTTATCAATGAGTGAATTTTCAATCCAGGCACTCTTTAAAAATGCATTACATATTCCAGAGAAGAGATATGCAAATGAAATGCCATCTAAATCTAAAGTAGAATATTTACCAGCCAAAGCAATGAAATAGAGGTTTATAAGAGTAAACTCTTGTGTATTCCATGGCTTCAAATGGTGATTATTTTCTATGTCCTTTTATTCTTACAAGAGAAAGTCAGGCTTGATGCCCAAACCACATTGAGAATAAAATATTTGATTGTCTCATTTTGGCCCCAAAGTCTAGGGAGAATAGGTCACTTGGGGGCTGCTTAATGATGTCCTTGAAAGATCCTTTCAAGGGATATTCAACAAGATATATATTTCCCCTCTATCCTAATAAACAGCAATTATCAACAATTTGTTGTCTGACATCCTAAGGTCAGGGGAGAGAAAATGCTGTGTACATTCCTTTGGCAAAATTACATATCTTTGATACCATTTGGCAAGGACGTTATCCTGCAAACACAGAGAAAAATAAATTTTGAATCATGTACCTCCTGCAAAACCACAGATGTTTGTCTTTGATGCAATAATTTCTGCAGTTTTACCCTAGTTCCTAGCTGCCATCCTTTCTCAGTTCCCACTTCACTCCATGATGTCTTTTGGCCATCCCGAATTAGCACTCTACAACTTGGCAATGCTGTTCAAAGATCCTCCAGTATAGCCCTGTAAACTGCTTTATCTTCCTTGACAATGCTTCCCATTCAAAAATTTCTTCTCATTCCTCCATCCCATCCCATTTAAATCCCCAAGTTCCCAGGTTTTGAGCCCATCTAATAATGAAGAGGAAAACTTCCCATTGTGTTAGTTCATTTTAAAAGGTGACCTTTCAGGATCTGGGGATATAAAAAGTATATGGGAGGCCTTTCGGTAGTGACTGGAATTCAGATCATATCACATCAGAGAGGCCTGCTGCTATGATTAGCCTTGATAATAAAATTAAGGACTGATTCATAGCATCTACCCATTTCAGTCTCATTAGTTTGAGGTGTCACAGCTTCAAACCTCTGGATTTCTCTGGTCTTCAAATAGGTCTGTAGCATCACCAAATTAATAAGAGATGAGTGGGTTCAACCACGATCTCATTTTTACAAAGTGCCAGTTTTAACTAGTACCATAGGTCTACTAACCCTGTCCTTTTGCCCTCAGTATGATACATCTCATGTGGAACTCTTTTGATTCCAAAGTGAAGAAGCAAACATGCTTTACACCAGATAATTATACTCTAAACAGAGCCAAAAGCCCAAGAGGAGCCAAATCACGTACATACTAATAATATTCATGCTTTTAGTTTGGGAGATAATATTGCCTCCTTTGACTGACAGTTGTTAAATTGTCTGTTCTCTTAAACACATCAACAGTGACCCTTAAAAGCTCAGGATTAGAGTTTCTTTACAAGTTGATGATATCCTAACAAACATAGACCTTTTCTCACTTCTTCCTTCTATTCCTTGGCAATATGGCCTTGATGGCAACAGAGTCTTATTTTTCTCCAAAGAATAGGCGAGAGTACTTGGCAAGGTAGTTATAGAGATATTTCTATTATAACAGGAAAGAAGGAAAGGATGGATGCACATGTAAACGGATTTTTATTTTTGGTGGTAAAAAGTTACACAAACTTAGGAACTGAATAGGCAAGCCACTTACTACTTAGTAGTTAAGTTTTATGTGCATCTCCTTAATTCTAGAAACTTCTTCAATACACAAGAGTTTTCTATGATAGCATGCTATATTTCTTGCCCTATAAGGATGAGAGTCAGGCCTGTCTTACTCATCACTATACCTTATATCCCTATGGAATAACATGGTGCCTCGCATATAGCAGGTGTTTGATAAATATTTCCTTAATGAGGAAACTGAGACATATTATGCTTATTTTCCTGACACGTTCATTTGTCTTTCTAGACTCCTTGCCCAAGGATGATGCCTATAGTCCAAGAACACCCCAAAGTGTCTGGCACATGCTTATTTTTGCCTTATCAATGAACAAATGGATTTTAATCACATATCCCTTGTATCTATCCCAGGTCCAGGTCTAACTAGCTATCCAAAGTGTCTTTCATCCTGAATTACATTCTGTTTCTATGTGTAGTCTTATGTGCTAGAGCTTTATATTTCTTTGGTCTTTGAAGTAATAAATACCTTCAGCCAAAATATTTGGTTTGGTTTGTTCTTTTTTTGCCTCAGTTTATGCAAAAACATTCTGGTTCTATGAGGGCCCTCATCACAGGGTTTTATGAATCTCTGACTTTTACGCAAAGTAATACTTTTTTTTTTAAAGATTTTATTTATTTATTAGACAGAGATAGAGACAGCCAGCGAGAGAGGGAACACAAGCAGGGGGAGTGGGAAAGGAAGAAGCAGGCTCATAGCGGAGGAGCCTGATGTGGGGCTCGATCCCAGAACGCTGGGATCACGCCCTGAGCCGAAGGCAGACGCTTAACCGCTGTGCCACCCAGGAGCCCCAAGGTAATAGTTTGAATTCACATTTATACTATTCCAATTTATTTTTCAGCTAACCCCATTCCCACTTTGTTTTTTCTAGTTACATGCTGTTTCCTTTCCTAAGACGCTTAAGTCACACAATTCCCTTTTATTATTTGTCTGGTTGTGCTCTGGCCTTTGCTGAATTAGACCTCTGATCCTTGACCTAGCTAGCTATGGCACTCCAGAAAATGATTTTTTTTTAAAGTAGAACGTCCACTATACCATGCAGTAGTAAACTTTGCCGCCTTTAAGTTGTCAGCAATTTTTACTTAATTCAAATATTTGCATAGTAGAATCAGGAAAGAAAAAAGCCCTAGATAATTTTAAGACAATTTAGCTCAATGGTTCAGAATATGAGCTGGACTTATTGGCAGCAGTGGAGTGGATAAAGGAGATGGAAAGAGTGTACAGTTTTAAACAGAGCTTGCAAATGCCTAGGAAGACCAAGCATTCTCTATAAATGGAATATATGACATGACATGGCTGGTTTCCTCATTCTGTCTCCCCATCTCATGTCTTCCCGGACTTTTCCCAAACCCATTCCTGCTAATACATGAAAAATTGAGATTTATTGACAGGATCTAGAGGATTAAGCTACTAGACTCTAATCATGTGCGTACATTTTAATTAGCCAGAAATAGAGGAGGTGTGGCAAGATTTTCCAGGACAAGCAGGGAAAAGTTAGGGTACCACTTAAAGGCAGATATGTTATCCTTTTCTTCAGGAAAACCTTCACCTATGGTCTTTTTGTTGGCCTCTTCTCCACAACCCAGAGTTCATGTGGCCCTGCCTCCGCATCTGTTCATGACTAAGTTTTGATCTCTAAGCTCTCTGGGGAACACACATTTATTCAATGTTTCTCTGCTGTGGTTCAGAGACTGCATGCACCAAACAGTGTTAATAAGCGGAATAAACATGTAAGCCATTTCTGTGCATTAACTCTAAGTTGAAAAATATATGCTTTTGTAAAGAACAAAAGATAAATTTCTAAAAAGGCTCACTAAGGTCACTATAGTTATTTATCCTTATGTATTTTTTTCAATTAACATACACCAAAAGCACAATTACTATTACGAGTTTATGAATGTTTATAGTAAAAGGTGTCCTAAGAAGTGGAAAACAGTAGGGATTGCCCATTTTAAATGATTTCTGTTAACACAACTAAAACCCAATGACTAAAAATCCCCACACTCCATTAATATACTACTTACTAGAATAGTATTTCAAACAAGTACATCGCTGCAAACCACTGAACCATTCTTTACTGTTTGATATAGTGAGATTTGAGCTCCATATGCAGAGAAACAAAGTGCCCACGATATACATAGATACTCCATAGGCTTGGATTTACTATCAAAACTCTCTTTTCCAAAATAGTAAAATGTGCCAGTCCAGTGGCTGCAAATAAATTTTATTTTGCTTGGTAATTCCAATCAAAGGCCATTCACTGCTTGGACTACCATTCAGAAAATGATGCTAAGGTACCATCCATGCTCACCAGGTGAAGAATGCCATTATCAATTAGCAATGTATCATGGCCTGGGAATGGGAAACAGGGGAATGCCTGCCACATATTTACCACTGTGGACCATATTTTACCTTGTGCCTGAATTGCTACAATAGTTCCTGAGATGGCACCATTGTTCCAACCAATTCATCTTCTAAATTAGCCATCTTCCAACACTGGGTCGGCTATTATACAGCCTATAAGCTCTCAACCAAATTATTCAACTGATTCTGTGATGCCACCAGAATTTGAGCTCATCCTCTACATCTAATCTTATATTATCATTCCTCCAACTAGTATCTCTAACACTCGCCAGCATGATTACCAAGCTCTCTAACATACTATACTCATTATTCCCTCCATTGGCTTGTGCTAGTCCTTCCCACTTAAAATGCCTTTCCTCTCTATTCATCTTAATCCAAACTTTCTATTCTAATTAGATTCTTTATGTAGCTTATCCAATTAGTAGAAATAAAGCAGTGGGGGAATTTACTGTAAGGAAATACGTACACTAAAATTAACATTGTAACTTGGAAGGCTCTGACAACTGAGGAAGCTCTAGAAATTGGCAATTCTCTCTCTTTATCTCTCATGGGCTATAATAGTCTTTCTACTTCTCATCTACTTTCAACATCACCCTGCGCATTTACTCTTTTTTCTCTTTTCTATCAAATAGGCTTTTCTGCTTCCTCAAAATTTCTGCCCCCTTACATTTTCTGCTCCTTATATGTCTGCCTTGGAAATGGCCATTGTGGTCTCCTTTACTGTCCTATATATCAAGACCTCTACTACTAATATATCAATCTCTATATATTTCTTAAGTGAAAATTCAGAGTCCAGGGATCTGGTTGACCCAGCTCATCTTTTTGCATCAGCCCACAATAAAATAAGTTACTAAACAGTCTATGGGTTCATCATGGATCAGTTAGCCAACCAAGTGACCACATAGGGTGAGGGACAGAAGGGAGATAGAGTACAAAATATTGGGGCGCCTGGGTGGCACAGCAGTTAAGCATCTGCCTTCAGCTCAGGGCGTGATCCCGGCGTTATGGGATCGAGCCCCACATCAGGCTCCTCTGCTATGAGCCTGCTTCTTCCTCTCCCACTCCCCCTGCTTGTGTTCCCTCTCTTGCTAGCTGTCTCTATCTCTGTCAAATAAATAAATAAAATCTTTAAAAAAATATTGATGGGCTATTTCTTCTTTCAGGGTATGAGGGCAAGCAGACAATGAGACTAAAGCTGCCAACTCTCCTTCCTTTACTATCTGGTTCCAGTTCCTCTTCCTCTATGAAGCCATCTACAACTGTTAGAGATGAGAGGGTAATCTCCCTTCTGGGAATTTCAATGGAATGGAGAGTCAATACCACTTATTAGGTTTTATAATATATATTTACAGATTATTCTTAATTTTTAATCAAAGTATTACCTCATATAACCCATATTTTAAACAGACATTAAGTACAAGAGCCATGTCATGTGTTTTGTTTCGATTTGATTTTGTAATTATTCATAATAGCTAATGCAATGTCAGGTACTCAGCAAATAGCTAATACATTTATTGATATTAAAACCATGGAATTCATAATGTGATTATATTCTCAGGCTAAGGGGAAAAATAAGCATTCTCATCTCAAAACAAATTGCATAAGTCAAGATATTGAGCAGATGGATGTATAATTAAATAATTCTTCTATATGTAGATTTCACTATTCATTTTTCTCTCCTGGGAAATTATAAGAGTCAGTTCAAAGAAACCTGGAAAATTCCATTTGAATAGAATTCCCCTAGGGTTAATTTATGTCAGATCATGTGAAATGATTTGTGTTTTCATTTAGAGACAACCTAATTCCAAAGCTAGTGACACGATTATTTGAGTGACATAAAAAATGACCCTATAATTTTCATAATTGAAGGTTCTTATCTATTATATAGCTTAGTATAGAATCAGTATGTTACATTATAAAAAGAGGAATTCTTTTTTTTTATTTTATTAGTTTACTTAAATTCAATTCATTAACATACAGGGTATTATTAGTTTCAGAGTTAGAGTTCAGTGATTCATCAGTTGTATATAACACCCAGTGCTCATTACATCATGTGCCCTCCTTAATGTCCACCACCCAGTTACCCCATTCCCCCACCCCCCTCTCTTCCAGCAACCCTCAGTGTGTTTCCTATAGTTAAGAGTCGCTTATGGTTTGTCTCCCTTCTAATTTCATCTTATTTTTCCCTCCCTTCCCTTATGATTCTGTTTTGTTTCTTAAATTCCACATATGAATGAAATAATATAATTGCCTGTCTCCGATTGACTTATCTTGCTTAGCATAATACCCTCTAGTTCCATCCACATCATTGCAAATGGTAAGATTTCATTTTTGATGGCTGAGTAATATTCCATTGTATATAATATATAATATTCCATTGAATGTATATATGTATGTGTGTGTGTGTGTATCACATCTTCTTTATCCATTCATCAAAAAAATTACTAGATCTCAAACAGGAATTCAGCAAAGTGACAGGATTAAAATTAATACACAGAAATAAATTGCATTTCTATGTACTAACTATGGGACAGAAGAAAGAGAAATTAAGGAATCAATCCCATTTACAATTGCACAAAAAACCATAAGATACCTAGGAATAAACCAAACAAAGAGGTTAAGGGTCTGTACTCTGAAAACTATAAAATAGGCATTCTACTACTTAATCTATACTTCATTCCTGGTGAAGTGATTATTTTATTTATTTTATTTTTATTTTTTTTGAAGTATTAATTTAAATTCTAGCTAGTTAACATATAGTATAATATTGGTTTCAGGAGTAGAAGTTAGTGATTCATCACTTACTTATAACACCCAGTATTCATCACAAGTGCCCTCCTTAAACTTTATCCACACCTGAAGTATGAGCTAGATTCCTAAAATTTAAAAAAAATGTGATAGATGTATGTATTTAATTACCATGTATGGGTTCAAAAGATACAGAGTCTCAATGAAGACTGTTTAAGCTGTGTAACTTTGGACAGCTCTCTGTTTCTTGATTTTTTTTAAAGATTTTGTTTATTTGACAGAGAGAGAAAGAAAGCACAAGCAGGGGGAGCAGCAGAAGGAGAGGGAGAAGCAGACTCCCTGCTGAGCAGACAGCCCAACTCAAGGCTTGATCCCAGGACCCTGGGATCATGACTGGAGCCAAAGGCAGACACTTAACTGTCTGAGCCACCAAGGCACCCCTATTTCTTGATTTTTCTGATTGAGAAAATAAAGAGAGCAAAACTGCTGAAATATTTTCCACCTGTAGGAAAATTACTCAAAATTTGTCTCTAGAACAAATCTCTTCTCTGTGCTCCAAACCAGTATACCCAACTGCTTAGTTTATACTCTTTTTTAGATGTCTCAATGGCACCTCAAAAATATAAACAAATACCTGATACTCTTCTTTTGCCTCCCCAACCTAGTCCTATTTATGTGCCACTTAAACTTCAAGTGATATCACCATCTATGCAGTTCAGCACTCTCTCTCCCTTACGCCATATTCCCAATCCATCACCGAGTCCACTTAAATATCTCTACAATCCATCTACTACTTTGTATGTCTACCACTACCTTTGCAGCCTATGCATTCATCTTCTCCTGCCTTAAAAATCATTAACTTATTAATTGGTCTAATCCTCATCCATTCTTCTCTCCCTCCAGACTGTTCTCCACACTCAGAATGAGATGTTTGAAAGAAAATCTGATTTTGTCTTCCCTTTGCTAAAAAGTCTTTAGTGCCTTCCTGTTACACTTGGGATAAAGGCAAAATTCCTTAACAGGCTCATTAAGACTTCCTGTGAATTCACCCCTAAGTACACCTACATTCTCATTTGAATCATGTTCTCTCTTGTTCGTTCTTCCCTAACACACTGACTCCTCAGACTCATATTCACCATGCTCCCTCCTCAGAGAAGTGTTACCACATGTTGTTTCTCCTTTTGCTTAGCTAACTTCTAATCATCCATATTTCAGCTTAAATGTCATTTCTGAACTACTCAGACTGAGGTTTCATCAAACCATTTTAAGCACTACATGTATCTATACAATCCTGCAGTTAATATCTGATTGCCTTAGTTTACCAGACTATAACTCCATAAGGGCAGGGGCCATGCCTGTTTTGCTCTTCCATAGCATCTTCAGTGTAGAGCATAGTCCTGGACTGGCACATGTTAGGTGCTCAAAAATATTTTATTGAATGAACTGACAAACTGCTGTCTGAATTTGAGGTTTTACAGTGTGTCCTAAATGGGGTTTCATTAATTCTTCTTCCATGTCACCCATTCAATTCTAGTCATATCCATCAAGTGATTTGGGGTGTCTTATTTAGGTAGCAAACTTAAGGAGTTAAGTATAAGAGCTTTAGGACTTTGAAACAAGTAAGGCTACTTTTATGTGTCAACTTGGCTGCACCATAGTGCCCAAATATTTGGTCAAACATTATTCTGGATGTTTCTGAGAAGATGGTTTTTTGGAAGAGATTAACATTTAAATTTGTAGATTTCGATAAATTAGTTTATCTTCTGTAATGTGAGTGGGCCTCATCTAATTAAAGGCCTTCATAGAACAAAGACTGACTTCCTAGAGCAAGAAGGAATTCGGCCAACAGACCTCCTTTGCCCTCAGATTGCAGCTCTTCCCTGGGTCTCCAGTCTGCCGTTTTACCATGCAGATTTTGGACTTGCCTCCACAATCGTGGGGGCTGACTCCTTAAAATAATCTCTCTGGAGAATCCTAACTAATACAGAAAGAAAGGTAAAACCAGTAAGTTCTATTTTAGGAGAAGTTGAATGCAATGGAACCTTTTTTTTCCCTCAGAATTACATGAGCCTGACGTTTGTTTTTTATTGTCTAATAGACATTAGTTGCTTACATAATGAAATCACATAATCTAATGAGATTTAATGTTGCTATCAAAGAAGACAAGCTTTATTAATATATGTAATATACCCCCTACATAATAAACGACCATATTTTCTGGCTTTTATTAAACTTGGGTAAAATTCCCTCCGACTTCTCCTGAGGTTTTTTTTTTTAAGATTTATCTTTTTAGAGAAAGACAGAATACAGCAGGGGGAGAGGGAGAGAGAGAGGGAGGGAGAGAATCCTCAAGCAGACTCTCCACTGAGCACAGAGCCTGACACAGGGCTTGATGCAGGGCTCACTCCCAAGACCCTGAGATCATGACCTGAGCCAAAACCAAGAGTCAGATGCTTAACCAACTGAGCCACCCAGGCACCCCAGAGTTCTCCTGAGTCTTATGCCATTTTCTCTTTCAACCCCAATGTGGAAATACAGGAGAATGAAAGAGGAGCAAAAAAGGTAGAGTTAGTCTACATAGTCTTACTAGGTAGCAGGAAGGTAACCCTACTACACTATTCCCCCAAGTGCCCTGGGCTTCAAGCAACTCTGATGTTCTTCAGTTCTTCATATTAGCTTTCCCTAGCTTCCTCATTATTCAGTATCTATAATCAATTCAAACACCCAGAACTTTTTCTTGCCTGCTACTCTTTAGCTATGTCATATTCATTTTGTACTTGAACAGTTAGAAACAAATTGAAGATCTTTACGTTTTTTCCAACCAAATTTCATTTTGATAATTTCAGCTCATAGTCCAGACTCTTATGGTCTCTTGAGGTTCTGAATCTGAGCTATTCCTCCACATACTTAACAATCATGTCATGAATATCCCCATCCCAATCATTAATAAAAAGTACATAGTGTCATCTTAAAGGAAACCTCAATCTCTAGGTGAATATCAACTCTTTAATTATCTTTCTCTAGAGACATTCAACCAGTTAAAGACCCACTTAACTTATGTTTTCATTTAGTTCCAATATCTCCTTCCTATCCCAAAAGCTATCCAGGTAGTTCAGCCAGTACCTTGCAATATTACATTCACTTATTTGTCTATGGAATCATATGGATTGTCTAGAAACTGACATTATATCTTGTACTAGTCTCTAGTAATTAATTTCCCTCTCTCAATCAACAATTGCCATATTATCAGCACACTATAAAAGAAGGGAAATCTTCACTTTAAACACCTAAGAATAAAAGAGCAACAATATTACTGCCTACAATTTGCAAAAAGCTTTCAATTATTATTGTCCTCATCAACATCATCAGCATCCTCTACATTTGCCATGCAAATTGCCACACATTTTGTTATTATTACTCCCTTTTAAAAAATGAGTAAACTGAAGCTCTGAACAACTAGTTGACTTATCCAAAATCATAATGATAATAAGTAGGGACAGAATACAGACATCTGATTTACAGTTTTATTTTTATTGTATACTAAACTGGCTCAGTAGACAAAATATTTTGCAGATGAATAAGTAAGATTAATAAGAGTCTAAAAATGACAGATTAAGATAACATCATGCCAGGGGAGCCTGGGTGGCTCAGTCATTTAAGCGTCCTCCTTTGGCTCAGGTCATGATCTCAGGGCCTTGGGATGGACCCCTGCTTCGGGCTCCCTGCTCAGCAGGGAGTCTGCTTCTCTCTCTCCTTCTGCCTCTCCCCCCTGCTTGTACACTCTCTCTCTCAAATAAATAAATAAAATCTTTAAAAAAAGATGACATCAAGCCATTCAAAACAAATCTACCTTTTCCACAACTTTTACAAAACAAGGTTCATATGTATCTATTAACCCTAAAATTTATATTAATAAAATATTAGTTTAACCCTCCATTGAAAGGAAATACATCACAGTTATTTCTGTATATACTGACATTCTTGTGACAAAAAATTATAAAAAAACATTTATCTAAAATCTATAGAACTATTAAGTGCATGAGTATCTTAATCTTGCTTTCAAAATTACTCTACTAAAAATTGCTTTTTAAAGACAAAAATCGATATTGAGTAAAAAGATTTTGTATTTTTAAGGTCCAATGCCAACATGCATCCTTTGGGTGAGTCTTTAATCCACTGATTAAATTAATTTTCCCTTTTACATTTCTGATATAAATTTAGAAATGGTCTAAGTATCACCTTTCTGATTGCTGATAGAAAAATTTTCAATTGCCACTACTGTCATATGCTAAATTGTATTTGATTTACCAGACTGTAGTCCTCACAATATAGTTCAGTTATCTAGATTACAGAATACCAAAAATCTGGATAGTTAGAAAAACTCCCAGAGATTTATGCATTTAAAATAACCACTATGAGTATTATACACAACTAATGAATCATTGAACACTACATCAAAAACTAATGATGTACTATATGTTGGCTAACTGAATGTAATAATAAATAAATAAATAAACAAATAAATAAATAAAATATAAAAAATAAAAATACATTCATTTAATAAACAAGGTAAGAGAATTTTGAGACACGGGGCACCTGGGTGGCACAGCGGTTAAGCGCCTGCCTTCGGCTCAGGGCGTGATCCCGGCGTCATGGGATCGAGCCCCACATCAGGCTCCTCCGCTATGAGCCTGCTTCTTCCTCTCCCACTCCCCCTGCTTGTGTTCCCTCTCTCGCTGGCTGTCTCTCTCTGTCAAATTAATAAATAAAATCTTTAAAAAAAAAAAAAAAAAGAGAATTTTGAGACACAACAAAACAAAACAAAAATAATAAAATAAAATAAAATAAAAACCATTCTCCTTCTGTTTGACATAGAATGGAAAAAACCCCTTGGTTATATCTAGAGATGAGTGCCAAATCAAATAGACTATATTTCACCAAATTAACTGATAGCAAATGTAGACATGTCACATGTCTACACAACTCTCTGATGAATCAAAAGTCAGAGGCTTTGCCACTTTGGATGCTGCCTGAACTCTGCAGGGAAGATGGCTAGCTAAGTATGCTTGAGTATGCTGAGGTTAATCTGAAATGCAAGATCAAGACAGAGGAAATAACTTACCACTGCCTCCATCAAACCATGACTACTAGTACCTTCACGGACCTTATTTTCTATGTGGACAATTTGTTTCTCTCATTCTCTTTCCAGTTTAGGATTCCTAACTGTCTTAACTTCAACCCTGGAATGTGCCTTTAATATCTTTCTATCCTGCTTACTCTATCTTGATTTCTAACTTCTTTTCTCAATAACCTGGTATTTTGGCCCAACTCCTGATTGTATTTTTGTTCTGTGGTTTGATACTGGTGTTCTTTACCCTGGACTAGATACTGTGATCATGACTTTGCCATAGTGGCTTGGCAGAAGACTCTTACTCTGATTAGCTGTTGTTTGAGCAAAATCCCTTTTTGAAATTCCTAAAACTTTTTTATTAAAGTAGACTTGACACACAATATTACATTTGTGTCAGGTTTACCACATAATGATTTTACAACTCTATACTATGGATGCTATGCTTACCACAACCATAGCTACTGTCACCATACAACACTACCAGCTTGATCTCCTGATGCTAACTGATGGTTATTAAGTAAAAAGTACATTCATTCCAGCTTGTTCAGTGAGAGGGTGGAATCTCTTTAGGGTTGTAAACTCTAAAATCATATTCAACATTAAGGAATTGCTGCCTGTTAGCACTTTATTTTTTTCCATTTATTTAAACACATACTATTGCAATATGAAAGAAAAACATTTGAGTTTGCACTTTTTCCTTAGCTATATAATTAATGAAGTCAGCAACAAATGTTAGGCACAGATAACAAAAGGAAATTGTAAGAAATTTTTCATTGAACATCCTTAAAATGGTTAGCAATTCATCCATCTTTTGATAGGTGTGGACTGTGGCAAGAGTGAATTGATAACATTACAAATTTCCTTCTAGCATTTGGTTCTATTGTTCTATTTGTTTTGTCAGTAGAAATAGTCTGGTGTATATAAATCAGATTGCCATTGCTGTCCATTTTGGTACAGCATACACATTATAATTCATTTCTCATCACAAATTGAAGTTGTGTAGAAAACAAAATCAATGAAAAAACATTCAAGCAGATCTTTTGCTTATAGCTAAGTAAACAACCATTATTACAGAGAACAAAGTACTTGTACCCAAGAGATTCATGCAACAAAACATAGCCAGAGTAAACTTTGGATTTTTATGGAAAATCATATGAAGCACTGTTTCTGTCTTCCACATAGATATGAAAATAATTTGAGGTTTTATAATCCAGAGTTCCCAAGATAACTATCTGGCAAAAGTGTCAAAAGACAACTTCCTGATTATTTTTAACTTAGTCGTCTTGGGGTAATTTTGGTCTATTTTCAAAGATAAAACTTCTAGCAAGTGAATTACAATTTTACATGTGTTTATGGCTGAAAAGTTCAAGGGCAAGGGACCGTGTCATATTCAGCTCTATTTTTATATCATATCAGATATATAACTCAATAAATTTAATGTTTGTTGAATAACTAAATGATCATCCAACTGATAAAAAAATAAAAGAAAACCATAATCGAGTTATTAATGAACTACCATATCTTCGTCACCCTAGGAATCCTGGGGGATATCAAAACATTATTTGATAATGTTACCACCACTGAGAACTTTTCCTAGTCAGAAGAATACCTTTGTTCAGATGATAAACTTCTACTTATTGCTGTACATCACCAATGTAGTCTCCCTGCATTCACAATTAATTTCAATTTTCTTTTTTTTTTAGGTCTCCCGTCCATTTTTATTATTTATTTTTTATTTTTTTATTTTAATTTTTTTATTATATTATGTTAGTCACCATACAGTACATCCCTGGTTTCTGATGTAAAGTTCGATGATTCATTAGTTGCATATAACACCCAGTGCACCATGCAATACGTGCCCTCCTCACTACCCACCACCAGTCTATCCTGTTCCCCCACCCCCCTCCCCTCTGAAGCCCTCAGTTTGTTTCTCATAGTCCATAGTCTCTCACGCTTCATTCCCTCTTCTGTTTACCCCCCCTTTCTTTATCCCTTTCTAAGATTAGTCCTGAGTGACCCTTACTATATTTCCTTTGGCCCCCACTTGAGTCCACTTGTCTCCTACTTTTGATTGCCCCTTGTCTCCTACTTTTGATTGCCCCTCTTCACCTCATTCTAATGTGGCCATTGTAATCCTGCAATTCGCAAAACCTATGAAGTTTTGCAGCCATTGAAACTTATGAAATTTTGTTGGACTAAGCATTATCTTGATGTCAGGCTATTTTTCGGAAGTGCGTTCCTAGGGATTAAAGTCTGTTGTGTGATAGTTCAAAGGGATATTTTGCTTAAATTAATAGGCAGTAATTACATCATTGTCTTTCCCAGTAGGCCTTTACCTTACTCCCTTTAATTCTCCATGTGAACCCTAGGTTCCCTTGTTTGGTTCCTGCTTCCAGAGTCTGTGAATCCACAGAAGACACAGCTTTTCTGTTTTTCTGTGTAATGTACCTGTGCAAACCCTAACACTGGCCAGCTTTTCCTATCCTTTGGCAATATCTGCCAAGAATCCCCTCCTCCATTTTCTTCTACTGATTGTTCTTCCTTTATAAAGGATACAGGAAGGGCAGCTGTGAGTGAATTGTGTCAGGGCTTCTTTTCACTCTACCTGAAAGGAAGGTGGTCTTTCCAACTCTAAAATCCGTCATACTCTCAGTCTTCATGAGAGTTGATAAGTGTCATATTTCTCTGTAAAACTACAAAAAGAATGACAAACTGAAGGTTACTAGGAGATGTGAATGGCTGCTTTTTCACCTCTCATACTTTAGAACTTTTATCTTGAGCCTAAAAGCCATAAAGACAAAAGAGAACAATAATTGCACATAAAATGAGAGCCATAAAAGCCAGGCTGAATTGTAGCTTCTAGTTCCCTACGACCTTAGTTATACAACATATATCGGATGTAACTGTGCTTTGTGAGCCAGAAAGTAAGATAAATGTCCTGTCAAGAAGTTAGAATATTTGAAATTGTAACTGTCTCTGAAAATCCAGTTTCATGAGAAATATAAGATGGGCATTGTTTTCTCCATTTTTTAGATGAGAAAATGGAAGCCTAGAAAGATGGAGGAGAGGAAGCCTAGGAAAAACAGACCTGAGGTGATAGAGCCCATGGGCCCGGTCTCGTACGCCAGTGTTCTTTCAACTACAAGTTTAGTCTCTGAAAACTAGATAGCTAATGAGCTTCCAAGTCACATCTCTCCTTGCCATATTCATTAAAATTCCTAAAGCAGAATGCATAATTATATTATGGAAATAATTAACATTATGTGGGGAAAAATCATTACTCTCAAAGTTTCAATCAGCAATAATTGTGCCTCAGATAAACTTCATGAGCTGTGATATTGCCACTGAGAAAAGATACATTCAAATTTGATGTAAGAGAAAAAGCTGATGTAAAAACCACTTGAATCAGAAAAATTTGAGAGTGGACATGTTAATACAGCAATTTATTACTTCCACGACTTTTGTATTATCTGAGTGACCTGAATTAACTGCGTAGTTTCTTTTCAAAAACCCGACTTTCCTCATTCGTTCCACTTGACGAAATTTCTTGCACCATGCTGAACATCTCTACTTAACCTTATCCTTACATTTGATGAAACACACATTCTGGCTGTTTGCAAACAGCATGGAATTGTAATGTCATTCTTGAGCATTACCTTGTTACCTAGGCAGAAGGGGGAACTGTCACATTAAGAAAGAAAACAGAGGGACTTTTCTTGAGCAAAGGCAGTGCAAATCAATCCAAAATGTTTAACAGAACTGAACTACTAAGAGTTGACAGGGACTCAGATGGTCAACAAATCCTGCTGATGGTCACTTACTAATACTTTGAGCATGTGTATGCCTCTTCTGCAGTTTGTCTGTGACGGTCTGCCAGTACACTTACACTCAGCCTCCTTTGGGCCAGTCACAGATGTCTCCAAGACCACTGTGGCTAGAGTCTGGAGTGTCACCTACAGCAGCAGCACAAGAAAAAGCTGACTAAGTGGAACACAGTTATGAGCTTGATCTTATCAGCATCTTGAGCCTGTGCCTACATAGTATAGATCCATGGTAATCATTATGTCAGTAAAGAAGTGGGAGAACAAAGTAAATTCTTTATACTTTCGTGTCACACTTCAGATTGCAAATGGTAGATAAGGAAATGATGTGAGAGGAAGTAATGATAATAAGCATTGATTATTATTTCAAGAAATGTATTGATGAAAAGAAGAAGAGAGCAATACTCCAAAAGAGAAGCAGAGTTAAGGGAAGGTTAGGGGAGTTAGGGTAGGAAAGACTTAGCATGCTCCAGGGCTAATGATGGAGAGATCACAGAAGCTAAAAGTACAAAAGAGAGACAGATAATGTCTAAGATTTTTGCTTATTTTATTCTTCTGTTTCTCTTTCTCCATACCACTTTCATGCTACTATCTTTCCTATCTCATAGATTTCCATCCCTCCAGTTTCTCAAGTCAAAGTCTGGAAAACATACAATCCATTAGGAAGTCCTGTCAATGCCAACTGTAAAGTAAAACCCAAATCCAACCGCTCCATATAGCTACTTACTTGCGTCCATGCTACCTACATCTCACACCTAAATGCCAATACCCTCCTGACTGGGCTACTTGTTTTGCTTTTGCACTCTCTTATAATTCATTCTCCATATAAGGACTAAAATTCTCTTGTTAAAATATCATAACTCTGGGCACCTGGGTGGCTCAGTCGGTTAAGCATCTGCCTTCAGCTCAGGTCATGATCCTAGGGTCCTGGGATCGAGTCTCACATCAGGCTCCCTGCTCAGCTGGGGAGCCTGCTTCTCCATCTCCCTCTGCCTGCCGCTCCTCCTGCTTGTGTGCTCACTCTCTTTCTCTCACTCTCTCTCTCTCAAATAAATAAAATCTTTATAAAAGTTTTCAAATAAAATATTATAACTCTGATGTCTTCCTAAAGCACTGTAATAGAATCCATATTTCATGGTGTGCAGAGTTCTATCTGATAGGATTGCTACTTACCTCTTCAATTTCATCTTCTACCATTCTCCCAAGTGTTCACTAGACTTGAACACACTGATCTTCCTTCTGTCCCATTACTGTTAAGCTCATTTCAACCCCTGACTTATACATTTGTGATTTCCTCCAGCTCTTCACATATTTAGCTCCTTGGGTGTCAGCTCAAATGTCATTTACTCAGACAGGCCTTTCTGGATCAGCACATCTAAAATAGTCCACCAAACTCAGATCACTTTCTTATATATCTCCTTTTTTAAATCTCCTTTATGAATGTTACCACACTCTGAAATCATACTGTGTATTTATTTGCTTTCTCATTTACTGTCTTTATCCCTCAATTAGATGTAAATTCCACAAGAGACAGATCTTTGCCTGTCTTATTTGCTAATGTATTCTCTGTTCCTAGAACAGTGCCTGGCAAATATAAATATCTACTGAATAAATCCGTGAGTGGATGAATAAGTGAATGAAACAAGTTGGTTGAGAAAACTGAGAACATATCATCTGTAGAATAGGAAGGGAAATATGCATCTGAGACAGAAGAAACAGAAGTTAGGAAGGGTACAGATAGGTTTGGAGATAGGAGACTGATACAATTATTATTTGAAGATGAGCCAAGGTCATCTTCCAAGGGCAAGTGGGACACCTTTTCAAATCCTTGCTGTATAGCAATATATAATCTGTTTACATTTCCCTAATGTATATTCCTGGCACAGCTAACGTCAGCAATTTTAGCTCTAAATTCTCTTATATCAGTTTTTCCTACTTATTAATCACTCCCTTTCTCTGATGTCATTCATACATTTTATGGTTGGAAGAACATTTACCTTAATGAAGATGAGAACAAGAGAGCTGACCGTAAGAGATTTCTTCTCTGTTATCTGCTAACATCATACCACCTACCCCAAACGGAAGACCTAGCCCTTTCCATCTTGCATCTGTAAACATAGGTGAAATCACTGTTTTTGATTTTGTCTTTGGCACTTTATATAATCTTGAATCTATTCTGGACCTTAACTCCCATGAAAAATCCACACACTCTTTGAACACATCCTTGATTATGTGTTACTACCATCGACGTCACCCAATCTGTTCCCCTCATGTTCTTTTAATCTAAGCTAACAATTCTGGTTTCCTCTTCTTTCTCTTTCCTTCACAAAATTTATAATTTTCAGGATACAATATCCCATTTGATCCATCTTTTTGTTTTCACAGTTTCTGGCCATGAGATCATACTTACCTTTTTTATGAACTTTCTGAATATTGCTTTGATAGAGAGGCAGTATCTGAACATGACCTATGTCACCTTTGCATTTTATTTTGGTCCCTTTAACCCCAGTTTCTATCACTTATACAGTACTGGAATCCAGATTTCCAAACTTTAGTCCATTACTATTATTACAATGCACTTGGCAGAGCAGATTTATAGTTATTTAAGCCCTTTTCCCCCTGGATTTTCAATCTACTAATGTTCTGTAAACAAACTGGTTACCACATCACCACATTCTGGGTTTTCAGGGCATAAAAGAGAAAAATGTATATGTACGTGTAGGTAGATAGATAGGTAGGTAGGTAGATAATACTAGATCAAATCTCACATCTCAGGGGTTCCACAATCACCCACTTAGTCTCACATGACTCAAATACAGTTATACTCATGGCTAAGATTTTATTTATTTATTATTTATTTGAGAGAGAGAGAGAGAGAAAGAGAGAGATAGTGAGCAGTGGGAAGGGCAAAGGATGAGGGAGAGAGAATCTCAAGCAGACTCCCTGTTAAGCACAGAGCCCAATGAGGGGCTCGATCTCACAGCCATGAAATCAAGATCTGAGCCAAAATCAAGAGTCAGATGCTCAACCGACTGAGCCACCCAGATGCCCTTTATGGCTAAGATTTATTAGAGCAAAGGGTACAGTGCAATAACAGCAGGAAAAAGATATCCATAGGTAAAGGGTAGAGAGGTGAAAAACAAGCTTCTTGTTCTCCCTCTCTGGGGATTACATAATTGCTTTTCTTTTTTTTTTCTGTCCAGCTGTAAAGTTCAGGGACATGTGGGAGATGTCCTTGCCAAGGGAAGTCCACGTGAGTCTTAGAGCTCACAGTTCTTAAAGAGAGTTATTCATGTGGGCACACAACTGTCATGTGGATGCCATGATATGGACCCCAAACCAGGCACCAGGTACACATAATGAACCATCATGTTTAACTTAAAAATGCTGAACACTGGTTCATCTTGACCCACTGCTTCATGAGTACAGATAATAGTACATAGTAACTTTGTTATTGCCATGGTTAAAAAGATAAGTGAGAATTGAGTAAAAAAATTTTTATATATAAAAAAATTATATATATATAAAATACACACACACACACACACACACACACACACACTGACCTCTTTGTGTTTCATGTATTTCATAGTATTTAACCTTTATAGTAATCCTGTGAAATGGCCATGACCATTCTCCCTTTTCACAGATGAGGCAGCTGGGACATAGACAGTTTAAAGTCTAAGTAATCAAGTCACGCAGCTACTGTGCTTTAAAGCTGAGATCTGAGCTCATGCTCCTCTCATTGCATCATAATTCAAGGTCAGCTGGGCCTAAGGTAAGTAAATGAGGATACACGTCAAAGGCATTCAGAAGCCTTTCTGAATCCCAAGGTTTTTTGTAGAAGCTCATGAAAGCCACTGAAGCTCAGCTGGTGTTGAGAGAAATGCTATTCTGTGTCACTTATGAATGGACAGGTTTGCATTTCCCACAAAGATAACTAGTGTTCCTTCATCCTTCATGAGATTTGGCACACCCAGGGAAAACTCAAAAGTGGCACCTCCTTTTTTAAGCACGGCAGAGTGCTGATTACAGTTCAGCACTGTCCATGAGCTTTCTAAAATGGCCTTTAGGGTATGAATCAAGAGTGGGCTACAGAGGAACAGAGAGCTAAGGAGAGGCTTATTTGCTCATGTGAGAAGGTATGACTGGGTTACATGCTGAATGTATCCCTGCTTGTTTACAGCAAATTATTCCCAGGCCTTTAGTTCAAGGCAGAAGTCACTTAGCTGCAGCCAGGGCTAAACCTCACTACAGCCTGGTTTTGTAAATAAAGTTTTATTGGAACACAGCTGTATCCATTTGTTCATGTATGGTCTATGGCTCCTTCATGCCACAATAGGAGAGTTACATAGTTGGGCTAGAGACTATAGGTCATGCAAAGTCTAAAATATTTACTTTCTGGACTTTCACAGATAAAGGTTCTCAATCCATGGTTTAAGGAACAAAACTCTCTGCCTATGGACCTCTGTGGGACTGCCTCACCCCATAAACCAGACCTTTGAGAGGTTTCTTCTTGGTTACAGAACAAGACATATGCTTTGCATCTGGTTAGCAGGCTCTCTTAATTGTTTTAATTTGCCTAGCAAACCTTTGCTAAAGGGTCTTTAGGGATATTTTTAAGCCACTGGAAAAAAACCTATTCTTTTATTTATTTTGCCTGTTATAAATTTCACTTGAGCCTTTAGAATAAAACTTTGCTTTTATCTTCTTTATATTATTTTAAATAAGAAACGAAAATAGTTGGCCTCCTTCTTCACCAAAAGAAAAATGAAACAATGTTATCAGTATATTCCAGGCTACATGTGAGATTTTCCCATTTTCTCAAGATTCAGAAAGAAAAATTGCTCTAACAAATAACTCTTCATACTTGTTTAAACTATGTGTGCCCTTCCAGATGTGTAACACACTCACTGAGATCCACTGGGCACTTTTCCTCAGGGATGTTCCACCCTCCCTGGCCTTTATTTTATATGTTCTTATTTTATGATGGTACTAGTGTAACACTATCTTCACCAAATTGGTTCAGGCTTTTCAGGTCCAAAGCCCACCAAGTCAGATGCAAGAATTAAGAAGTGGTCTGGGGCACCTGGGTGGCTCAGTTGGTTAAACGTCTGCCTTTGGCTCAGGTCCTGATCCCAGTGTCCTGGGATTGAGCCCTGCGTCAGGCTCCCTGCTCCACAGGGAGTCTGCTTCTCCCTCTGCACCTCCTCCCTTCCCCCCCCAGTCTGCTTCTCCCTCTCCTTCTGCCCCTCCCCCTGCTTGTGCTTGCTCTCCCTTTCTCAATGAAATAAACAAAATCTTTTAAAAAAAAAAAGAAGTCATCTATGTATTATTAATTCTGTGGGAGCTTAAGCTAGTATTATTTTCATAAAATACATGATTTCTTTTTCCCATGGTAAATATCTTTCATATAGATGCTACAATTGCTGGCTTGTCTTGGTCATTTTCAGCAGCCCTAGCAATTGTTTATGTTCTGCAGAGTTCTTCACAAGCCTTTCACATGGTTCTATTTCCTTAGGCAGCCATTTTAGGAAGGCTGGAGCCTCTGCACCTAAAATCACTGCTTCTGGCCACTTCAAGAACTTACAAGTTTTAGCTCCAGAAATCAATAAGGTCAGCAAAGTGACTTAATTTTAGGATCCTGTAGGAGAAAATAAGTATGCTCAAAGCCACAGTTTCTAATATTTATAACTTAAAATTCAGCCAAGTTACCACTCACCTGATGATAAGCCAAAAAATAATGGAGCAGAAATCAAAACCAGGACTTGCCCCACAATGTAATCCCTCCATTCTAGAAAATCAGTAGATTGATACCTTTTACAAGACTAAATGAAAGTAAGCCCAATGGGGTACCAAAATAAAGAATCTTAAACAATGCTAATTTAAGTGATCTACTTTACATCAAGGGAATTTCAAAGGCCTCTCACAGTATTCTATTAGTCCTAAATTGGTTCTCCTATCACAAAAAATCAAGAAGTTAGGTAAGACTGGTGTCTTTTCTAATTAATTCTAGCTATCTTTGTGATAGAGGTAGTCAGCCTTGTCAAATTACCTCTCCTAACAAAATATAAAGCTACTTCTCATGGTAACTCCTAACTTACAGAAAACACAGAGGCCCTCAAGAAACAGTGAACACAATCTGCACGTATTGACATAAAGCATCCCAGAACAAATGTCGTGGATATCAGGAGTCAAATGAATCTTGAGACTGAGCTCATTTATAACTAGATAAATTCTATCCAACAACCAGCCATTTTGAAAACAACCCACTACTAACTGAGCACCAGAATCAATTCAAAGACCTACTGCCATATTGGCCAGTTTGACACAATTTGTCTTTCCTTTACCCTCCAAACCAGCTTCTGCAAATGTTATTGTGCTTCAGGGAAAAGAAAGGTCTCGATATCAGTCTGAGCTGCTAATCAACTACCTACCCATTTTTCTCTGCCCAGAGCAGCCAGAGTCCCATTATTAGCAAAAGCTACCATGAACACTTTTCATTTACGGAAGCACAACCAACGTCTGGGGGTGAGCATGTTGAAGTGATGAACAGACCTAACATCTTGTCCTAACGCATCCAGAAAGATTGGCTTTCTGCCCTTTTCAATCAAACCAAATGCAAAAATAAACACAAGATTTTGAATACACTCTATTTCTATAGCAACCAAGCAAAACACAAGCCATGAGAGATCATAATGTCAAGATAAGAAGGAAAAATGTATAAAGGACTTGAGAAAGCAAATATTAATTCTGAAAATGATTAAAAGAAAACTATAACCATATTTCATCATTTTATTAATCTACATCTGTTTGTTTAAGATCTAAAATATGCAACACAGAAACCCATTTCAGTGTTCAAGTTAATAAAAGACAAACCAATTTTAAATATTTATATGGAGAATCTATCTGATGGTATTTAAACCATAACAGTCATAGTTTAGAGAAATTTATAAGGACAGCATGAAATTTCTAACATAAGCTTGATATTTTACTATTACAGATATGCATAGATGATGTGAATGATGGATTTTAAAAATTTCATATTATTACTATAATATAATGAATGCATTATAAGTTCATGGACTCCCATAAATTCTTATACCCTAAATATGTGACTCTGGCATGTAAGGTAAGCAAGCATGTGTGTTTTATGTGTGTGTGTACATGTGTACAAAGAGGGCCAGGCAGCCCAAATCAAGAAAATCATAATGTCTCCACTTTCAGCAAGGAAATATTTTTGGAGTATGAAAATACGCCCACATGAAAGAGAGTGATACTTGTTTAACTGAGTAGTACACTATTGATATAGAAATTCATATGGGCTAGGGTCCACCGAATCTTGAGGGAAAGGTAAGATCTACATAAACAGGCAGAAATGAGTACTGTATGTACAGTGGACACTACTGTCTCTGAGCTAACGATTTCCTAAATTGTGCAAACAATCAAATGGAACTTAAATGAAAGTTAGGTGTGTACCCATTTACAAATGTTAAAGTAAAAGGAAAAGAAAAACAGATTTGTTTCCTACGCACACTTCTAATAGCTACACGGAGCCTTTGAGGCAAAAAGAAAATGTAATTTTCTTTATTGTTTTCCTCTTTTAAAAGGTGTCTAATTCAAGCCCAGACATAATTCAAGCTCCAATTTGTGACTTAATTCTTGAGACTAATTATGAGCTGAATCTCATTCAAAATTCATTGTAATGGCAAAGCTCTGATATCAAATCTGAAAGTTGGAAGTTTAACACAAACTTTTCATTGTATTTAATCATAATTTTGGAGCTATGAAAACATTATGAAAAATTTACTTAGCACACTGCACTTAATTCACAATCTAGGAAATAAATTACAATATACAGGGTTGAGCCAAAGAGTAGGTCTACCTAGGTATGATCCCTGGGTTTATACTGTTGGTAGTCTTATAGATGCCACAACTTTCACAAGTTAGAGAAGCAATAAATAATAAATTTAATATTTTTCTAAATTTAAGTAAATTTAAATTTAGGAACTCCTTTATTAAAATGTAATATAATGGGTTTACACTTACAATATTGAAAATCACCAAAAAAAACCATTTTTCATACCCTAACAATGTAAACAATCCAAGTAAGCCATAAAATTATAACATTTAAAATTCACTGAAGATCTGAGAACAAAAATAAAGCTAAATTAAATAATCTCCAGAAAGTGCCAAGCACTCACAAGTAGAGAAGAAACCTAGAGCTACATCTATCCTTAGCAGGCCAGAGGAGGCAGACATAATCAAACATAGACTGGTAACAAGAAGCCAGCAAGACTTCTAAAAAACTATGATGACAAAGTATAGGCCCACATGATAGACTAGCATGTCTGGCAAAAAGCAACAAACACTAAGTAAACTTGTAATGGAGCCCTAGTCAGCCACCAACTCTTTGCCATGGGCCTTCACTGATCACACAAAGAAATATGCTAAAAGCAGAGGCAAGGCCAGAGAGCTGAGATCAACCCTTCAGATGCACAGGCCTTCACTGACCTTACTGCAGTGGCTCTCTGAAGGCTGGCAGCAAATCAGCCAGATTGAGATTCCCTATTGTGGTGAATGCAGGGGTGAGGGGGACTGCAAAGCAAAGGGAACTTTGCACAGACCCAAAAGACTTAGAGCAAAGCTGTGAACCATTAAGGGAACCCCAGAGTGATACCACTGCTCAAACTTCCAGCAATTGTGAGGAGAAAAACATCACCATATCCCTAAGGCAATGAAATCTGCGGTAAACTGAATCTAAATATCTAAACAAAGCCAAAATAGTTCAGAGAACAGATCAAAAGATGGCCAAGGTGTTCAAACGAACAAAAAGTTCCTCTAAAATACAGGTTATGTGAAAGGATCTAGTGGAAAAGGTAGACAACAGAGAGGGAATTGAGCTGGATAAATGGAAACTGTAAGCATAAAATAAAACAAAATAATAAAAATAAATGAGAATACTAACAGTGAAAACCACAATATCAGAGAGGAAGAGTAAATCTGATGGGCCTAACAGCAGGCAGGATACAGCAGAGGAAAATATCATTGAATTTGGATAAAGGTGAAACAAAAACAAATGAGATATTTAGGACAATATTATAGGACATAACATATGTGCAGTTAGAGTCCCAGAGGGGAGTAGAGAGAGAATGAGGCAAAAGACATACATGAAGAGAAGCAGCTAAAACGTTTTTTAAAAATGATAAATGGTATCAAACCACAGAACTAAGAATCTTAGCTAAGCTCATAAAGGATAAATACAAAGAAGCTCACATGTAAGCACTTCATAGCCAAACTGCTTAAAACCAAAGATAAAAAGTTCTTACCCATCAGAATAGGAAAAAAAGACACATTGTATAAAGGGATACAATGTCAAGAATGTTGGTTGACTTCTTGATACAAATGACCAAGCATAGAACAAAATGGAGCAATATATTTGTAAAGTCCTAAGGGGAAAAAGCTGTCAACCATGAATTCTATATTCAGCAAAAATGTCCTTCACATATGACAGCTAAGTAAATACACTTTTAGATAGACAAAAGCTAAGATAAATCATCTTTACTAGACATACAATAAAAGAAATGCCAAAAGAAGTTTTTTAGGCTAAGTGGAAAGGAAACGTGATAGAAATCCAGATCTGCAGGAAGGAATGAAGAAGAACAGAAAGGGTAAATGTGAATAATTACAAAAGATCTTTTTAGTTGCTTATTGTTTTCAGTTTTATATGTGTGTATTACATTTCTTTAAAAGGTGATTAACTCATTAAGATGAAAAAGTTACTATGCATGGAAGGTTTATAAAATAACATAAATGTATAAAATAAACTAGTAAATCTTTGAGGACACAAAGGAAGGAAAGTCTAAATGGCATTATCTTATTGTAATGTACTTACATTTTTCATGAAATGTCATAAAAGTATTTGAAGGTATCTTGTAATATATTAAAGATAGATACTGTAATCTCTCTAGCAACTACTAAAATGATACAAAATAAAATGAAGTCAGTAGAGGAGATAAAATAAAACATTATTTAAACAGTTGAGAAATATTTAAGAAGGAAGGTAAAGAAGAACAGAGAAACAAAGAACAGATGGGTTAAATAAAAAAATAAATATCAAGGTAGTAGCCTGAAACACAAGCACATGATTACATTAAGTGGGAATGAATTAAACACTGTAATTAAAAAGAGATAGTGAGATTCACTAAAAGAGTAAACACTATTTGGGGCTTACAGAAACACCCTTGAAATATAAAGACACACACAGGATGAAAGTAAAAGAGTAGAAAAATTTACAGCACAGAAACACTAAGCAAAACAAAGCTAGTGTTCTATGTGAATGTCAGACAAAATGCACTTCAAGAGAAATAGCATCGCTAGAGATAAAAAGGAACATGTCATAATGATAAGAATCAAATGATCAAGAACATATAAAAATGTATGCACCTAATAACAAACAGTGTTTTAAAAATACGTGAAGCAGGGGCGCCTGGGTGGCACAGCGGTTAAGCGTCTGCCTTCGGCTCAGGGCGTGATCCCGGCGTTATGGGATCGAGCCCCACATCAGGCTCCTCCGCTATGAGCCTGCTTCTTCCTCTCCCACTCCCCCTGCTTGTGTTCCCTCTCTCGCTGGCTGTCTCTATCTCTGTCAAATAAATAAATAAAATCTTTAAAAAAAAATAAATAAAAATAAAAATAAAAATACGTGAAGCAAAAAATATATGAAACTAAAGGGGAAATTAGATGAATTCAAAATTATAAGAATTTTGACATTCCTTTTTCATAAACTGATAGGAAAATTATATAAAATTAGTAACGATATAGAGTATTTTAGTAGTAATGTTAACAATCAATTTGGCATAAAAGAGCATTAGAACTGATAGCAAAATTCCAAATTTTTCAACTATCCATAGTATGTTCAATAATATAGATCACATAAGAAGCCATAAACTAGTTCTCAGTAATTTTAGAATAATTGAAAGGACAAAAAGTAAATTCTGTGACCACAAACATATTAAATTAGAAAGCAATAGGAGTGATGTCAGCAGGAATGGCAAAGTAAGAACCCTTAAAACCTCTCTCCTTATGAAAATAACAAGAACATTGGGTCCCCCAAAAATGTCAAATCAGCATTTTTAAAAGTTGGGAAAACTAACAAAAGATTTACAAAAGCCCAGGGAGTGTTTATTCAAGAGAAGCAGCTGAATCTCAGGAAGAACAGCAAGCGCTGTGGTTTTACACTGCCCAAGTCCTATTTCCTTCCTCTCAGCCCTGAGGTAGCCTTAAAAACCAATACTCTACAATCATGGTGAAAATGAGCAGTCTAGTAGCCACTGGAGGGGGCAGAATGGGGTACGACCTCCTCCAAAGGCTGATTTCCAGTTATTTGACATGATTGGACCTGTCTGGCAGTTCCCTGACAAATCTCACTCACAACACTTTTCTTTATTTGATCTGACCCAGAGGTCACCTAGAGGAAACAGCCTTTTTCCTGAGAGTGTCTATCAAAGAAAGACAAGCAGTGATGATTGTTTACAGCACTGCCTGAGGTGGTGATAACAGTTGGAGAAAACAATAAGCTAACTGAAAATCTTAAGAAAAGGTGGGGAATGAGATGTTCATAGGCATGTTGGAAAAGCTTAAGCAGGGGCTCCTGGGTGGCTCATTCGGTTAACCATCTGCATTCGGCTCATGTCATGATCTCAGGGTCCTGGGATCAAGCCTGGCATTAAGCAAGCAGCTCAGTGGGGAGTTTGCTTTTCCCTCTCCCTCTGCCCCTCCCCCTACATGTACTCTCTCTCTCTCCCTCACTCTATATCTTTTTTTTTTTAAGATTTTATTTATTTATTTGACAGAGAGAGAGAGACAGCCAGCGAGAGCAGGAACACAAGCAGGGGGAATGGGAGAGGAAGAAGCAGGCTCCCAGTGGATCAGAGAGTCCAACACGGGGCTCGATTCCAGGACCCTGGGATCATGACCCAAGCCAAAGGCAGACGTTTAATGACTGAGCCACCCAGGTGCCCCTCTCTCTCACTCTATTTCACTCTCTCTCTCAAATAGATAAACCAAATCTCTTTTTTTTTTTTAAGCTAAGCAAACTCTTGGGAATGAAGTAAGCCATCCACATATGTAAGTCTGTGTGTATGCTCAGGAAAGACCTGAGAAGGTCTTAAGCTCTCAGATTCAGCAGACCTTGAGGTAATGCACAGTCAGAAAGTGAAGAACAAAGGAGAGATTGTAAACTGCCTGCTTTAGCATTGAAAGGGTTTCCCAACCCACACAAAAAGCCTCTTGGCAAAGACTTGGACAATTATTGATTGCAAAGACTTAAGGAAATAATCTTTCCAATCATAACTGAACATTAAGCTTACCAAGCAAGGATTTCAGTAGCCACATTTGAAAAAAATATATAGACCTTATTGAATTAGTTCAGAAAAGTTACTAAACAACAACAGCAATAAAAGACCAGCCACAATAACAACAAACAGCAATGACAACAAAGAGAAGACCTAGATCCAGAGTTGCCATATTATATTATTTAAAATGTACAGTTTTCAACAACAAAAAATGAATCTGTGATAATGCAGAGAAACAGGGAGTATGTCCATACATAGCTGGGAAAGCAGCCAACAGAAACTATTTCTGAGGAAACACAAAAGTTGGGCTTACTAGACAAAGATTTTATTTATTTATTTTTTTAGAGAGAAAGAGCAGGGGAGGGGGCAGGGGCAGAGAGAGAATCTTAAGCAGACTGCACGTCCAGTGTAGAGACCAACACGGGGCTCAATCTCATGACCTTGAGATCATGACCTAAGCCAAAATCAAGAGTTGGTCACTCAAACAACTGAGCCACCCAGGTGTCCCTAGACAAAGACTTTAAGTGAAGTATATCTATTCAAAGAACTAAAGGAAATTATGTCTAAATAATTAAAGGAATGTATGAGAATAATGTCTCACCAAATAGAAAATATCAATGAAGACATAGAAATTATTTTCTTAAAAAGACATAGGAATTCTGGAATCAAAAGCACAATTACAACAATGAAAAATCTACCAGAGCAACTTCTATTACTTTGTTAGGGTTGCCATAACAAAATACCATAGATTGGGTGGGTTAAACAATGGGAATTTATTTTTTCATGATTCTGGAGCCTAGAAGCCCAAGATCAAGTGTAAGCAAATTTGGTCTATTCACTGTATCTTCACATACTCTCTTCTTCTTATAAGAACTTCAGATATATTGGAGCAGGGTAATGCCTTATGATTTCATTTTATCTTAATTACCTCTCTAAAGACTCTATCTCCAAATACAATCACATTTTAAGGTAATAGGGATTAGGACTTCAATATATGAATTTTGGAAGGATAAAAGTCAGTTCATAATAGGGCTCAACAGAAGATCTAAATTAGCAGAAAAAAGAATCAATGAGTCTGAAGATAGTAAATTGAGCTTATAAAGTATAAGAAAAATGAACAGAGCATCAGAGACTAGTGGGACACCATCTAATGTAAAAATATACACATAGTGGGAGTCCCAGAAATGGAAGAGAGATAGAACAGGGTAGAAAGAATATTTAGAGAAATAATGGTTGAAAGGAGTTCTAAGAAGAAATTTAAAAGCTATAAATGTTTACATTAAAACACAAGACATATTCCAAGTCTATATATAACCTAACACCTAACTTAAGAAACTAGAAAAGAGCACACTAAACCCCAAACAAGAAGAAGGAAATAGTGAAAATTAGACCAGAGAAAAATGAAATGGGAAAATACAAAAATAATAGGGATAGTCAACAAAACCAAAATGTGGTTATTTGAAAAGATCAATAGAATTGACAAAAGTTTAACTGGACTAAAAAAGAGAAAAAGAGAGAAAAAACAAATTACTAGAATTAGGAGTGAAAGCATGAGCATACTTACTACCAACCCTATAAAAATAGAAAGGATTATGAAAATAAAATAACAGCTATATGATAGTAAATTAGTAGCCTAGATAAAATAAATTCTAAGAAATACACGAACTACCAAAACTGATTCAAGAATATATTGATAACTGAGCAGACTTATAACAAGTAAAGGGATTCAGTCAGTAATTAAAAATCTCCAACAAAAAAAAAGCATGGGAGCAGATGGCTTCACTGATGAATTATACCAAAAATTTAAAGAGAACTAATGCCAATACTTCTCAAATTCTTCCAAAAATGGAAAAGAAAGACTTCCTAACTTATGAGACCAGTATTACCCTGATACCCAAACTAGAGAAAGATATCACTTGAAAAGAAAAATACAGGTGAAAATTATTTATAAATATACATGTAAAAATCATCAACAAAAACACTGAATCCAGCAGCATATTAGAAGGATTATATATCATGACTAACTGGAATTTGTCTCAGGAATACAATAACAGATCAACATATGAAGACCAATCAATATAATACACCATATTAATAAAATAACAACAAAAAAAACCTCCTTAACACATGTAGGAAAAAACATTACACAAATTCAACACTCTTTCATGATAAAAACATTCAACAAGCTAGAAATAAATGGGAATTTCCTCATCTTAATAAAGGACATCTATCAAAATCTCATAGCTAATATCACACTTAATAGTGAAAGACTGAAAGCATTCCCCATGAAACCAGAGACAATACAAGATGTCTTCTCTCACCATCTTTATTCAAAACTGTATTGGAAGTTCTTGCCAGAGCAATAAAACAAGAAAAAGAAATAAAAGGTATCCAGATTAGAAAGGACAAAGAAAACTACTTCTATTTGTTGATTGTGTGATCTCTATAAAAAGTTCTAAATATTCTACAAATAAAGAAATAATGAACAAGTTCACCATGGTTGCAGGATATATGATCACCACACAAAATTCAGTTTTATTTCTATACACTAGAAATGAACAATCTAAAAATGAATTAAGAAAACAATTCCATGTACATTAGAATCAATAAAAATAAAATACTTTGGAATAAATATAACTAAGGAAGTACAGATTTCTACACTGAAAATGATAAAGTTTATGAAATAAATTAATGATGAACTAAATAAATGCAAAGACATCCCATATTCGTAGACTGAAAGGGTTAATGTTATGATACCAATTGTCCCAAATTGATCTACACATTCAATACAATCTCTACCAAAATCCATCTGTCCTTTTGGCATAAATAGAAAAGCTGATAATAAAATTCACATGGAATTGTGAGGGACCTCAAATAGCCAAGACAATCATGAAAAAGAAAAAGAAAGTCAGAAGACTCACACTTCCCGATTTCAAAACTTATTATGAAGACAATATAATCAAAATAATATAGATCTAGCAAAGGATACACATACATACACATCTATATCTGGAACTAGATATGTTATATACATCATCTTGTATATACCATATATACCATATATATATATATATATATACATATGCACACACACATATATATTTATATATGACATATATAAGATGATGATTCATAAGTGGAATAGAAGTAAGAGTTCAGAACTAAACTCTAATATTAATGGTTAATTGATTTTCAACAAGAGTGTCAAGATATTAAATGGAAAAAACAGTCTTTTTAATAAATAGTGCTAAAAAACCCCAAAACCCACAGGTAAAATAATTAATTTGGACCCCTGCCTCACACTGTTTACAAACATTAACTCAAATTGGATCAAGGATTTAATGTGAGAACTAAATCCACAAAATTCTTAGAAGTAAACATAGGTATAAATATCCATGACCTTGGATAGTTGATGATTTTTAAATATAACACCAAAAGCACAAGCAACAAAAGAAAATATAGGTAGGTTAATTTAATCCAAATTAAGTTTTTGCACTACAGTGAGGTATCATTTCACACTTGTCAGAATGGCTAAAATTAACACAGGAAACAACAGGTGTTGGCAAGGATGCAGAGATAGGGGGAAACTCTTACACTTTTGGTAGGAATACAAAGTGTTGCAGCCACTCGGGAAAACAATATGGAGGTTCCTCGAAAAGTTAAAAATAGAACTACCCTACAATCCAGCAATTGCACTACTAGGTATTTACCCAAAGGATATAAAACTTCTGATTCAAAGGGATACATGCCCCCCGATGTTTATAGGATTATCAACAATAGCCAAATTATGGAAAAAGCCCAAATGTCCATCAGTTGATGAATGGATAAAGAAGTGGTATATATATATATATATATAATGGAATATTACTCAGCCATAAAAAAGAATGAAATCTTGCCATTTGCAATGACATGATGGAGCTAGAGAGTAATAAGTCAGAAAAAGACAAACACCATATGATTTCACTCATATATGGAATTTAAGAAACAAAACAGATGAACATGGTGGGGGGGAAAGAGAGGCAAACCAGAAAACAGACTCTTAACTACAGAGAATAAACTGGAGGGTTAATGGAGGGGAGGTTAAATGGGTGATGGGTATTAAGGGGATCACTTGTTGTGATGAGCACTGGGTATTGTATGTAAGTGAAGAACCACTAGATTCTACACCCAGAACTAATGTTACACCATATATTAACTAACTGGAATTTAAATAAAAACTTGAAAAAGAAAAAAAAAGAAACCAATTAAAATACATACATACATACATAATACAATTTTTTTAAAAATTAAGTTTTTGCATGTCAGAGGACACTGCCAAGAAAGTAAGTAACAATAACCCACAGAATTGAGAAAATATTGGCAAATCATATATGTGATAAGGGTTTAGTAAGAATTCTTACAGCCCATCGATGAAATATAAATGATTTAATTTTTAAAATGGACAAACAATGGCTCAAATAGATAATTCTCCAAGGAAAATATACAAATGTCCCATAGCACATGAAAAGACTCTCATCATTAGTCATTATGGAAATGTAATTCAAAATTACATGAGATTTCACACCCACTAGAATGGCTATAATTTTTTTAAAGAGTTTATTACTTGGGAGCGAGAGAGAAAGAGAGTGAGCACAAGCAGGGAGAGCGGCAGATAGAGGGAGAAGCAGGCCCCCCACTGAGCAGGGAGTCCGATGCAGGACTCGGCCCCAGGATCCTGGGATCATGACCTGAGCCAAAGGCAGACACCTAATTGACTGAGCCACCCAGGCATCCCTAGAATGGCTATAATTTTTAAAAAATGGAAAATAATCAATGTTGGCAAAGATGTGATAGAATTGGTACCCTCATAAATTGCTGTGGGAATGCAAAAAGGTGAAGCAACTGTGGAAAGCAGTTTGGCAGTTTCTCAAAAAATTTAGAATAGATTTACCATATAACACGGCAATTTTACTCCTATGTATATACCCAAGAGAACTGGAAACACCTTCACATAAAAACTTGCATATAAATGTTTCTAGCAACATTATTTGTAACAATGTGGAATGACCTAAATGTTCATGAACAGATGAAAGGAAAAACAAATACGGTATATCTATACAACTGAATGTTATTCAACCACAAAAAGGAATTAAGTACTAAAAAATATATAGGAATTAAGTACTGAGGCATGCTAAGACATAAATGAACCTTGAAAATATGCCAAGTGAAAGAAGCCAGGCACAAAAGGCCACTTATTTTGTGATCCCATTTATATGAAATTTCCTACGTTAGATAAATTCATTAGAGGAAGAATATAGGTTATTGGCTTTCAAGGATTGAGGAGAAGAGGTAATTGGCAAGTACCAGATTTCTTTTTGAAGTGCTGAAAATGTAGATAGTGGTGATGGTTGCACAGCATTGCGAATATACTAAAAGCCACTGGATTATATACTTTAAATTGATTAAAATGGTGAATTTTATTTATGTGAATTCTATCTCATTAAAACCACAAAAATATCTTAATACATAAAGAAATAGCATTTTACAAATTTTAACACCTTTCATGATAAAAACAGTAAAACAAAACAAAACAAAAAACCAAAAAAAATGAAGAAGACCTGATAAAGGACACCTATGAAAAACTCACTGATAACATACTTAATGGTGAAAGACAACATTTTCCACCTAAAATCAGGAACAGGACAAGGATGTCTGCTCTCACCACTTCTATTTAGCATTAGAGGTTCTCGTCAGGGCAATTAGACAAGAAAAGGAAATAAAAGGCACCCAGATATTAAAGGAAGAAATAATACTATATTCACAGATGACATGATCTTGTATATAGAAAACCTTATGGAATTCCACATATACATACACACAAAACTACTTCGAGCTAATAAGTGAGTCCAGCAAGATTGCCAAATACAATATCAATATTTTAAAAATCTATTGATATTTTTATAATTTAGAAATATACAATCTGAAAAGGAAAGTAAGAAGCAATTCTATTTACAAGAGCATCTAAAAGAATGAAACACATAAAAGTAAATTTAACAAGTGCTAGACTTGTACACTAAAAACTACAAAACATCACTAATGGAAAATAAAGAACTAAATAAGTGGAAATACATCCTGTGTTCATGAATTGGAAAAGTTACTTCAATACACCACAATTGGATCTACAGATTCAAGATAATCCCTATCAAAATCCTAGTTGCTTTTTTTTTTTGCAGCAATTAACAGGCTGAACTTAAAATTCATATGGAAATTCAAGGAACCCTGACTAGTCAACACAATCATGAAAAGAAGAATCAAGGTGGGGGTTTCACACATCCTGGCTGTGATGTTACTTTGTCCTAATATCTCTGTGGAATTGTGGAAGACTAGAACATAATGAGAAACTTGGAGTTAAGTGAATTCAGCTTTGGAGGTACTAAAGGAGCTACCATTTCAACAAAACTTGTGACAGACTGTGTGGGACTGCTGAAAAGGAAAACCTAGACTCCACTCAAATATCTATGAAAAGACTCTTCTGGCTTAATCTGAACAGAATCATAAATTGGGACAAGAGAATTTTCTATTTTAATTTCATTGGCATATTAATTTCTCTCTGGGAAGAAGACATTTTATTTTTCACCATAATTTTTGTAGCATTTTAACAATTCAAGGTGGCTCATATCCAAAATGTGCACATTCAAATTATGGGCCTCTCTCTATTGCTGTCATTGCATGGTTAGGGCTACGTTATCATGTGGTTCTCATTGTAAAATCTATGGTAAAGTAAATTGGACAATATAGTTTTGCAAAATGTGAGTAGGGAAATAGAATCAGTGATGAGTTTTGGTTTTTAAGACATAGCCTTAAACTTAAGCCCTGTTTTGTTCCATTTTAGAGTCCTCCGGGAGCCAACTCAGTAGGACTGAGGAAGTTTATCTGCCGACCTCATTCTCTAAGGAGAAGAGTCAAATCTTGGTTTTCCCATAGGATTGACTACTAATCCCAACAGATTAACTGAAAAAAATATTAATGGAATACAGAAAAAAAGGAACTCTCATCCTGGGGCAAAATACCTCTCCATCTTTGTCCATAAGAACTGTTTCTTTACATACCCCCTTTCCAGCTTTCTCTGCTCCTGAGACTGAGGGTCTTGCTGAGACTCAACATTTACTAGCACTGATCACAATATGTAGAAAGGCAAGGTCTCCATTCTTAGCTCACAGTCTTTCATGGCTCATCTTCTTTGGACCTAACTCAATAAATGGAAATGGAGCCTACCCTTATCAGGTCCTGTCAGCACTTTTAACTCCTTTATCCATGCATCTAGCCAAAAGATGGTAAGATGCAACAATGTGGGTTCTGCCTTTAGGGATATGTGAAAATTCTGTTTAACCTTGGCCAAGGTAAACACTGCAGCCCATCTTTAGCAGAAATCTCAAAATTGGGGTATGTGGCCTTAGTATACCTCTAAGGGGTACTACTATGTATACATAGCTCTTCTTCAGGAACCTTATCGGGAAGAGGGGTTGGAAAAGATGCAATTGGCAGGGTGGGAATCAAACACTCTTGGGATTTGTGGCCAAATGCCACCTGTATTAATTTCCTAGTGGTATATAACAATGTACTACCAACAGGGTAGCTTAAAAAAACAGATTTATTGTCTCAAAGTTCTAGGTACTAGAAGCCCAAAATCAAAGTGTTGACAGGGTTGGTTCCTTCTCGGGGCTATGAGGGACAATCTGTTCCATGCCTCTCTCCTAGCCTTTGGTAGACTCCGGCATCTCTTGGTTTTTATATTTTTGTTCTCCCTATGTTTTCACATCATCTGTCTCTTCATCCAGCATTTTTATAAGGACAACTTTGTATTGGATTAGGGGCCCACCTCACTCCAGTATGACCTAATCTTAATTAATTATGTCTAAAATGACCCTATTTCTAAATAAAGCCAGCATTTAGGCATGGGTGTTAGGACTTCAATATGTACATTTAGGGGACATACTTCAACCCATAACAGTCTGCCCTCTGTGCCCCCCCCCCGCCAAATTTCATGTCCTTCTCACATTCAAAATATATTTGCCTAATGACAACATCCCCCCAAAGATTTAACCCATTCCACAGTCAACTGTAAATCCAAATTTAGTATTATCTAAATAATGTATGGGTGATACTTGGGGAGTATGATTCATCTTGGGCCAAATACCTCTCCATCTGTGAACCTGTGAAGGCAGACAACAAGTTATCTGCTTCCAAAATACAGTGGTGGGACAGGCATAGGCCAGACATTCCCATTCCAAAATGGACAAATCAGAAAGAAAAAAGGGTCATGGGTCTCAAGCAAGTCTGAAACTTGAAAACTAGCAAGGCAAATTCCATTAGATTTTAAGGATCAAGAGTAATCCTCATTGAGTTGATGCTCTGTCCTCTGGACCCACCATACCAGGGAGGTGGCCCTGCCATCTAGAATTGAGGTAGAGAAGGTCCTAGCCACCAAGTGTACACTCTGGACCTTTGGTGGCAAGGGCAGCTACACTGATTTCTGAAATGGAGTTCTCTGGAAAGCATGCTTTTTCATTTTTTGTGGTGCGGATAGGCTAAGAATTTTGGAACTCCTCAAGTTCCGGTTCCTTTCGGCTTAACAATTCTCTCTTCAATTTACCTATGTCCTCTCAAATTTTGCTGTAAGCAGCTAGGAGAACCCAGGCTGTACCTTTACCACTTGGCTTATCCAAGTGTACTGCTTACAAGTGATAGCCAAGACTTCTGTCATTTTATAATAAGGATCGTCTTTCTTCCAGTTTCCAATAACACGTTTCTCATTTCCATCTAAGACCTCACCAGAAGCACCTCTAACATTCCTATTTAATAACATTCTGTTCATGATTATGATAATGATCATGAAATAGATTCTCTCAGATGAAAAATGTTTTCTCCACTGCTCTCCTTTCTTTCTGAGCCCTCCAGAACCTACTTTAGTGTCTATATTTCTACCAACAATCTTTTCGAGGCCATCTAGGCTTTTTCTACCCATCACCTAAAAATATTTCTAGCCCAGGGACACCCGGGTGGCTCAGTCACTTGAATGGCCGACTCTTGATTTTGGCTCAAGTCATAATCTCGGGGTCCTGAGACTGAACCCCACATCGGGCTCTGTGCCCAGCTCAAAGTCTACTTGAGATTCTCTCTCCCTCCCCCTTTGCCCCTCCCCCTGCACATGCACTCTCTCTCTCTTTCTATCTCAAATAAAGTCTAAAAAAAAAAAGAAAAAGGAAGTTAATTCTTTAAGTAAATGAAGTTAGCCCAATGTTATCCAAAATGATTAGAGTAGATCATCCTCCCACAGCCCCTTTATAACCCTCATAAAGAAGTGGCTCCAAAGTCGTTAAGCATACATACCCTTGTCAGAGAGATGACAACCACAAAAGCGGCCAGTAGTAGGAAAAAGTCAAAACTTCCCTACATGGCTGGCAATTTCCTGCATAATGTAGGCTCTACCTCTTGCCAATTTTTACATCACAAGTCACTAGAACATGTTATGCTCTCTCTTGTCTGGAGATTTTTACACATATTCTTCTTGCTACCTGAAATACTCTCCCTGACCCTTCTTTATCTAGCTAGCATCTTTTTATCCTTTAAGTTTCTCTTAAAGATCTCTTCCTTAGGGATATATTTATATACTCTATACTCGGTTAAGCTCCCTGGCTGTGTGCTGTCATAGCACTGTGTCATTTCCCTAGTATCATACACATCGTACATTATTGTAATTGCATATTTATTGCCTGTCTCTGCCAATAAACTACAAGCACCATGAGGTCAGACACTAAAAATTTCTGTTTCACTGATTTATACCCAATTTCTAATGCCATGTCTGGCACAAGGTAGGTGTTGAGTAAACAAATAAATGAATGGTAGAGTTATATAAGCCTCCAAAACAGTCCTGTATCAGCATTACTGTTCATGTACTCAAAAAGAATTTCCTTTTGAACGATAACTTTACACACCTAATCACTAGTCAGGTTTTTTATTAGGCAACATTGTTACATTGATTAGTAGTAGCATAGGTGTTTGTTTCCCCTAAGCAGTTTGTTCAGTGCCTTGGAACCCAAAGATAAGAGCTCAAGAGAGAAGTTCACAAGTTGAAAATCAAACCCATTTAACATCTAAAATTCCCTAAAGCACCACACATGGTGTGGAGAATAATCACTTCAGGTTAATGCTCCAAAACATCAGGAGGTAATTTGAAGGCTAATTCCTGATGGGTCTCTAATGGCAATGAGCCAAGTTGAGGTCAGAGAAAGACAAGCAGGACCTGTAAGTTGCCACCTTTATTTCCCCACATGGGAGTAGATACTTTCCTTAAAACATCCATGTTAGAAAAAGGCTCAATAGCCCGTTTCTTTTTTGATCTGAAAAATAGGAATGTTTTTCTGGAGCTTCTTTTTAGATATGCAAACTGAAGATTTCTGAGATTTGAGGAAAAAAAACATTGTTCACATCCCATTCATATTAACTCTGTTTCCTATAACTCTGACAAAAACCCCTGAGAGTTTTCCATTCAGGTTTTAGGATGTAAGAAGGGCCATTTCTGCTTTCCACTTGAAAAAGCATTTTAAGCATTTATAACAATTTCCCTCACAGGGTTTTGGTACAGATAAAGAATGTATCGTAAAGTGCTTTGGGGGAAAATATTATTGTCATTGCCATTCTTTCCCTGTGTAAAAAATAAATTTTTATTACAGCTGCAGTATTTATCTACTAACTTCTGGATTTCCATAAATCTGGCTGTAACATTTTACTGTGGTGACCATACCTGGAAAGTTTCTACCTACTTTATTCTTTTCCTCATAAAAGTATATTTTCCAAGAGCATACCTTCTGATATTATTTTGCAGGCACTAGGAAGACTGTTCAATATAATAGCTATATTCTATTAAACAAGAGGTGAATAATGTAGCCAAAGACAATACCAAGCAACATTGTTACGGACTTCAGATAACATAATTTTTACATTTTTGAAGTGTTTTATGAAGTCAAAGTATTCTTAGAACTTGGAAGAACAGAATTAAGTCAGTGCCTTAGTGTCTGTGGCTTACCTGGTTAGAACAAAGAGGGTATAAGATTTAGTGAAGAGGCAGAGGCAAGGGAGGAGCTAGTGGATGTTTTAGTCATTTGAAAAAGTAAATTAAAGCTAAGTTTGAGCGATCTGATTTTTCTACACTGAATATTAAATATTCTTTATATCCTAGGACTTCATAGATCAGGCATAAACACACCAGCCATAGGGAAGTCACAACGGTGGTCTTCAAAAACAATGCTTTGACTCCTGTGGTTCATTTTACTTGTGCTTATTCAACTTTACCTCATAAGGGTTAAGATAAATACCCAAATTACTACCAGAGTGAATAGGAAGCAGTAGGAGAGAATAAAGAGAGTGGGAGTAAAAGAAAGGAAGGAAGAAAGGTAAAAAGATTAAGAAGAGGACATAAAATAAGGGAAGGAGAAAATAATCAGAAACTATTTTTTCAGACCCTATTCTCAAGTGATAAGTGTGACAATGAACTTCTTACTCTGATACCAGATTGCTTTTTTGGTTATTTGTTTGACAGTAAAATTTACAAAAACAAACAAAGAACAACAACAAAGCCCCAAAAAACCCTTTCTTTTATACTGACTCTGCTAGCTATCCTTAATTCCCTTTCCTCAACTTTTCACAGTAGGCTACGGAAATCAATCTTACAGCCTACCATATACCTAATGGGAAATCATACAGTTAATGATTATGCAGAGATTATTGTTGCTAAAATGTATAATACCAATTACCTATTCCCAAAGTTATACTACAGCAATATACTGTAATATAGCATGCCAAATTCTGAAGGGATATATAGCTGAATCATTTGATCAATTTCATAACTTAAGAATTGACTCATCACCTATCTGCATCTTAAATTTTCAATAACTTTCTATAAAGTGGAGGTGAAGCAGCTAAAGCCTCCTAACATGCTAATGTCAGAGGTTGTGCTCAGTGTTTCCAAGGATGTAAGAGAAATAAATTTCATGTGAAGATTTATCATATTGCCCAGCATAGGAAAAAATCAATAAAATGAAAATGCAACTTATGGTTTGGGAAAAATATTTACAAACCTTATATTTGTTAAAGGGTAAATACACAAAATACATAAGGAACCCCTACTCAATAGCAAAAACAAATAAACAAACAAATACCCAATAAGGGGCAAAGGTCTTGAATAGACATTTCTCCAAAGAGAAAATACAAATGGCCAATAGGTATATGAAAAGGTGCTCAGCATCACTCATCATCAGGCAAATGCAAATCATAAGCACAATGAGATATCACCTTGCACCTATTAAGATGGTTATCATCAATAAAAACAAGTGCTGGTGAGGGTATAAAGAAAAGGGAAACCTTATACACTATTGATGGTAATGTGAATTAATATAGGCATTATGGAAAATAGTATGGAGGATCCTCAAAATATCAAAAGTAGAGTTACCATATGATCCAGCAATCCTACTTCCAGGTATATATTTGAAGAAAATCAAATCAGTATCTGGAAGAGATATCTGTGCGCCCATGTTCACTGCAACATAATTTACAATAGTCAAAACATGGAAACAACTTAAATGTCCATTGACAGATAAATGAATAAAGAAAATATGGTATACACATATAATGGAATATTAGTCAGCCTTAAAAAAGAAGGAAATTCTGCCATATGCAACAACATGGATGAACCTGGAGGGAATTGTGCTAAATGAAATAACCACTCACAGGACAAACACTGTATGATTCTACTTACATGGGTATCTAAAATAGTCAAAGTTATAGAAGCAGAAAATAAAATGGTGGTTGCCAGGAGCTGGGGAAAGGAGTCAATGGAGAATTGTTATTCAGCGGGTATAACATTTTAGTTTCACAAGATGAACAAGTTCTAGAGATCTGTACAATATAGTGACTATAGTTAATAATACTGTGTTGCACACGTAAAAATGAAGGGGACAGAGCTCATGTTAAGTGTTTTTACCACCATAAGGAAGAGAGTAACTCAAGTAAATTATCTATAAAGGAGCCTAGAGGCAAAGTTTCATAGGATAGATGATCTTTTCTTTGAGATAAAGAAAGAAGTGTCATTCTCTGGATTCATACTAAAAATTTTAAATTATCTTCCCTGGATAGGCAATAGGTGGTATAATATCCTTCCCTTCCCTGTCTCATGCAATCACTAGTTCTCCAAGATCTTAACCAGTCTGGTGTGCCTTATCTGGACCTGCCCCCTCTTACCGGTGCTGTAAGTCTCCATAAGTGAAGGAGGAAGGATTGAGAAGGAAAAATTTGTGTGTGTGTGTGTGTGTGTGTGTGTGTGTGTGTGTGCATGCATGCACAAGGTGGGACCAGTTCTTAACAAAATAATCCTGACATTAGCATAGTAAACCTCAAAGAAAACCCTCAACGGCTTACTATTGATTGTCTAGCCATGTTCTAACTGTTTATTTTGTCATTTAAAGTCATTTACAATCTGCCCCAACTGACACTTAAGTAGGAATCTTTTATCTCTAATTCATACAGGTTTCTGCTTCAGCCGAACTGTTTTACACGTTGTACACTCAATGCACTAAGCTCTTTCCTACTCCTGATATCTCACGCCATCCTAACTTTACTACCTCTTCTAAGAAGCCTTTCCCAACTGCACCACCTCACTTCGATATAGTCATCCACTGAACTTCTAGGTAATAATACACATATATGCTAAGTTGACACATACATGGAATGCTTTAAAATTTTTTTCTCCTTCTAATAATACTTTAATATTTTTGAGAGAAAAAAACACTTCATGTCCTCCCATGCTGCTAACAATATGTTGGACATATAGAAAGAACTTAGTAAATACCCATTGGATTGATGTAGTATTCTACTGCCATTATATAAATTTTCAATAGCTATGCCATTGCCATTCATGCCTTTCTGTAATCAGATTGCAGGTGTTTATATTGACCAAAATTACAGTTGCAAGTTCTCTTCTATTTTATTGGTTCTGCTGTCAAGTGTAGACGCCCAGGCACATTTTGTTAATTCACAAACAGTCTGTTCTCACACACATATTCTCTTGCTCTTCCTCTGAAGAAAATTGAGAAATTTTGTGTTACAAAAACTAGGCCTACTCAAGTGCCAATTTCTTAATTGTTCATCCATATGGAAGTTGAAATTGAATATCATATTTTGATGAAATAGAGAAAAGCACCTGGATAATAATGTATCCTTAGTTGACATGATAAAGAGAGATGTGTATCATTTAATTTGCTATCAGCTCTGGAAAATATAGCCATTTAGAAGACCTTTATTGATTTTGTAAATGTGCTAAAGCTTTGATGCAGTACTGAATCAGCAGCTGCCATGCATGAATTTTATTTCCTTATTTTCATTTCAATGAATAATTTCCATTGAGTAGTAACTAATGGAATCATAAAGAGAGGTCATTAGACATTAGATCAACAAATGGCATTTGATGTAATAGACTTCTGAACACATTGGCAGAGAGAACTATTGTTTCAAATAAATACTAATGTGAGGTTTTTTTTAGTTACCAAAAATATCTATGTATATGCATAGAACACCACAGCTTTAAAGAACAGGCTAGTGCATGATAATAACTTCCAAATGTTATAAGAAAATGCTTCTAAAATCTATCTTCTTTTGTTTATTTTAAAGATAAATTTTATGTTCTTTTTGCTCCCTGAAATAAATGAAGATGTTATTTGCCAATAGAGTTTTATACCAAGTTTCAGTTGCTCTACGACGCTGAAATATACCATTAAGTAGAGATGGAACTATCAATTCTACTTATAACCATGTAACAACTTTGTTATGTTTAGATGAAAATAGGGGAGGAAAGGAATTCAATCAGTCTTTATAGCCAAAACAAAATGTATGATTAGTGAAATGGCCCACATAATAGACAACAAAAGCAAGCCTGCTTTGTTATAAACATTCAGATAATTCAGAAAAAGTACTATTTTGCTTTAAATCTCCCAAATAAATGGTACTTAAATTAACAATAATTGAACCTTACTATGCCTATGGTAGTATGACAGATGTTAAGAATACAAAAAGGTATAAACATCTCTCCCCCACTTAACTTGAAGTCTAGCAGAAGAGAAATGTTTAAATAAAATTTGCAGTGTAAGTTATATAGAGCAGTTCAGTTTCTGGTAATAAAGTAGGTTATACAACTTTAAATCTCTCTTTCCACAAAACAACTGGAAGTGCTGGATAAAGTAGAACTTTCCAGTGAAGAGGAAAATTACCCAGCCCCCTTGAGAGAGATCATCCCCAGATACGGGCTTCCCCTTTCCATTGGCTCGGACAATGGACTGAGTTTCATGGCAGAAATAGTCCCAGGCCTAGCCAAAACCTTAAAAATAAGATGGAAGCTCCATACAGCATATAGACCCCAGAGCTCAGGGAAAGTAGAGCACATGAACCGGACCCTTAAAACAACTTTAGCCAAACTCTGCCAGGAAACTCAATCCCACTGGGTAGAAATGTTATTGCTGGCCCTGCTCAGGGCATGCTGTACCCCAAGACCCTCTGTTTACTCACCCTTTGAGAGTCTCTATGGCAGGCTACCCCCTGTAATAAGCAGGCTTGGAGGAGAGCTCAAACAGATTGGAGATTTAGAAAACTCTAAGGCACATTTCCCGAGAAGTTTTAGAAAGGACCCCTATCCCTGTGGGTAACTGGGCCCATCCCCACCAACCAGGGGACATGACATGGGTAAAAGATTGGAAGAAGGAGCCACTCCAACCCACTTAAAAGGACCCCCATCTAGTAATACTGGCAACTCCCACTGATGTTAAAGTTGCAGGTATCACTCCCTGGATCCATCACTCCCAAGTAAAGAAGGCAACAACCCCCGCAGACCCTGATGATTGGCAGACAGTATGGGACCCTACTGACCCCCTCAAATTAAAGATCCAGAAGATGACCCAGCAGCCTACAGCCACCAAGAGATCCTCCTGCCTGACTTAACGCCCCACAGAAACCTGTGGATCCCCCACTTGAGGAGTCCACAACCTTACTCCAGTTGCAAACCTGGAGGCCAACTGGTCAACGCATGGTGGAAGCTTGAGGAACTCAACGGGGGGACATTTGGACACTAAAGTCTCGATGCCACCCTATACCAGTAATAATTTTGGTACTTGTGACCCTAGTGTTCTCTGTGGGTTTAGCTGAGTCAGTCCAAGCAACTGGAATTGGACACAGAAAAATTACTCTAGCCATAGTCTATATAAGTACAGTGAGTCTGTTCAGTGGAATCTACTGCTTCTTATAACTGCCCCCCCCGCTTTAAAATGAATTCCCTAATGCTAGTGCTGTGGCTATCAATTATAGGGCTAAGCTCAGGCTACCTAGATAATGACATGATGGAGGACAGTCAATCCCACCAGCCGCAGGCTGTAAGGATGCTAGGGGCACCAACCAACCCTTGCTTGGCCGCGGATTGCTGGCTCTGCCTGTGGACAGGGCCCTTTCAGCTTATAGCAAGCCCTCTGAGTTTCCTTAGCCTGACCAAGCCCACATCTGATGCTCCCAAACCTGCAGAAATAGACCCCAAATCAGCCAATGTATTGTTGTCTTACCAGGCCCCCGACTGTGTCCATAACCCTGGGGGAACACATTCAATAGGAAGTTTATCTGCCATCCAATGTCTCCAAACCCACAACTGCCCTTCACATGATGTGTGCACATCTGCCACACCGTGGTGCACTCCAGAGCCTGGCACCGTTTTCATGTGTGGGAGATATATTTATTAATGTTTGCTGGTTAACTGGACAGGCAGATGTACATGGGTGTTTCTTACTCCCCAGGTAGATACAGTCCCCAATAATCAATCCCTTCCCATTCCCTTATTGGTACACACACAGTCCAAGAAGGCCATCCAAGTCATCCTACTATTGGTTGGACAGGCATAATAATAGCCGTGGGCACAGGGATAGGAGGAATTGCCTCATCCTCCTATTACTACAAGCAGCTATCAGAAAATCTCGCAGAAGATATGGAGCAGGTGGCTAAGTCTATAATAGCTATTCAAGATCAGATAGACCCCCTAGTGGCAATAGTACTGCAGAATCAGAGGGGCTTAGACCTGCTCATTGCTGAAAAGGGGGGACTCTGCCTCTTCCTAAATGAGGAATATTGTTTCTACACGAACCAGTCAGGGATAGTCAGAGACATGGTCCAAAAACTACAAGATCAAATTGCATGCAGGAGAAAAAAATTAGCAAATTCTTGGGGTAATTGCTGTAATGTCTGGGGCTGGGCCTCATGGCTCCTTCCCTTAGCTGGCCCTCTCTTCATGATTCTATTGGTGCTCCTGTTTGGTCCATGTATCATTAATTTTATCAGCTGTTTCATCCGCTCTTGGATGGAATCAATTAAATTGCAACTGCTGGTAACTCAATACAGACCTCTAGACCAACAGAAAAGCCCAATGGTAATGGTTGGTGCCCATTCTAAGTTAGAAAAGGCACCAGAAGGGGGGAATGAGAAGAAAATTACCCAGAGCAGGCCCAGGCCAGCAGGCACCTGGAGATGGACAGTTACTAGCAATACTAAGAAATAACCAGAAGCCCCCCACTTGAGCAAGAGGTAACCAGCTGTTTCTGCCCCAATTTAAACCCACCTACCAGCATTCAGCACAGCCCTTGGAACCTGACCCCCTCCCCCTGCACTGCTCTATAAAAGCTCTGTAACCCTGTTCCCCTGGGCCCAGAATTTTGAGTGCGAGCTCATCTGGGCCCACCCACGTAAAATAAACCTGAGTTCTCCTACTTCTCTGAGTGTCGCTTGGTTTCTCACCAGTCTGATCATTTTTCACAACACCAGAATTTGCTAAGAAGTTTATTTTTAGATTGAAGATGAATGTGAAGTTTTGATCAGAGTTTAGCATTAAAGCAAGAAGAATCATAGTGAAGTTAAAGAAACTGAAAGGCAAAGATCTTAAAAGCAACTAATAAGAATAGGCATATTAAATTCAAAGGATTGTTCATTGACTTCTGAACAGCGAGGGTGGAATCCAGAACACAGAGGGACAATAACCTTATGTGCTAAGGAAAATAGCTACTAATCTACAATTTTATATTAAGCTAAACCAATATCAAAAAATGAGGGCAAAAAAGACACATTCAGACAAACAAAAAAATGAAAAATGAGTAAAAAAAATAAGTAAATGTAGATAAATCTGAAGAATGTTTGCCTAAGACAAGAGTAAAAATAATGGCAAACTTGAGAGGGTATAAAAACAATGTGGAACTAAAATATTGGACCAGTAGAAGTACTGGTTAATATCACATTGTGTTAATTGAAGTATGCATGTAAAACATTTAATGGTAATGAGTAAAAAGAAATAAAATACGAATATACAAATTTCAAACCAGTAGTAGGAGCAAAAAGGGAACAAAGACATTCAATGCCCTTCATTAAATACATGCATTGTGAAAACAGTAATACTAATATAGCACTTAACTCTAAGTAAGTCAAAGCCTTCAAATAAAAGGTAGAATTTGAATGGAGTATTGAAAGAAATAAGTATTTACCTGGCAGAACATGAAAAGTTGGATTAAAAAGAAATCCATAAAGGGGGGGGGGTGCCTGGGTGGCGCAGTCCTTAAGCGTCTGCCTTCAGCTCAGGGATCGAGCCCCACATCAGGCTCTTCTGCTAAGAGCCTGCTTCTTCCTCTCCCACTCCCCCTGCTTGTGTTCCCTCTCTCGCTGGCTGTCTTTCTCTGTCAAATAAATAAATAAAATCTTAAAAAAAAAAGAAATCCATAAAGGAATAGAGTATGATGAGGGAGCACACCCCTGGGTGGGATATCTGTGACATTCCTCCAGGAAACTTCCAGCTATCTTAATGTTAATATCTTGCTAGAAGGAAAAACAATCTTAACTTGACAATGGCAAGGCCTCTGGTATCCTGAGTCTTCTTTAACATATAAAAATCCTTCTGAAACCTCCGTTTTCTTCACCTCCCACAACTCGCAAGTATATAATCAGCCACCCTTCACAACCCCAGTGCAGCAGCTCAGCTTTCTGCCCACCGGTCCTGTCCCTGTGCTTTAATAAACCACCATTTTGCACTAAAGACATCTCAAGAATTCTTTCTTGGTCGTCGGCTCCAGACCTCACTCCACCAAACCTCACCTATATTCCAAAACCACATCAGAGTATATTTAGAGAAAGCTATTATTAAGGTCAATTTAAAACATTCAGGGATGAGCGTAGAGGGAAGAGAGCAGGAGTTAGGGAGTCATTCCAGATAAAGATAAAAGGTCAGGGACTAAAAAGTAAAATACTTTGTTAATACTAACAAGTCAAATTTATCCTTCAGAACAAGCATCTCCATAATTTTTTATTACTGCTCTTACCAGAAAAAAAATTAAGCATGTGTCCTCAATAAACATGTATATTTATTTCTAAATTATTCCTGTTCTATTCTACTAAACACTATGTATATTAAAATTTTATAAGAATAGAAATTTTAAAAAGTGAAATAATTTAATGATATAAATTATTTTTATCATTGACACAATTATTATTATCATTTTTAATGTTCTCAATGTTTAGCTTTTAAATGGCTTGGTAATCATTATGACTTTATACTATTATATTACTATCTCAAGGTACAACAAACACCTAAGCCAAGTTCATTGTTTATAACAGCAGATATAAACCACATTTAAAATATTTTTCTTGATAATATGGAACATTTTTTAGCTGACTTCTCTTCATATTTAATTACATCATCATTGCTTTCATATGCTTAATACTGTTTATATATTATTACATATTTTTATTACTTTGTATAACTGACAAACAGCTTGTACTATGAGTAGAATTGTAAGCTCTGCTATGTTCCGCTTATTCATTTAAATTTACATTATTAGCAGTGTTTTAAATCCAAGACTTTTTTATGAGAAGGTTAAGATGCTTTTCCATTTTATAAAGTTGAATTTATTTAAAATTAGATTATATTATCCATAAATCCACTTAACTAGGCACATGTAAACAGTAACACATCATGATATCCTAAAAATGACAAAGGACTAAGGGCACTACAGTTAATTCTAAATAAATTGTGACATTTATAAAACACTATATAGCAGTGAAAATTAATAGAATTACAGATATCAATACAGATGAAAGCCAAAAATATAATATTAAGCTAAACAATTTGCAGCATATGTACATATAATAATTTATATATAGCTTAAAAGAATAAAAAGTACAATATATTATTCATGGATGTACATATATGTAATAAAATATAAAGAAATACATGGGAATGATAAATACGCAATTTATAGTAGTAGCTCCCTCTGAGAGAAAATGAGGGAGAGGCCACCAAAGAGAGAACACAAGGTGTTTCAAATGTTTTGGTAATATTTTATGACTTAAGCTCAATATTAAATATCCTGGTGTTCATTGTACTATTTTTTATACGTTTTCAAAACATGTTAAATATGTTTTTGAAAATTTCTTTTTAAAAAAGGAAAAGGAACAGGTAGAACAGACTGATAGAGTTCCAAAAGGTAGTCAGATAAGTAAGAGAGAGGTCTTTCTAAATTTCAGAGCATGTGGATGCCAACAATAAAAAAAAAATTCTGATAGCCCACAATAAAAATAGAAACACATGAAAAGAATGGCCCACTCTGATGGACTCAGAAAACAGGATAATCGATTCTAAATATATTGAGGATAGAACATAGATAAATTGTGAAATAAATAAAAGATTAAAAAGAGAGAAACATACAAACTATGAAAAATAAAATAACCAAACAGAATTTTGGAGATTAAAAAATATTGTCATTGGGGGCGCCTTGGTGGCACCTGGATGGGGCAGTCAGTTGAGCATCCATAGGACTCTTGGTTTCAGCTCAGGTCCTGATCTCAGGGTCGTGGGATCAAGGCCCACATTGGGCTCTGAGCTAGGCATAGAGTCTACTTGGGATTCTCTCTCCCTCTCTCTGCCACTCCCCACCCCCCACTTGCATTCTATCTCTAAAATAAATGAATAAATTTTTTAAGAAATATATTGACAATATTTATTATGATGTCATCATAATAAAAAAAAGGCAATAGACAGGTAAGTAACAAATTAGAAGAAGCTAAAGAGAAATTCAGAAATCAGGGAGGGAGACAAACCATGAGAGACTCTGGACTCCAGGAAACAAACTGAGGGTTACAGAAGGGAGGGGTTGGATGGGTGGGGTAACCGGGTGATAGGTATTAAGGAGGGCACATGTTGTGATGGTCACTGGGTGTTACACATAACTAATGAATCATTGAACACTACATCAAAAACTAACGATGTACTATATGTTGGCTAACTGAACATAATAATAATAATTAAAAAGAAATTCAAAACTGGAAAAAAAATTTGAAAAACAGCCTACCAAAATGTAGCACTGAGAAGCAGAAAGATAAAAAATTTGAGGGGCGCCTGGGTGGCACGGCGGTTAAAGCGTCTGCCTTTGGCTCAGGGCGTGATCCTGGCGTTATGGGATCGAGCCCCACATCAGGCTCCTCTGCTATGAGCCTGCTTCTTCCTCTCCCACTCCCCCTGCTTGTGTTCCCTCTCTCGCTGGCTGTCTCTATCTCTGTCGCATAAATAAATAAAATCTTTAAAAAAAAAAAATTTGAAAGAGAATTTAAAATACATGGAACATAAAATGAAAACATACAATATTTTTATTAAGAGTTCCAGAAATGGAAAAAAAATGGGAAAGAAATGATACCCAAAATGGCAGTGACTAGAAATTTCCAAAGATTATTTAAAAAACCCCAAAATCCTCAAATTAAAGTGTGCCACCTCCCAAGCATGACTCCAATGATAATAATAATTAAAACAACAATAACAGTAACTCTTATTATTAAGTGAAATTAAGTGAAACTTCAGAAAACTAAATCAAAAGAGAAAAACCAAACCATAAATAAGGAGGGAGAATAGATTACCTAGAAAGGAATAAACTGTCTTGATAAATACCAAAAAATCTATGGAATGAAGACCAATTTCCTTAAATTATTAAACAATAAAAAATAATCAAATTAATCCATTACCTCATAAAACAAAGAGAACTTCTAAATAACTCATGTGCCAAAGTAGAAACCATAAAAATATTTAAAATATTCATCATATCTGAATTTCATTAAAAACAAAATGGGAAAAATATGGAGGTGCATCTATGGCTGCAATTAGAATGAAATTCGTATCTTTAATAGTATGTATCAGAAAAAAATTTAAAAGCTTAAAAACTTAATGAGATTTTAAAATTTTGTTACATGTGATTATGTACCTAAATAATATATTTATTAGTTTTATTGTTTTGAGTCTTATTTAAATCATATCTTAGTGTATATCACATAAAAGATAAAGTAATAATAAAAACAAAAATCAGAATATGGTAGGTATGTGTACTAACCATGTTTTTTAGTTTCTGTATCTGATATTTTGTCATCATAGGGTCTTGCTGACTAGAGAGGAACTACCTTTCCCAGTGAGCAGATTCCTAGAGATAGCAAGCAACCACCAGTTAGCATGGCATTCATTAACAAACTAACCAATCCAGAGCCCATACCCCACCTGGACCCAGCCAAATGCCTGCTTTGTCATGGACTAGCACTTGTAAAACACTAACTTCCTTCCCTAATCAATCTTGGGTCAGATATGAGACAACTAAGGATAGCTCCTACATCGCTGAGCACACTGAAATTAGTCCATCCAATCCAAAATCTGGTCAGCCCACTTAGAGTGCTTTGCCCATTCCTTCCCGAGAAAACCACAATAAAGGCTTTCCCACAATTCTCCTCACTGTCTCTCTCTGCCTATGACCAACCCCAGTGTTCTCTCTTGTGACCTTGAGTAGCATGGCATGCTGCCCTCCTCTTGGGAACTATGAGGAATAAACTATTTTTTTTTAAAGATTGTATTTATCAGAGGGAGAGACAAACCGTGAGAGATTATGGACTCTGGGAAATAAACTGAGGGTTTCAGAGGGGAGAGGGTGGGGGGATAGGTTAATCTGGTGATGGGTATTAAGGAAGGCACATATTGCAAGGAACACTGGGCGTTACAAGCAAACAATGAATCATGGAACGCAGCATCAAAAACTAATGCAGTACTGTATGGTGACTAATGTAACATAATAAAATAAAATAAAATCTCCACAAACTTACAGTGAAACATAAAAAAAATAAAGATTGTATTTATTTATTTGACAGAAAGAGAGAGAACACAAGCAGGGGGAACAGCAGGCAGAGGGAAAGGGAGAAACAGACTCCCCACTGAGCAGGAAAACCTATGTGGGGCTTGATCCCAGGATCCTTGGGTCCCAGGGTCCCGGGATCCTGGATCCCCTCGGGTCCCCTCGATCCCAGGATCCTGGGATCATGACCTTAGCTGAAGGCAGATGCTTAACCAACCAAGCCACCCAGGTGCCCCAATAAACTGTACTTTTAATGGGAATCATTTCCTAATCTGCTGGCCTCACTACGCCTGAATGAAACTTGGGTACATTTTAAACAGGATAGAGGAAAGGACATCACCAAGATGGTGAAGAAGCAGACACCAGCCTCTCTTCCCCAGCAAATAGCAGCTATTAGAGAGCTAGCCAAAAATAAGAACAGCTCTGGGAGAATTCAGGAGTACAGTTCAACAAAATAGTGGAACAAAAAAACCTGAACACAACCAAACAAAATGGGAATGAAGAATAGTGTGATGTGGCCTACATCATTCCCTCTTCTAGACCAACACTGCTCACTACTAAGAGGGAACTCCCCGGGTAGAAAGAGTTTCCCTTCTCAAAAAAAAAGGAGAACAGGGTGAGTCACCAGATTCCCCAATCTTCTGGGGCACTGCACAAAGAGTCTGCTTTGGTTTCACCCCACCCAGACACTTATAAAGCTGACACATACAGAAATGGCTAGAACAAGGAAGATTAGAAGGGGCTACCAATATCACCAGGCAGCAAGAGCAGGGGCAAGTTCCCAGTGAGCTGCTCTGCAGAAGGCCCCAGCAACTTTCTTCACTAAAGAAACCGATGGCCAGTACAGTTGTCAAGAACCACCTATAGATTTCACCACCTTTCACCCCACAGTATTCACATTCCCAGACATCAGCTGCCTAAGTCCCTTCCTCCTGCCCTGTTCCTTCCAGAGCCCAGAACCCAGCGAAGTCCTTTGCAGCTACATGAGTGCAAGATGCCAGCCTAGTCCCCCACAACTGACTCCCACGACAATGTTTGGGCTTGAGGTTAATCCCTTCAGCTGCGTACCTACACACCACTGGCCTAACACCTGTCACCAGTCTCTACTGCTGTGTGCATGCCAGAGGCAAGATCCTGCAGCTCTAGAAGTGCATACTAACAGTCAAGGCCCCCACAGCTAGTTGTGGGCCCAGGCTCGACCCTATCTCCAGTCCCTAGTATACACCAGTAGGCTCAGCTGCAGCTGACCCCGCAGCTGTGCAGCTGCACACCCCTGGTCTGACCTCCCTCACCAGCCCCTACAGCAGCGTGCATGCCTGTTTGCAGATTGCAGCCACAGGAGTACACGCTGACAGCCAGAGTCTGACAGCTGCTTGTGGGCAGAGCAATGGCCTTGACTCCTGTTATTGGCCTGTGCTGCTGGACTTCCTGGAAATTAGCCCCTCTAGCCACGCACCTGCACCCTGCCATCCCAACTCCTGTCTCTAGCTTCCATTGCTGTGCATGTGTTGAAGGCAAAACCCTGCAGCCACACAAGTTCATGCCAACAGCCAGGCCCTGGACCTAACAGTGTAGCCAAGTTGGCCCTGACCCTATAGCCAAGGGCATGCACATGACTGGCTCTGGCTCACCACTGGCTCTGGTTCCTAGCACTGGACCTGGACACACTGCTGAAGACCCCAACAAACACTGCAGCCATTGTGGAATCCCTGCAGTGCTTGCCAAAGACCACGCAATAGTCAATGCTGTGGACCTCAGCAGCCTAAGTCAATGAGACATCACAACCCCTGGAACCAGAGCCACCCACTACATACCCCTGAACTCAGCGTCCTGCACTACTAGACCAGGGGTCAAACCACAGTCTAGCATGCCCCCACCTGCAGGTGAAGGTCTTTCCTTACTGAAGTCAGCCCACAAAGTCTTGAAGAAGTCACTTCCCATGCAAGGCTACAGAAATCACAAAGAATCAGAAAAACATGATGCTACCAAAGGAACATAATAAACTTCTAGTAACAACCCCCCTATGGAGATATATGAATTTCCCAACAAAGAATTCAAAATAATTATTCTAAATATACTCAGAGATCTTTGAGAACACAGATAAGCAATTAAACAAAATCAGGACTACAGCACAAAAACAAAATGGGAAGTCCAATGAAGATAAAGAAAACTTGATAAAGCACCAAAAGGAAATTTTGGTGCTGAAGAATACAATGACTGAAAAATTCAATAGAGAGCTATAAATTATAAGTAAAGAAGGAGACAATGAAACTGATACCACAGCAACACAAAATATTGTCATATAATGATACCACAAAAAAAGAAACTACAGGCAAATGTCTCTGATGATCATAGGTACAAAGCCCTCAACGAAATACTACCAAACTGAATTCAACAACATTTAAAAAGATCATAGTCTATAATCAATTAGAATTTATCCCTGGGATTTAAAGATAGTTTAGTATATACCAATCAATAAATGTGATACACCACACTAATAGAATGACAGATGAAATCATACAATCATCTCAATATGCAGAAAACTCATTTGACAAAAACCAACATAATAAAAATGTCATGATGAAAATTCTCAACAAAGAAGGAATATACCTCAACATAATAAAGGCCATATGTGACAAATCCACGTCTAATATATTCAATGGTGAAACGTTAAAAGTTTTCTCTCTAATTTCAGGAATAGGACAAGGGTGCCTACTCGCAACAATCCTATTCAGCATAGTACTAGAAGTCCAGGCCAGAGAAATTAGGCAATAAAAAATAAGAGAAGGAAAGAAAAGAAAAACGAAAGAAACAGAAGGCATCAGAAAGGAAGTAAAATTGTCTTTGTTGGCTGATATCATGATCTTGTATATAGAAAATCCTAGTCTCCTCCAAAAACTGTTAGAACTAACAAATAAATTCAATAAAGTATCAAGATATGAAATCAATACAAATACAGAAGTCAGTGGTTTTTCTATATACTAATAATCAACTACCTGAAAATGAAATAAAGAAAATAATCCCACTTACAATAGCATCAAAAACAGTAAGATAATTAGAAATAAATTTATTCAAGGAAATGAAAGCTCTATACACCAAAAACTATAAGACACCAATGAAAGAAATTTAAGAAGTTGCAAATAAATTGAAAGATATTCCATATTCACAGACCAGAAGAGTTAATATTGTTAAAATATCCCTACTACCCAAGCCATCTATAGATTCCATGCAGTCTCTATAAAAATTCCAATGGCATTTTTCACAGAAACAGAAAAAAAATACTAAAATTCATATGGAAGTACAAAAGTCCTTAAAGAAATCTTGAAAAAGAACAAAGATGGAGGCATCACACTTCCTGATTTCAAGCTATATTACAAAGTTGTAGTAATCCAAACAGTATGGTACTAGCATAAAAACAGTCACATAAACCAAAGGAACAGAATCAAGAGCCCAGAAATAAACCCATGCATATATGGTCAACTAATATTTAAAAGGGGAGCCAAGAACGATCAATAAAGAATGGATAATCTTATCAATAAAAGATGTTGAGAAAACTGGATATCCACATAGAGAAGAAAGAAATTGGGCCCTTATCATACACCACCCACAAAAATGAGCTATAAAGGGATTGAGAGCTTAAACATAAGACCTGAAACCATAAAATTCCTAGAAGAAAATGGGAAAATCTTCCTGACATCAGTTTTTACAATTTTTTTTGCAATTACACTGAAAGCACAGTTAAAAGCAAAAATCAACAAGTGGGACTACCCCAAACTAAAAAGCTTTTTCACAGCAAAAAAAAATCAAGAAAATAAAAGGGCAACCTACAGAATGGGAAAAAACATTTGCAGTTCATATATCTAATAAAGGGCTACTGTACAAAACATACAAGGAATTCTCACAACTGAACAGGAAAAAAAGCTCAATCTAATTTAAAAAGCTGGCAGAGGTCTTGAATAGACATTTGTTTAAAGAAGATACACAAGTGGCCAGCAAGTACATGAAATGGTGCACAACATCACTAATTATAGGGAAATACAAATCAAAACCAGAATGAGCTATCTCCTCACACTTGTTACAATGGCTACTATCAAAAAGAAAAAAGATAGCAAATGTTGGTCAGGATGTGAAGGAAAGGGAACACGGTACATTGTTGGTAGGAATGTAAATGGGTATAGCCACTATGGAAAACAGTTTGAACGTTCCTCCAAAATTAAAAATAGAATGACCATATGATTCAGCAATCCCACTCCTAGCTATATAGCCAAAGTCCCTACCTCAAAGAGGTATCTGCACTCCCATGGTCATTGCAGCACTATTCACAATATCCAAGACATGAAAACAATTTAAGTGTCCATTGATGGATTAATGGATCAAGAATATATGGTGTTTAGGGGTGCCTGGGTGGCTCAGTCGTTAAGCATCTGCCTGTGGCTCAGGGTGTGATCCTGGCGTTCTGGGATCGAGCCCCACATCAGGCTTCTCTGCTGGGAACCTGCTTCTTCCTCTCCCACTCCCCCTGCTTGTGTTCCCTCTCTCACTGGCTGTCTCTCTCTCTGTCAAATAAATAAATAAAATCTTAAAAAAAAAAGAATATATGGTGTGTAGACACACATGCACACACACTGGAATATTTTTCAGCCATAAAAGAGGAGGAAATCCTGCCATTCATAACAATATGGATGGACATTGAAGGCACTACGCTGAGTGAAATACGTGAAACAAAAACAAATACTGTCTGACCTCACTTATATGTGGAATCTATAAACATTAAACTCATAGAAACAGACAACAGAATGGTGGTTGCTAGGGACTGAGGGGTAGGGGAAATGGGGTGGTTGGTTAAAGGGTGCAAACATTCAGTTATATGATGAGTAAGTTCTGGAAATCTAAGGAGCAGCATGGTAACTCTATTAATATAGTTATACAGGTTAATAATACTGTACTGTACATTTGAAAGTTGCTATGAGAGTAACATTTTAATGTTCTCACCATATCAACAACAATAAAAGTGGTGAAGGATGTTAAGTAACATTTTTTATAAATATTTCACAATATATATTTGTATCAAATCATCACACTATATACCTTAAACCTACATAATATGTCAATTATATCTCAATAAATCTGGGGAAAAAATATATAAATCTATCTATCTTTGAAATATTTCCTAATAAAATACCTTAATGAGTTGTGAAGGATAAAAACATTTCAAATATTTTTATAAATACAGTACAAACTTTATATGTTTGAATATATATATATAAATATATCAAATTTTACAAAAACATAATACTGGGGAGGTTATCATTCAACTTAATTTTTCGAAAAATAACCACAAAGAAAAAGATAAGTAAATAATAACAAATAAAGCTGAAATTAATGAAATAGAACAGCAAAGAAATCAGAGAGAGGATTAACAAAGCCAAAAGCTGCTCCATTGGAATAAATTATTAACTTGGACAAACCTCTGGCAAAACTGATCAAGAACAAAAGAAAGAAGGCAAACATAAGCATGTCATTAAGAAGGAAAAGAAGGACATAATAGAAGATAGAGTTAAAATATATAAGTCATAAAAGAACACTAATAAGAACTTCCACACAAGGCATCAGGCCCACATAATTTTTCAGGTAAATCCACCAAACTAGTGAATAATCTTTATATTAATCACTGTGCTACAGATAAGAGAATAGGAGGGAAATCTGTGTGACACAATAACCTTGATACCTACCTGAAGATATTTAAATAAATAGGTTAGATGAATGAATGGGTGGATGGATGGTCAGATGGAGATACATAAATAGATACCAAGTAGAATTTACTTGCATACCAAAATGCAAGTATAAGAAACATCAGAAAATCTACTAATGCAAATTGCCATTTTAACAGATTAAAAGAACAGAATAATGACCATTTCAATAGATGCAGAAAGTGTGGTTGATAAAATTCTATCAATTCTTGACAAAATATGTATGCAAATTAGACATCTGTGGAGACTTTCTTAACTAAATGAAATGTATCCAACAAAACATAATGTAAACATCATACTTAAGCACAGTTATTCTAATTTCAGATATCGTGGGAAGGAACTCTAGAGTCCTGACATAAGATATGTAAATCAGTGCACTATTTTGGAGATAAGTTTGAAAACATCCCATAAAGCTGAATACGTGAATATCGTATTATCCAGCAATTTCATTTCTATTTATACACCCACTTGGGTACATGAAGAAAATGTATACAAGAATGTTCATTGCCACACTGATTGCAGTAAGAAAAAATTCAGAAACTCTTTCAAGAGAAGAAATGATTAAAATCTTATTTAGTCATACAATAAATTACTAGAGAACAGTTAATTAAATATAGATGTTTGGATCAACTGAGTAAATCTTGAAAACAAAATTGAGTTATAAAAGAAAATTGCAAAAAATATATATGTATACAGCATGTCTCTTAATTTTGAAAGCATACAAAATAATACCACATATTGACATGGCTATATAGGAAAATGAAAAACATATAAACAAAATTCGGAAGAAGATTATGTCCCAATCTCAACTTAACGAATACCTTAAGGAAAAATGGAAGGAAATGAAGCTGATGGGTATCTCCCAAATATGTATCATCAGCTCTAATCTCACCCCTGAAATCCAGATTCTTATATCCTATACATGTAATATCCTATGTAATACTTGGGTGTCTAATAGAAATCTGATATATAATATCTACAAAACAGAACTTTTAATTCCTCCTTCCAGAATGTGTAACTCCTACAGTGTTTCTCATCATACCACAGGAGACCACCATTCACGAAGTTGCTCATACCAAAAACCTTGGCAACATACTTGACTTGTCTCTTTCTCTCCTGTTTCATATACAGACCACCAGCAAATACAATCCACTCTCTGTCACTGCAGTCTATGCTGCATCCAAACACTTTTCAACAACCCCAATACTTCTACCCTATTTCCTGTCACCATTGTTTCTGATCTGGACTATAACACTAGCCTCTCTACTGGTTCCCCTTTCCCCACTCTTGTTTCTCCATCATCCACACAACATGTTCTATTTAAAACATAAATCTGACTATGTCACTCTGCTGCTAAAGCCTTTTAAACTTTTTTAACAGGGTTATTTGGGATTTTTTGCTACTGAGTTGAGTTCCTTATGTATCTTAGTTATTATCCAGTCATCAGATATTAGGATTGCAAATATTTTCTCCCATTCTGTAGTTGGTTGTTTCACTCTGTTGATTATTTCTTTTGCTGTACAGAGCTTCTTAGTTTGCCACAATCCTACCTGTCTGTTTTTGTTTTTGCTAAATGTGCTTTTGGGGTCACATATTCTAAAAAAAAAAAAAAACTGCCCAGAGAAGTGTTAAGAAGCCTTTTGTCTATGTATTTTATAGTTTCAGGTCTTATTTTTTAAACTTGAATTCATTTTGACTTGCTTTTTCATATACAGTAGGAGATAAGCATCCTATTTTATTCTTCTGCATGCAGATATTCAGTTTTCCCATACCATTTGTTGAAGAGACCATCCATCCTATTACCATTGTGTGTTCTTGGCACCCTTGCCAAAAATGAGTTGATTGTAAATGTGTGGACTTATTTCTGGGCTCTCCATTCCATTGGTTTTTACATCTGTTTTTACATTAGTACCATTCTGTTTCAATTACTATAGCTTTATAATATATTTTGAAATCAGAAATTATGAGACAAGGAAGAAGACATGATATAGGGTCATGGAAGATAGTCATTAAAGTTTGGAATAGCCACGTAAGATAGCATTAGGTTAACTAAGGGTGAGTACGATAATTACCAAGCAATGCTGAGGGTCTAACAGAGGTTAGAAGCCATCAATCTGCAAAATTTAAGTTCCTTTATCTGAAAATGTAGGCTGCAAAGGCTAGGAGGCTGAAGTCTAAAAAGAAACTTTTGTTAGCAAGTATGTTGTAGTCCTTAAAAATTCATAAAGTGACCACCAGATCAACAAAAAATGAAGTAAAATTATTTTCTCCTTCCACATTGTCAACGACAGTACCAGGTATAGGCAAATTAAGACATCACCACTGCTATTCTGGATCAGAAAAGCCCTCTGATCCAGAATAGCCCCACCTGGTGCCACAGACCCCCTACATTCCTACCAAGAGAAATTCCTATAATGGATTAAGTCACATCTATCCTAGAACTCCTTTCTCAGAAAGGGAAAGAAAAACTTAGCCATCAGCAGAATTCTGCAATTAATTTATTCATCATATTTCTTTGTCTTGGTACGGTAGCCTAAGAACTAGCTCTGATGTGGAATGAGTGAGGCATCAGTCAAAGGCAGCCTTCCTTTCTTCCACAGGTTTGCCTCTGACCAGAAATATGGCCATACAACTTCAAGACTCTCCCATCAGTTCACATAGATCCCAAAATGACAAATCTTCCTATCAGCTCCTTCCTGTCTTGCCATATAGATTTGTCTTTGCACAGATAGTTTAGGTGTTACAAAATCTTTCCTGTAAGGGTCAAAGCTAGGTAATCACAGTTCAGATACATGTAGTTTCCATTTGAGGAGTTTCCAGAACTTTGGTAACCACACAAAGGGAAACGGTTTCTTTCTTTCTTTCTTTCTTTCTTTCTTTCTTCTTTCTCTCTTTCTTTCTTCCTTTCTCTCTCTCTTTCTTTCTTTCTTTCTTTCTTCTTTCTTTCTTTCTTTCTTTCTTTCTTTCTTTCTTTCTTTCTTTCTTTCTTTCTTTCTTTCTTCTTTCTCTCTTTCTTTCTTCCTTTCTCTCTCTCTTTCTTTCTTTCTTTCTTTCTTTCTTTCTTTCTTTCTTTCTTTCTTTCTTTCTTCTTTCTCTCTTTCTTTCTTCCTTTCTCTCTCTCTTTCTTTCTTTCTTTCTTTCTTTCTTTCTTTCTTTCTTTCTTTCTTTCTTTCTTCTTTCTCTCTTTCTTTCTTCCTTTCTCTCTCTCTTTCTTTCTTTCTTTCTTTCTTTCTTTCTTTCTTTCTTTCTTTCTTTCTTTCTTCTTTCTCTCTTTCTTTCTTCCTTTCTCTCTCTCTTTCTTTCTTTCTTTCTTTCTTTCTTTCTTTCTTTCTTTCTTTCTTTCTTTCTTCTTTCTCTCTTTCTTTCTTCCTTTCTCTCTCTCTTTCTTTCTTTCTTTCTTTCTTTTCTTTCTTCCTTTCTCTCTCTCTTTCTTTCTTTCTTTCTTTCTTTCTTTCTTTCTTTCTTTCTTTCTTTCTTTCTTCTTTCTTTCTTTCTTATGATTTTTTAAATTTATTTGACAGAGAGAGACAGCGAGGGGAGTGGGAGAGGGAGAAGCAGGCTTCCCGCCAAGCAGGGAGCCGAATCAGGGCTTGATCCCAGGACCCTGGGATCATGACCTGAGCCGAAGGCAGATGCTTAAAGGCTGAGCCACCCAGGTGCCCCAAGGGAAACAGTTTCTATATCAATCAATAGTGCTAAGCTTTGTGTACCAGAAAATTCAAATAACATGCTTAAATACGTAAGTTTCTTTTTCTCATGTAACAAGAATTCTAGATGTAGCTATCAAGAAATTTTGTAACAGCTTTAGAATATCATCAGGGATCCAGACTTCCATCTTTGTGTTCACTGGATGGCTGCCGGAAGAGGGAAAAGAGAGAGTGTCAAAAGCACATGCCAATTGAGTCTTGACCCTTTTAATTAGGAAAACTATACTTTTACTGGAAGCTCAAACCAATAAAATGTCCACATACTTCTCCTTAAGTGGAATTGGGTCACATAGCCAATCATAACTTCAAGGGGACCTGAGAAGTCATCTTATTTTAAGCTAGATTTTACCATTCTGAATTAAGTAGGAGTTCTGTAGATAATGAGAAAGGAAAACAGATAATGAATAGGCAATTAGCAGTGTATACTATATATAACAAGAAGCCTTTTTAAAGAGACAAAGATAAAAAATAAAAAAGAATAGTCTGGAGAATATACTACAAACATTTAAGGGAGGTTACATCTGAAATTGAGGGGAGTGCTTCGGGAAATGTAAATTAATATACTGTTTTAGTTTATTACAGGGATGTGTTATATTGAATTTTTTTTAAGTCAAGCTACAAAAACAGAAACTCGTAATAGGCTAAAAACAACAAAAACAAAAGCATAGGCAACTGACTGCCTCTGCTGGTGAGTGTAGATTACAGATCTCTGAGCTGCATTTCAAAGCTTGCCATCACACCTAGATCTCTTGTCTGACTTACACCAATTATAATGTCTTATGTGATATACATTTTTTTTTGGTCAGCCCTCTATGTTTTGGGGATCACAGATGTATTTCCTAAGTTCACCATGACAAAGTTTTTTTTTTCTTTCTTCCTTCCTTTCTTTCTTCTTTCTTTTTCTTTTTTTTATTATTATTATTATGATATGTTAGTCACCATACAGTACATCATTAGTTTTTCATGACAAAGTTTTTTTAATGTGGGTCTGGTCCATTCCATCCTGGTTCTAGGCCAAACCTGCGTTCATGTGACTTGCTTTCTCCTAAAGAAATTGACTTACTTTCCACGTAGCAGGTGCATGCTGAGCAACTACATCATCGTCCACTACCAACATCTCTCCATCAGTCCCATACCTAAGAACCCACTGGTTTACAACTCCAGAGCTCTTTCCCATCTTATCAGAATCTATCATACAGCATCAAACGATGAAAACAACGCTCAAAGCAATTAAGCAACTTTTCCTATCACAGAAATCATAAGTGATAGAGCTGAGAGCAGAGGCAAAAATAAATAAATAAAAATAAAATCAAACCATCCAGGGTCCTGACTCTTAGTTTAGTTGGTACTTCTAGATAATTTTTTTAAAAGGCAAATATAACTAATGCACAGTTACCAGACTACCTTTTTCTTAAGGGATAGTATTCATGGCTTCCGTGAGTTAGACTTTTAAATGTAGGTCATAAACATGGAAAGAGCAAAAACTAATGGTGTCATTAGTTGTCACCTTTAGTATACCTCATTTTCCTTGAACATGATCCCACATTAAGTGCTAGAGCCTGGTGACTATCTGGACTGGTATATGTGATTAGAGATTCCCTTTATTTTATTTTCTATGGCAGTCTCCTCAGAATTACTACATCATTATTCTTTACAGAGCTTTTAAATAGTTACATGGTCCACAGTTCTGACTATAGAAAACTAGCCTAAGAAAATGTACCTAAAAGGCTTTGCTTTTTAATCTAATTAATAGAAGCGCTAAAATTCGAGCATAGATAGATAGATAGATAGATAGATAGATAGATAGATAGATAATAGATAGACACACACACAATATTTACATTTCTGTGAAAATTTCTATTGTGAAGACACTATTTAAGAGGAGATGGGGGGGGCGCCTAAGTGGCTCAGTTAGTAAAATGTCCGCCTTCAGCTCAGGTCATAAACTTGGGGATGATCTTGGGGTCCTGAGATCGAGCCCCACGTCTGGCTCCCTGCTCATCAGGGAGTCTGCTTCTTCCTCTCCCTTTACCCACTCCCTCACTTGTGCTCTCTCACTCTTGTTCTCAAATAAATAAATAGAATCTTTTCTTTTCTTTTTTTTTTTTTGGAAAAAGAGGAGATGAGAGAAAAGATGAATTCCATTGAGAACATTCAAGCAAAAAAAAAAAAAAGATTATTTTCAGTATGCTTAACCTGAAAGAAACTAGAGACTACTTTTATAATCAATGAACCATTGAGGTTTAAGGACAGATTTCCCTCACGGGGTAGTATTTGTAAAAGATAAAAGCTTCCTGACATTTTGTTCATATTTTTCTCCACACATGCAATAAATAACTTTCTATTTGAATTACTTATCAGCATGAGGAAAAGAAAGCAAAAACAGACCATTAATGTTTAGATAATGGAAAATGAAAATGAATGATAAGCAAAATCTTTTCTCTGGAGGACAAAAAGCAGTTGCAGGAAACAGAGTTCTTAAGAACTCACTGAGGCTCAGTCCTGATGTGTTCAAAGATACTGTTTGACTGATTAGAATGAGTTTTTCTGTAGTCAAATCACATTATTTCTCCTGGAAACTGCTGTGACAAACTCCTTATCTGCAAAAGGAAAATTAACCCTCCTATCTATTTAACTTAGCTTGTGAAAAGGCACAAGGTCAGCCAGTGGAAGAAAATCCCATTTTTAAAACATGTTTCTTCACTTTTGTGTAGAAATTCAATAGAATTGATAGGATTTGAGGAAAAATAAAATGTAGAAGAGACTACATAAGGAAATCTCCCTCATTTGGCTAATTGAAGACTTTGGTAGCACTTTAACAAATCTAAATAGTACATTGCTGGGTTGATCAGGTTGTTTCCAAGCACATTTTCTGCTTTGCCCTATCTGCCCACCAACAGAATAAAGAAATACCATTACCAGTGTTTATGAGAGTTAACAGGACTTAGAGCTTGTAGACAAACCGGGCCATTACCCAAAACTAGGCAGAAAGGGATGACATAGGTGAGGGGGAAGATTAAGAAAGAAATGCAACCATGTAGGCAGACTTTTAAGACAGCCCCCAGGTATGTGTGCCCTTGTGGGTGCTTCCAACAAATAGAAAAGAGCAAAGGTGATAGGATGTCATTCCCATGGGTGAGTCAAAAAAGACTGTAACTTTTATCTTGCCAGCAGACTCTCACTATTGTCTCCTTGGCTTATAGGTTTTGATGCAGCAAATGGCAAGGAACAGTAGGCAGGCTCCAGCCAACAGCCTGTGAGAAACTGAGACTGCCAGTCCAATAACCCACCAAAGATGGGATCCTGCCAAATATTACCAAGTACATCTTTTCCCAGGGCAAGCCGGGCCCAACACCTTGATTTAAGCCTTGTGAGAACCCTAACCCACAGAAATTGTGAAGAAAAAAAAAACGTTATACAGCAATAGATAGCTAATACAAAAAAATCTAATTCTAGGGAAATACTAAAATTGTTAGTGAATTCACAATGTTGCACCTCAGAGAATATCACTGGGAAATGAGAAGAGAGGAGACCTTTCACAAGTTTCTAATACCAAATGTACCCACCTACCAGCAATAATGCTATTTTACTCAGCTTTCCATCCCATTGCTATGGATGAATTGTTCACATGCCTAGCTAACGTTAACGTCTCTACTTATTCACTAAACCCCATCCTTTCTCACTTACTCAAGGATATTGATCTAGCAATTCTCTCCCTCTCTTTCTCCCTCTTTCTTTTCCTCTCCCTCTCTTTTCTGTGTCACTGGTTTCTCACTTTACCAGATCCTTTCCATCAACATTTAAGTGTTACTTTTAGCATCCTAAAAACAAAAATAAAAAACAAGTGAATAACAACAACAAAGACTCTCCTGGTCCCATTTGCCTCTCTATTCCTATTTGTGAAAGTATTGGCCAATTAATGTTTCAGATTCTCATCTTCCTATACTTTGTTGAATTCACTTGTTATGAGTTCAACTGCATTCCCCCAAAAGATACGCTGAAGTCCTCACCCTTGGTACCTGTGATAGTGACCTTATTTGGAAAAAGGATTTTTATAGATGTAATGATTGGCCCTAATCCAATATGACTTACATCCTTATAGGAATGAGAGAAGAAACACAGAGGCAGATGAACAATGGTAAAATGGCAGAAGACACAGGGACAACAGCATGAGAAGACAGAGACAGAGATTGAAGTGGTGTGCCTACAAGCCAAGAACACCAAGCACAGCCAGTAATCACTGAGAGCTGGGAGACACGCAGGGAACAGATTCTCCCTCAGAACATCCAGAAGGATTAAGCTTTAACCAACACTTAGATTTCAAACTTCTAGCCTCCAGAACTGTAAAAGGATGCATTTCTGTTGTTTTAAACCACCCAGTTTGTTATGACACCCCTAGGATTTTAGGAAATTAATACACCATCATTCAGTTGGACTTTCACTCATACCATTCCAGTGACAGCGTTCTTCGTCAAAGTTATCAATGATTCTATGTTGCTAAATCCTAAAATCAATTCTTACTTGTCATCTTAAACGACCAGCAGCTTATGAGAAAGTTAATCACTTACTCCTCCTTAAAAGTTTCTTCCCTTCATTTCCAGACCACTACACTTTTGGTTTTTATCTCAACTCACTAGTCACCCCTTTTCTGTTTTATTTGCTGGTTCCTCCTTAATATTGGAGTGCCCCAGGATTTAATCCTTAGATTTCTTTCTTCTCTTTCACTCACCTCCTTGGTAATATCATCTAGTCTATGAATTTATGCTATTGTCAGAAGAGGTCATTGAGAGGACTTGACTACTGGTTTACCTATGAGCCAGGCCCAGGAAATCAGAAGTTCCTCATCTTCCCTGTCCTTGGAATTGTGCTCTATTTGCTTCCCCCATGCTAGAAGCTGCCCAAGGACATACCCTTGAGACAGTAATGTGATTTTGAGACCATCTGGATGGTATACGTGATTAAACCCAGTTAAGGCTTCTATATGAACTTTAATATTCTGGCAGGCAGGTGCAGAGAACTACTCATCTTGCAGCCGCCTAAAACAAGCCTCATATGCAAGTTTCCTTGCTTACTAAATCTGACACCTACCAATCTGGAGGGGTGTGCCTCTTTCTTTGATTTTTTATGTACAGGGACCAGTTTCAGATTAAACCTGGTAAGTTACTGAGGTTGCAAAGTAACAGCTAACAATATAGTGATGAATCTCAATTTTATATTTTCAGCTTTGATATCTTTTATGAATGCCAGTTGCCTATATTTGGATTTCCAATAGGCTTCTGCAACTTGACATAGGCAGGCTTACTAAGTTATCAATAAATTAGGTAGGAGGGCAAATGGTAGCACTATGTACCATGTGACTATAAATTTTTGCCCGCCTTTCCAGAACCAATTAGAAACTCCGAGTTATGTAACTAATTCATGGAAGGGCTAAACCTTTNGTTATCAATAAATTAGGTAGGAGGGCAAATGGTAGCACTATGTACCATGTGACTATAAATTTTTGCCCGCCTCTCCAGAACCAATTATAAACTCCGAGTTATGTAACTAATTCATGGAAGGGCTAAACCTTGCTTTTTAGATGATCGAGCTTAAATATAGAGTCCAGATGATGGTACAAAACACTATTTATAATTCCAATACAGCTGTCTATCATGCTAAATCCACCCCACTTCTGTCAGTCATCAGGGAAGGGAGACCTCATTTTTGTTCTCCCTCCTTTTCTCCTTTTTTTCCTCCTCCCCCATAATTCACTGATTTAATTATTTCTCTGTACTTCTCCCTATGGTACATCTTGTTTATCCCTTGGTAGAACTGGGGCAGAGGGAGGTGCTTTTACTTCAGGTCCTGTGACTTTTAAAAACTGGAGGAGAGAGAAAAAGTGGCACCCCCATCATTGAGTGTCAGAGCAAAACATCTATAAGACAAACCTTCCTCTTGCAATATTAATCACCCCTTTGAGCAATACAACATGCTTTTATTATAAAACACTCAACAAACTAGGAATAGAAGAGAACTTCCTCAACCTGATAGAAGGCATTTAGGAAAACTCCACATATAGCATCATACTCAATGGTGAAAGACTGAAAGCTTTCTTCCCTAAGATCAGGAACAAGACAAGGATGCCCGTTTTCATTACATCTATTCAACACAGTACTGGAAGTTCTAGCCAGAGTAATTAGGCATGAAAAATAAATAAAAGGCATCCAAATTGGAAAGGAGGAAGTTAAATTATCTCCATTCACAGATGACATGATCTTATATATAGGAAATTCTAAAGAATCTACCAAAAACCTATTAGACCTAATAAACAAATTCAGCAAAGTTTCAGGACACAAGATCAATGCACAAAAATCAGTCATATCTCTATATAGTAGCAATGAAAAATCCAAAGGGGAAATAAGAAAACAACTCCACTTAAATAACATGAAAAAGAACAAAATACTTAGGAATACATTTAAACAAGGAGATGCAAGACTTGCAAAATGAAAACTATAAAACATTGCTGAAAGAAATTAAAGAGGATTTAGGTAAATGGAAACACATCCCATGTCCATGAAGTGACAACTTAAGGCCAGAGTAGGCATAATTACAAACCAAAGTCATATGAGATCGAAGAAGTTATTAGTAAACAGAAAAAATATCAAGTTTGCAATGCAACACTGGGGAACAGAGCTGATATGTGGATAATAGATCATTTGACTCCATAAAAGAAAGAGTATCCTTAGTTTGTAACTTTCCAGTTTCAATCCCCATTGGCAAAACTATAGTTTGGTTTCCTGTTCTTGTGTATCTAGGAAATTGCCTCCTTGTGTCCTTTATATCATGTGTCACAAACTTGCTAATCACATGCTAAATCCAGCCCACAGACATACTGTGTTTGGCTTTACACAGTGTTTGGGGTTTTTTTTTTTTGGTTTTTGTCTTCAAAATGANCACAAACTTGCTAATCACATGCTAAATCCAGCCCACAGACATACTGTGTTTGGCTTTACACAGTGTTTGGGGGTTTTTTTTTTGGTTTTTGTCTTCAAAATGTGTTGTCAACTTTGAATCATCTGGACAAGTCACATAAAAATCAAGATTCCTATCTTTTCTGAAAAGCTGGAATACCTGGTAACACTGAATATACATTCACGCATGGCAGTGACTGACTAGAGCTGAACACTGTCACTTTCCAGTGCAATGCAGAAGCCAGCTATATTTTCTCTGTCTGGCCTCTACAGGTCATCTGCACTTGCAACCCCATTTCTAGCATTAAAAGGGTTAAGATGATTTCTGTCCCAGAAATCAGTTGCATTTCTATATACTAACAATGAGACAGAAGAAAGAGAAATTAAGGAGTCAATCCCATTTATAATTGCACCAAAAACCATAAGCTACCTGGGAACAGACCTAACCAAAGAGGCAAAGGATCTATACTCAGAAAACTATAGAACACTCATGAAAGAAATTGAGGAAAACACAAAGAAATGGGAAAATGTTCCATGCTCATGGATTGGAAGAACAAATATTGTTAAAATGTCTATGCTACCAAGAGCAATCTACACATTCAAAGCAATTCTTATCAAAATACCATCAACTCTTTTCACAGAACTGGAACATATAATCCTAAAATTTGTATTGAACCAGAAAAGACCCTGAATAGCCAAAGGAATGTTGAAAAAGAAAACCAAAACTGATGGCATCACAATTCTGGACTTCAAGCTCTATTACAAAGCTGTAATCATCAAGACAGTATGTTACTGGCACAAAAACAGACACATAGATCAATGGAACAGAAGAAAAGCTCAGAAATGGACCCTCAACTGTANATGGACCCTCGGCTCTTTGGGCAACTAATCTTTGATAAAGCAGGAAAAAACATCCGGTGGAAAAAAGACAGTCTCTTCAATAAATGGTGCTGGGAAAATTGGACAGCTACATGCAAAAGAATGAAACTTGACCACTCTCTCACACCATACACAAAAACAGACTCAAAATGGATGAAAGACCTCAATGTGAGACAGGAATCCATCAAAATCCTAGAGAACATAGGCAGAAACCTCTGTGACCTCGGCCATAGCGACCTCTTGCTAGACACATCTCCAAAGACAAGGGAAACAAAGGCAAAAATAACTATTGGGACTTAATCAAGATAAAAAGCTTTGCACAGCAATGGAAACAATCAACAAAACTAAAAGGCAACCTATGGAATGGGAGAAGATATTTGCAAGTGACATATCAGATAAAGAGTTAGTATCCAAAATCTATAAGAACTTATCAAACTCAACACCCAAAAACAAATAATCCAATCAAGAAATGGGTAGAAGACATGAACAGACATTTCTCCAAAGAAGATATACAAATGGCCAACAGACATGTGAGAAAATGCTCAACATCACGCAGCATCAGGAAAATACAAATCAAAACCACAATGATATACCACCTCACACCAGTCAGAATGGCTAAAATTAACAAGTCAGGAAATGACAGATGTTGGTGAGGATGTGGAAAAAGGGGAACCCTCTTATACTGTTGGTGGGAATACAAGCTGGTGCAGCCACTCTGGAAAACACTATGGAGGTTCCTCAAAAAGTTGATAATAGAGCTATCATATGACCCAGCAATTGCACTACCAGGTATCTACCCAAAAGATACAAATGTAGTGATCTGAAGGGGCACCTGCACCCCAATGTTTATAGCAGCAATGTCCACAATAGCCAAACTATGGAAAGAGCCCAGATGTCCAACAACAGATGAATAGTTTAAAAAGATGTGGTATCTATCTATCTATCTATCTATCTATCTATCTATCTATCTATCATCTATCTATCATCTATCTATCTATCATCTATCTATCTATCTATAATGGACTACTNATGTCCACAATAGCCAAACTATGGAAAGAGCCCAGATGTCCAACAACAGATGAATAGTTTAAAAAGATGTGGCATCTATCTATCTATCTATCTATCTATCTATCTATCTATCTATCATCTATCTATCATCTATCTATCTATCAATCTATCTATAATGGACNATCTATAATGGACTACTATTCAGCCATCAGAAAGAATGAAATATTGCCATTTGCAATGACGTGGATGGACCTAGAGGGTATTATACTAAATGAAATAAGTCAATCAGAGAAAGACAATTATCGTATGATCTCACTGATATGTGGAATTTGAGAAACAAAACAGAGGATCATAGAAGAAGAGAGGAAAAAATAAAACAAGATGAAATCAGAGAGGGAGAAAAACCATAAAAGACTTAATCATAGGAAACAATCTGAGGATTGCTGGAGAGGAGGTGGCTGGGGTATAGGGTAACTGGGTGGTGGACATTAAGAAGGGCACGTGATGTAATGAGCACTGGGCGTTATATAAGACTGATGAATCACTGACCTCTAACTCTGAAACTAATAATACATTATATGTTAATTTGAATTTAAATTTAAAAATTTCAAAAAAGAGGATTTCTGTTCCTTTGAATGGAATTGGGTATCTGTCCTTTGCTCCAGTTCTAAGCAGCCCTCTTGGTGTGAGTAGTTAAATGCTGATAGAACAGCAGAGGGCAAAGTTCTGCTAATAATGGGGATTATAGCCCAGACAGAGGAGTAGAGACTCTGGAGAATTCAACTAATCCTTTTTAAAAAGAAAAATTGTGTATATTTACAGATGTAGTGAAGAGAAGGGCCATATGCACCCCAATGTTCATAGCAGCATTGTCCACAATAGCTAAATCGTGGAAGGAACTGAGATGCCCTTCAACAGGTGACTGGATTAAGAAGTTGTGGTCCATGTATACAATGGAATATTACTCAGCTATCAGAAAGAACGAGTTCTCAACATTCGCTGCAACATGGACAGCACTGGAGGAGATAATGCTAAGTGAAATAAGTCAAGCAGAGAAAGACAATTATCATATGATTTCTCTCATCTATGGAACATAAGAACTAGGATGATCGGTAGGGGAAGAAAGGGATAAAGAAAGGGGGGGTAATCAGAAGGGGGAATGAAGCATGACAGAATATGGACTCTGAGAAACAAACTGAGGGCTTTAGAGGGGAGGGGGGTGGGGGAATGGGATAGATAGATAGGTGATGGGTAGTAAGGAGGGCGCATATTGCATGGTGCACTGGGTGTTATATGCAACTAATGAATCATCAAACTTTGCATCAGAAACCACGGATGTACTGTATGGTGACTAACATAATATAATAAAAAAATTTTAAAAAAATAAAATAAATAAATGTGTATATTTAAAATGCACAACATGATGATTTGATATACACATACATAGGGAAATGATAACTGTAATCAAGCTAATTAGCATATCCATCTCCTCACATAGTTACCAATTATTTTGTTTGTGTGGTGAGAGCACCTGTAATCTACTCTCTTAGCAAATTTTCACTCTACACTACAGTATTATTAACTAAAGTCATCGGGCACCTGGGTGGCTCAGTTAAGTGTCCAACTCTTGATTTTGGCTCAGATCATGGTCTCAGGGCTGTGAGATGGAGCCCCACATCGGGCTCCGTGCTCAGCAGGGAGCTTACTTGAGAGTCTCTCCCGCATCTTCTGCCCCTCTCCCTACTCACTCTTTCTTCCTCTCTCTAAAATAAATTAATAAAGCTTAAAAAAAACTGTAGTCATAATGCTGTACATTAGATTTTTAGAACGTATTCATCCTATATAACTGCAACTTTGAAGTCTTTGAACAATACCTACATCTTTCCCCACCTCCCCACCTCTGGTAACCAACATTATATTCTCTGCCTCTGTAAATTAGACTATTTTCCACATTCCACATATAAGTGAAATCATATAGTATTTTTCTTTCTGTATTTGGCTTATTTTGCACAGCATACTTCTCTCCAGTTTCTCGTTTTTTTGACTAAATAATATATCATTGTATGTATATACCACATTTTGTTTATCCCCTCATCTGTTAACAGACACTAGGCTATTTCTATATCTTGTTATTGTGGATAATGCTGCAATGAACATGGGAGTGCAGATATCTCAAACCAGTGATTTCATTTTCTTTCAATATATACCCAGAAATGTATGGCTGGATCATATGATAGTTGTATTTTGAATTTTTTGAGGAACCTCTATACTTTTTTTCATAATAGCTATACCAATTTACATCCCCACCAACAATATACAGAGGTTCCAATTTCTCCAAAATCTGGCCAACACCATTGTTATTTTGACTTGCATTTCCATGATGGTTAGTGATGTTGAACACATTCCCATATGTCAGGTGGCCATTTGTGTGTCTTCTGTGGAAAAATGTTTATTCAGGTCCTTTGTCAATTTTTAATCAGGTAATTTTTTTGCTATTGAATTGTATTAATTCTTCATATATTTTGGATATTAACCCATTATTAGATATAAGGTTTGCAAAGGGTTTCTCACATCCATAGGTTGCTTTTTCACTTTGTTTCCTTTGTTGTACAAAAGCTTTTAAGTTTGATGTAGTCCCACTCTTATTTTTGGTTTTGTTGCCATAGCTTTTGGGGTCATATCCAAAGAATCATTGACAAGGCCACCATCAAGGAGTTCTTTCTCTATGTTTTCCTCTAGGAGTTTTACACTTTCAGGTCTTTACATGTAAGTCTCTAATCCATTTTGAGTTGATTTTTGTATATAGTATAAGATAAGGGATTAATTTCATTTTTTGCATGTGGATATCTAGTTTTCCCAACACCTTTTATTGAAATGACTATCCTTTCCTCATTGTATATTCTTGATGTCTTTGCCAAAAATTAGCTGACTGTATATACTTGGGTTTATTTCTGGGCTATTTTGCTGCATTAGTCTATAGATCTGTTTTTATGCCAGTACAATTATTCTGATTATTATAACTTTGTATAACAATTTCAAATCAGGAAATGTAATGCCTGCAACTTTGTTTCCTAAGATTGCTTTGACTATTCACAGTGTCTTGTGATTCCATATAAATGTTAGAGTTGATTTTTCTATTTCTGTGAAAAAATTCCATTGGAATTTTGAAAGAAATTGTGCTGAATCTGTATATAGCTTGAGTTATATGCACATTTTAACAATATTAATTCTCTCAATCCATGAACACAGGCTATCTTCCCCTTTATTTGTGTGTTCTTCAATGTTTTCAACAATGTCTTATATTTTCAATGGACAGATTTCACCTCCTTGGTTAAATTTATTCCCACGTACTTTATTCTTTTTGATACTGCCATAAATGGGATTGTTTATCAATTTCCTTTTCACATAGATCATTACTGATGTAAAGAAATATAACGGATTTTTTTGTATGTTGCTTTTGTATCCTGCAACTTTATTGAATTCATTTATTCCAATTTGTGTGCACATGTGTGCGCGTGTGTGTGTAGTCTTTAGGGTTTTCTACACACAGAATCATGTTACCTGCAAACAGATAATCTTACTTCTTCCTTTCTGATTTGGATGCCTTTTCACTTTCTTCTCCTTCTCCTTCTCCTTCTCCTTCTCCTTCTCCTCCTCCTCCTCCTCCTCCTCCTTCTCCTTCTTCTTCTTCTTCTTCCTCTTCGCCGATGGCCCTTGCTAGTGCTTCAAGTATTTTGTTGAATAAGTGGCAAGAGTGGTTATACTTGTTTTTTTGTGTATATTAGAGGAGAAGCTTTCAGTTTTTCCCCATTGATTATGATGTTACATGTGGACTTTTCATAAATGGTCTTTGTTGTGTTGAGGTTAAGTTCTTTCTAAACCTATTTTGATGAGCATTTTTATCACAAATGGATGTTGAACTTGGTTAAATGTTTTTTTTATGCATCTTTTGAGATGATCATGTGCTTTTAATCTTTTATTTTGTTAATATTGTGTATCACATTAATTGATTTGCATATATTAAGCCAAATTCACATCACAGGGATAAATCCCACTTGGTCATAGTGTATAATATTTTTCATGTGCTGGTGAATTCAGTTTGCTAATATTTTATTGAAGATTTTTGCACTGATGTTCATCAAAAATATTGACCTATAGTTTTCTTGTGGTGGCTTTGCCTAGCTTTGGTATCAGGGTGATGCCAGTCTTATCAAGTGAGTTTGGAAGTAATCCCTCTATTTCTATTTTTGGGAAGAGTTTAAGAAGTACCATTATTAATTTCTCTTTGTTATTGGTATTAATTCTTTAGGCAGAATTTAGCCATGAAGACATCTGCTCCCAGACTTTTTCTTGTTTGAAACGTTTTTGATTACTTTTTCAATCTCCTTATTTGTTATAGGTCTGCGCAGGCTTTCTATTTTTTTCTTGATTCAGTCTTGGTAGGTTGTACATTTCTAGGAAATGAATGCCTACTACTCAATTTCTTTTAGGTTATCCAATTTGTTGTCATACAATTATTCATAATGGCCTCTTATAATCCTTTTTATTTTGGAGGCAACCTTTGTAATATCTCCTCTTCATTTCTTATTTTATTTGAGTCTTCTCTTTTTTTTCTTAGCCTAGCTAGGGCTTTGTCGATTTTATCTTTTAAAAAAACCAACTCTCAATTTTGTTGACTTTTTTCCTACTGTTTTTCTGTTCTTTATTTGATTTCTCTTCTGATTTTTATTATTCCCTTTCTTCTGCTAACTTTAAATTTAGTTTGTTCTTCTTTTTGTAATTCTTTAAGCAGGAAGGTAAATTGTTTGAGATTTTTCCTCTTTTTTTAATGTAGGCATTCAGCACTCTAAAATACCCTCTTAGTACTGCTTTTGCTACATTCCAAAAGTTTTGGTAAGTTGTGTTTTCATTTTCATTTGTCTTGAGACATTTTTTAAATTCTCTTTTGGTTTTCTTTTTAACCCAATAGTTGTTCAATAGTGTGTTCTTTAGTTCCTACCTCTGCATGAGTTATTTCTATTTTCCTACTGCTATTGATTTCTAGTTTCATTCCACTGTGGATGGAAAAAATCTTCTTAAATTTGTTAAGACTTGTTTTGCTACCTAACACGTGATCTATCCCAGAGAATGTTCAGTGTGCACTTGAAAAGAAATGTGTTTTCTTTCATTGTCTGGTAGAACATTCTGTATAGGACTATTAGATCCATGTTGTCCATAATGTTGTTCAAGTCTACTGTTTCTTTATTGATTTTCTGTCTGAATGTACTATCTATTATTGAAAGTGGGGTACTGGAATCTCCTGCTATTATTGTATTGCTGTCAAGTTCTCCTTTCATATCTGTCAATATTTGCTTTATATATTTATGTACTGTAAAGTTGGGTGCATGTATATTTACAGTTGTTATATCTCCTTTTGAATTGAGCCTTTCATTGTTATGTAATGACCTTCCTGATCTCTAGAGAAAGTTTTTGACTTAAAGTCTACTCTCAATAAATATAACCACTCCTGCTTTCATATGGTTACTATTTGCATGGAATATCTTCTTCCATTCCCTTACTTTCATCTTATGTGTGTCCTTGAAACTACGAAGAGTTCCTTGCAGACAACATACAGTTGGATCTTGTTGTTTATTCATTCAGCCACTCTTTTTATTGGGGAGTTCATTCCATCTACATTTAAATTATAAATAGGGAAGAACTTACTATTGCCATTTTTTACTGTTTTCTGTTTGTCTTGTAATTCTTTGTTTCTCTTTTTCACTTTTACTGTCTTCCTTTGTGTTTCTTTTGTTTTTTAATGATAGATTTTGATTCCTTTCTCTTTTTCTTTTGTGTTCTGTAAGTATTTTCTTTGTGGTTATCAAGAGGCTTACATAAAATATGTTATAGCAGCATATTTTAAGGTGTTAACTTCTTTTGCATACAAAGTTCTTAATAATCTTTAACAACAAATATGAAATCTTGTTTGGGGGCATCAAGGATATCAACCTCAACACTCTTTACCTAACACTCTCTCTTGTTGCTACAAGCTACATTATGCTCTCTCCCTAAGTTGGGTAAATTATTGTTCTCTGCACTTTTTTACATAATTACATAACGTCTTTGATAAAGCATGTCCCTTTTACCTAAGTTCCCTTTTATATGAAGCTTTTCAGCCCTGGATTGTAGTTCAAACTCTGCCACGTGCTGAGACTCACTGGATATGCAACTGTTTCTTTGTTTCAGAGTGGAATAAATTTTATGGGTGAACCCGTAAAATAAAATAATTACATGTTAGTGATATCTAATATTTCTAATTACTCTTGAATGTTATATTTATATGATAGTCTTACCTGGTTTCAGTCTCTCTAACTACCCTGATGGAGCCCCATGTTCATCCTTCTTCTTATGTAGATTTTTTACCATGTATGTGTATTTCTCCATATGATTGCTATCACATATAATTCTATTACTGCTTTTTTGTATATTATCTAAATGCTTAAGTTTTTTGAAGGCATTAGTGGTTTCAATTATCCAAAACACCAAATTGTAAATATTGGGTTTTGAAATTAATGCATTCATTTTCTCAAAACTTAACATCCTTAATTTCTAGGATATAAACATTTCATTGGATGTTATTTCTATATGGCTCTAGACTACAGAATTAGAACCAACAGATGAAATTTAAAAGAGGTCTATTTTTAGCTAAGCAAAAGTAAACTTTTGACAATTAAACATGTAGAATGGGGGGTTACTTTATGAGGGAGTAAGTTCCTCATCAGTGAATGTGTTTAGGCAAAGACTGAATGACTACGGGATAGATGGTGAAGTAAAGGTGATTCGTTCATACTGTACAGAGTAATCGTCAAGGACTCACGTACTCCAAGTTCCCTTCAAAGGGACATTCTGAGAATCTGTTTCCTTCGGGTAATACTAAAACTAGCTTACCTTTCCTGAAACGCACACCAACTAATGAAGAAGAGAGCCTTTCCAGTGGCATATTAGGCTTAATTGAAAGAAACTAATGTGTATAAAAACTGGCCATGGAGGTTGATCATTGATAGTTGATAATCATAAAATGATCGTTACGATAATACACTGAGGTACCTTGGTATTCTGTCTTTGGAGTACATGCTGGAAATTATTCATATAAGGAAGACTTCCATAGAACAAGTTACTTGGATGTAAGTCACTTGGATATTTAAGTAAGTATATTTTATTAAATAGAGTCAAAGAGAGAGATGTCCTATGCAAAAATCTTTTCCATAACAAATAACGATATATTGAGATTTTCCTCATATCCAATTACATTACATGAAAGTTACTTCATAGCTTTAAAAAATTAATAGCATGCATTGTCTACAGTATGTTGTCAATTTATGATGACCAACCAATAATATATTCAGGTACGTTTTCAATGGGAACTGATATCGAAGGTATCATCCAATTCATAAAAATAAGCCAAAATCTTAAAATTTGACAGATGAAATTTACAAATATTATATATTTGGGGGAACACCATATACTTTTCATTTTTAGTATTAGTGGTGACTGTGAGGTGACCCACAAGAACTAGAAAAAAGGAAAATAAGAAAATAAGATAGTCCTTTGAAACATAATTCAGTAAAATCCACTAATATCGTGTAAATAACCACCTTGGGAAAAAAATAAGGGATTATGTGTAAATGGGTGATTCAGAAAAGTTTGGAGACACCAAAAACTCCAATCAAGATGACCCAAAGAGGTCAGGCAGGAATGCGGTTTTAATTAACTTAAATGGAAACCTAATTAACTGAATTGTATCTTGTTTGGAAACTGTTCGGTGCTCTCTTTAAAGAGAGGCTGGGTAAACAGAAGAGTTAGCTGAAATTACAGAATTGGTAAAGTCCAGAGAGCTAGATGTGGTAGTGCCTACCCAAATATCCAGGGAAGAGAGTTTTCTGTGACACTCCTCTTGCTCTGATTCCATACTCATTCAAAAAAAATTCAATCTGACAATTTGTCCTTTACTGCAGAGAGAGACTACCTAGATACGGGGAAACAAGCATTTCAGGCTTCTTGATGGTTTTATTTATCAATAAATAGACATTCTGTTTTATATATCCGTTTTGCTAATTTGGTTAATGTTACTCCAAGCTTCCTCCCCACCTTCCTTTTACTTCCTCAAAAAGGAAAAAACTACTCTTGATGGGCTAAGACAATCAAATTTCTGATGGCCAAACCCTGGACCACAGTGAATTTATCAGGGTAAATAATAAGTTGTGAGGCCTTTCAGCACTCAGCAAGACTTCTGTTAGTATACTGTGGAAGGAAGTTAGAGCATCTAAACTGATCAGTATAGTCCTTATTTATAATCCTCTCACTGGCCTAGAATATTTTCCAATTATTCTCAAAAATAAGATTCTCTGATTCCTCAATATAAAAAAAATGGCACTTTGCTAAATGAGTTACTGAATTCAGCCACTGATTCTATTGTCTGTATTTTCCGAAGCTTCCCTAAGAACTGAGGAACAGAAAGGGTGACTTAAAAAAAAAAAACAAGGTCAAGTTTATTTTGAAAAAGGAAAATTGAGGTAGAGGGAATTAATCTTTTTTTATAATAATATTTTTTATTATATTATGTTAGTCACCATACAGTACATCCCTGGTTTCTGATGTAAAGTTCGATGATTCATTAGTTGTGTATAACACCCAGTGCACCATGCAATACGTGCCCTCCTTACTACCCATCACCAGCCTATCCCATTCCCCCACTCCCCCCTCTGAAGCCCTCAGTTTGTTTCTCAGAGTCCATAGTCTCTCATGCTTCATTCCCCCTTCTGATTACCCCCGCTTTGAGGGAATTAATCTATTCCAAAACCTTAGGAATCCTCCATATTTTGTTCATCCCTTTTTTCTAACAGCTGATATTTAATATTAGAGGAGAGACAGAAAAAAAAATTACTGGCCAAGAGACCAACTAACAGCACTACCTGCTAGCTTGACAACTAGCAAGAACAAGAAATTCATCAGACATATTTTCTCAGAGTAGTACTTTCAAATTGTCAGATCCCCCCAAAAGGTCTTGACTTTTACTGACAGTTGAAGTAATAAATATTTTCAGCAAGGAATCTGGTGGTAAAAGTGCTATTTTATGGCCTTTGTATTGCAGGTCTTTGAAAATGTAATACAATAATATCTCACCTGTTTGGAACAGAGTTTGGCAGCAAACCAAATTACCCATTTCAGAGCTGAGAACCAGAGGATAAAAAATGAATTACTTCACTCAGTGAAAATAGTCCATGCACTAAAAATTGTGTACTTTACTCAAAGGGACACTCTCCAGTCCTCTGTTAACAGACCATGTCTATACAATGCTAACAACCTCGGTTGTATGCTTTACCAATTTAAGTCTATATATTATGAAGGAAGGTATGTTGATCCAGGAAGTCACACTCTGCAAGAAGTAACAGATGATAGTACAGGAACAGACAGAATATAGAAGTGGCAGATGTAACCACCATTTTTCTCCATAAAAAGAAAAAAAATGCTCTTGTCTTAAGCCACTTATTATGGGAGCAAATATTAATGAGCATCTGCACATTTAATGAAGTCCAGAGGGTATCAGTACATTCTAGCCTAACATAAGCTTGATGCTAATAATGATGGTCCTGAATCATTAATAAAAGGCAGACTAAAAAGAAGAGTATGTTTACTCTATTTAAGGGATGGAAAAGTGAGTCATGTATTATTAAAACATTTTTTAAATATTAAAAAAATAATTTGTAAAAGAATGTGACCAACATACAAGGTAAATTCAGGTATCCAAATAGCTCATTTTCACAGAATTTCTAAATGGCCCATGTTTTATCCAATGTTATCTAAGATTATTGGCAACTCCAGACTTCTGGACAAGAAGCTTTGAATTAAAGTAAAATACCATATCTATTTATACAGCCCAATATATTTCTGGAAGTCAGATGTTGTATATCAGAGGTATGTAAATTAGAGTGCCATGGATCTCTTCAGAAATAAGATGATAGGAGGCTTTTTCCCTGTTTTCTTTTTTATTTATTGGGCTTCCAATTAAGAGTTCATTTGAAGAAAAAAAAGGTCTAATGTGTTTTTAAAAGTTTATTGAGGTATAAATGACAAGATATAAACTGCATGTTTTGAAGTACACAATTTGATAAGTCCTGATATCTATACACTCATGAAACCAGTAACACGAGCAAAATAGCATATCCACCACTCCTAACGAACTGCATGTAACAGTAACAAACCCTCTCTCCCATCCCCCTCAAGCAAGCACTGACTTTTTTTCTGTCACTATACATTAGTTTGCATTCTTTAAAATTTTGTATAAATCAAATCATAAACCATGTACTTTTGTTTTCTGGCTTCTTGCATGTCTCAAAATTATTTTGAGATTAGTATTATGGTATGGATATACATATATATAATAGCATCGGTTCACTTTATCAATGAGAAGTATTTCATTTTATGATTATACGAAAATTCATTTATCCATTCACCTTTTGAGGAACATCTGGGTTGTTTCCAGTTTGAAGCTATTATAAATAAAACTTCTATGAACATATGTGTTCAAGTCTATATGTAGACATATTCTTTCTTTCCTCTTAGGTAAATGCGTAGGAGTGGAATGGCTCAGTCATGATAGATGTATGGTTAACTTTTTAAGAAACTGCCACATTGTTTTCCAAAGTGGTTGTGCCGTTTTACATTTCCACCAATAATACGTGAAAGTCCCAGTTGATTTACAGCCTCACCAATATTTGATACGGTCAGACTTTTTAATTTTAGCCATTAAAATAGATGTGTAATGGTATCACATTGTGATTGACTGATGATGTTGAGCATATTTTTATGTGTTTATTAGCCTGCTGTGTATATTCCTTAGTAAAGTATCTGTTCAAATATTTTGTCCACTTTTTATTGGGTTCTTTCCTTATTAAGATTTCTGAGTTGTTTATAAGCCCTGATTAAAAACCCTTTAACAAATGTACTCTGGGCAAAGATTTTCTCCCTATGGTGTCTCTTTTTCATCTCTTAACAGTTTCTGTTGAAGATATTACATTTTGATGAAGTGCATTTTATTAATTTTATTTCTGTACCGATCACACTCTTCGTGTCATAACTAAAAAGTCTTTGCCTAGCCCAGGATAAAAATATTTTTTCCTTTGTTTTCTTCTAGAGCTTTTTTTTGAAAGATTTTATTTATTTATTTGGGAAAGAGAGACCACAAGCAGGGGGGAGGGGCAGACAAAGAGGGAGAAACAGACTCTTTGTGGAGCAGCCAGCCCAAGGCAGGGCTTGATCCCAGGACCCTGAGATCATGACCTGAGCCAAAAGCAGATGCTTAACCATCTGAGCCACCCAGGTGCCCCTCTTGGAGAGTTTTTATAGTTTTAGGTTAGATATCTAAGATTATGATCTATTTTGAATTAATTTTTGTATATCGCGTGAGATATGGATTGAAGTTCATTTTGGGGGGATATAGATATATTCAGCACTATTTGTTGAAAAGACTACCCTTTCTTTACTGAATTGCTTTGTTCTACCTCAATCCTCCCTACTGTGGTATTACTGGATACTCTCAATTCAGTAAGTTGGGGCAATCACAGGGCTGACCTTATTTGTTTCCATCCTTCTGGGGTTACTGCCATTCATTACCTGATGTCCGTGATCTCAAAAACTGCTCTTTCACTTATTTTGTGTTTGTTTTTAGTTGCTACATATAGGAGGGTAAACACCTGGTCTTTGTTACTCCAGCTTAGCTAGAATCCAAAACTCTAATTCTTTATTTAAAATTTTAAAATTCTTGGGGCACCTGGGTGGTTCAGTCAGTTAAGTGGTGGGCTCTTGATTTTGGCTCAGGTCATGATCTCAGGGTCCTGCGATTGAGCTCCTTTTCGGGCTCTGTGCTCAGTGGGGAGTCTGCTTGAGGATTCTCTTTCCCTCTCCCTCTGCTCCTCCCCCTTGCTCTCTTTCTCTCTCTCTCTAAATAAATCTTTTAAAAAAATTTAAATTCTTGACATAGAAATATATTTACTAGAAAACTTAAAATGAAAATGAGAATTGCTTTCTTTTTTAAAAAGATTTTAGTTATTTATTTGAGAGAGAGATAGAGAGAGCATGAGCATGGGGAGAGAGGCAGAGGGAGAAGGAGAAGCAGACTCCCTGCTGAGCAGGGAGCCCGATGAGGGACTTGATCCCAGGACCCTGAGATCATGACCTGAGCCGAAATCAAGAGCCCATGACTTAACCAACTGAGCCACCCAGGTGCCCCATGAGAATTGTTTTCATTTTTTAAAACTAATTACTGACTTCTACTCTTTTTTAATGTTTTATTTTTTACTTTTAAAAATTTTAATTCCAGTGTAGTTAACATACGGTGTTATATTAGTTTGGGTGTACAATATAGTGATTCAATAGCTCCATATATTATTCAGTGCTTATCAAGATAAGTGTACTCTTAATCCCCTTCACCTATTTCACCCATCCCCCCACCCACTTTCCCTCTGGTAACCATCTGTTTGTTCTCTATAGTTAAGAGTCTGTTTTTTGGTTTGTCTCCTTTTTTTTTTTTTAGCTTTGTTCATTTGTTTTGTTTCTTAAATTCCACATGAGTGAAATCATATGGTATTTGTCTTTCTCTGATATATTTCACTTGTCATTACACTCTCTAGAGCCATCCATGCTGTTGCAAATGACAAGATTTCATTCTTTTTTGTGGCAGAATAATACTCCGTTGCATATACATACCACATCTTCCTTATCCACTCACCTATCAATGGACACTTGGGATGCTCCCATAATTTGGCTATTGTAAATAATAATGCAATGAACATAGGGGTGCACATATCCCTTAGAATAGGTGTTTTTGTATTCTTTGGATAAATACCCAGTAGTGGAATTACTGGATCATAGAGTAGTTCTATTTCTAATTTTTTTGAGGAAACTCCATACCATTTTCCACAGTGGCTGCACCAGTTTGCATTCCACCAACAGTACAGGAAGGTTCCTTTTTCTCCACACCCTCACCAACACTTGTTGTTTATTGAGTTTTTTTTTTATTTTAGCCATTCTGACTGGTGTGAAGTGATATCTCATTGTGGTTTTGATTTGCATTTCCCTGATGATGAATGATGCTGGACATCTTTTCATGTGTACTGACATTTACCTTGATATGCCTGCTCCAGAGAGAAAATCCTCGTTACATGTCTCCCAAGTTGCCTCATGAGCCCTGTCATTTGTAAACCCCATTGTAAACCCCAATTGTAAGCCTATATGTAAGACCCTACAAAAAGTTGCCTACATTGTCTCTGACCACTATTTAGATGGACCTGAATATTGTCACTGGAATATCCAAAATATATTAGAATGCATGAGAAAATTTTATCATATTAGAGAGTAAATGGGATAAATACAAGTAGCCCTTTGGTCATATATTTGGTTACCTAAAGGTTAGTTGATGTCCCCTTGGTACTCAGAATTTATCAAGATATGAAATGTTTGGAGAGTTTATAAAAATGTGAATTCCTAGGACCACCTTCAGATCTATTGAATGAGAATCTGGGAATTGGGTATGGGGGGTGGTGGGCATATTAGGTATCTCCATTTTATTTTTTATTTTTTTTAAAGATTTTATTTATTTATGTGACAGAGAGGCAGCCAGCAAGAGAGGGAACACAGCAGGGGAGTGGGAGAGGAAGAAGCAGGCTCCCAGTGGAGGAGCCCGATGTGGGACTCGATCCCAGAATGCCGGGACCACGCCCTGAGCCAAAGGCAGACGCTTAACAACTGCGCTACCCAGGCGCCCCTATGTATCTCCATTTTATTTATTTTTTTTTAAAGATTTTATTTATTTATTCGAAAGAGATAGAGACAGCCAGCGAGAGAGGGAACACAAGCAGGGGGAGTGGGAGAAGAAGGAAGCAGGCTCATAGAGGAGGAGCCTGACGTGGGGCTCGATCCCATAACACCAGGATCACGCCCTGAGCCGAAGGCAGACGCTTAACCGCTGTGCCACCCAGGCGCCCCTATGTATCTCCATTTTAAACAAACTCCCCAGAAAACTCTTTTGCAAGCTAACTTCTGAGTACCACCTGTTTTGTACTAGGCTCTGTCCCTAGCTCTCATATTTGATGTATAAAAACTAAGACATAACCCCCCTCCTTAAAAGAAATTCAACATAATGTTAATATATGTATGTATATATTATTTGTATATATTAATCTATTATGATTATATAATCAATGTATTGATTATACATAAAATTCAATATATTATATAAATATAAAAGCAGAAATATGTACAAAGTACTGAGTAAAGGCTCTGAAGAGAGAGTCACATATAAATGGGGTCTTGAGAGATAAATAGGAATTCTATTCTACCAGGTAGTAACGTGAGATGGAAGACATTGGATGTCTAATGAATGAATGAATGAATAATTTCGCAAAGCCATGGCCTGCAAAAAGTGAAATTTTCATTTGAAAAAATGAGGAGAAATTAGGTGGAACAGGTGATAGGGCAATGTTTTTGAAATTGGAGCATGCGAATCTCCTGAGGGCTTGTTAAAAATTCTTATTCCTGTGCCCTATTCCAGAACTACAGAACCACAATCTTAGGGAGAACTTTAGGATTCCCATTGTCAACAAGTTCTCTTGGTGTTTCTAATACACAACAATATTTAAGAACCACTCATCAGGTTGTCTTGCCTTTATTTTTCCATTGATCTTTCTGTTTATAACGAATGAATGCAAGACAGTTATTTAAACATGCCAAAATCGCCAGTGCTTATAAAAGCCATATCAGACAAAAATCCCCTTTATTCCCTCCCAAAATAACAGAGAGAAAAAAAAATGGAAGCACTACACCAATCCATTGTAGTCTGGTTGGTATTTAGATTCATTTTGGCAGAAAACTTTCTACTTTATCTTTTTATGTAGATTAAGCACTATCAACATGCTGGCCAAAGATTTTTCAATTATTGTTAGAAAGCATAGTTTTTACCAAATGTAGATTAAGATATATTGAAGATTACAGCACCGCATTCAAAATAGGGGGGAAAAAAGGCCCTTTCAAACAAAGATAGCCTTAAAATAGGTGTTGGTTGTATTCCTCAACACCTATTTTATACAACAGGCTAATTTCAATATATATAACATTCATTTTTATTTTTATTATGGAGTTTGAGACTTTTGAATGCAATTTTCAAAAATATTCCATTTAGTTAAATTTAATACAAATGTAGATTTATGTTCCTATATTTTCTGTGTCTAATCACCTCAAAATATATACACCTAAGAGTCTTTTGAAATAAATTTACTTTTATTTAAAATACTTGGCATTTCATTCCTTTTGATATAAATATTCAAAAACATGTCAATTAATAATTACATTCAAAATAATATGTGTATGTTTTCATTTCCTGGGGGAAAAAACTCCACTCTTTACTAAGAACCCCAAAGAACCTACATGCCTTATAGGCTTTTAACACCCTAATAAACTGGCAAAGTCCATCTGAGAAAATCAAGACCACTGTACTTTATTGAAGATTACCTCTCATTAGACTTTAGACAAAAGAAAAAAAAATGTGACTCAAGAAATCACTGTGAATGATGGGCTATTTTTATTAATTACAGAGCTTAAGAGTCATTAATCAGGGATAATGGATAATCCATGACTTGAAGATGGAAACATACTTCATGTAATTATGGTTCATTCCTGGTCATCATCAAGATGAGTTAAATGTCTAAGTAAGTAATGTATCAAAGCAAAATTCTCAATTTTCAGCCAAATTTCAGGCAATTAACCAATGTTTTATATTTGGCTTTTCCTGGAGTCCTCAGATTTATTTGTGCATCAAATATGTATTAAAGACTGTTTTATTTTGCACATCACCTATAAGATTTTATTCTTGAATTAGAGCACATAGTCAACTGAAAGAGATCTCATATTGAATTTACATGATATATTTATGTTTAAGTGCCACAACACAAATATGTACCACATGCCATGGAAGTACAAACATGTGAGAAATAAACCAACTACTTCCCTCTAGCGTAGCCAGGTAAAAGTTAATTGAAAAGATGAAATTTAGGCAGAATAAGAAAAAGGGGGGGCACCTGGGTGGCTCAGGTGGTTAAGTGACCGACTTTTGGTTTTGGTTCAGGTCATGATCTCAGGGTCACGAAATCGAACCCTACGTCAGGCTCCACACTCAGTGAGGAGTCTGCTTGGAAGTTTCCCTCTGCACCTCCCTCCCTTCTCTCTCTCTCTCTCAAATAAATAATTTAAAAAAAGAAAAAATAAGTCATGAGCATGATGAGTTAGAAAGCAACAACATTAAAGTGCTGGGTAGAGAAAGTGGAGTCAGCAAAAATGACAAATAACTACCAAGAGGTAGAAGAAGAAAGACAAAACTGTGTCATGGAAGGCCAAAGAGAAGAGGTTTTGTGATTGAACACCAGGGCTACGAGGCTGGAGTGAAACCAAGTACAATGAAGAGCTAAGAAACCAAATTCTGGGTTTGGCAGTTTCAGGGACATTGATAAGGAGAGAAAACAGACTGCAATGGGTTAAGAATGTGACAAAATGGAGGCAGCAAGTGTAGACTACTCTAAGAAGAAGTTTGGGGGCGCCTGGGTGGCACAGCAGTTAAGCGTCTGCCTTCGGCTCAGGGCGTGATCCCGGCGTTGTGGCATCGAGCCCCACATCAGGCTCCTCGGCTGGGAGCCTGCTTCTTCCTTTCCCACTCCCCCTGCTTGTGTTCCCTCTCTCGCTGGCTGTCTCTATCTCTGTCAAATAAATAAATAAAATCTTTAAAAAAAAAAAGAAGAAGAAGAAGAAGTTTGGCAGTGAAGAGAAGAATACTAGTACCGGTATATTACAGACATCCAATAAATCTTTGTGCAAGGGTGAAAGGGAGGGAGGGAGCAAAGAGGGCCTTTGAGAAGATAACCTGATGGATAAATGAGAAAGTTTCCTCAATCTGGAGGATCTTACTAAAACCAAAAATTAACCTTACCTATTACCCAAAGAAAGTTCTTTGGCCAATAAGAAGCTAAAAGGGCATGTCTAACTCCTTGAAAATTTTAAATGGTATACAGTTATAAGCAGAGTTGTTGTTCTATGAATGAATCATTAATCTATTTCTCATTCTAGGCTCTAAGAACAAGGGTCACAGGGCCTTTGCACGTTGCTTCCTCTAACTGGAATGTCATTTCCTTAGAGAAGTGTCTTCTAATCCTCCAGAGGAGGCCATAGTCTCTCCATGATAGTATCTCCACTCTAGTCCCAAATGCCTTTCCTTCATGACTCATGTCTCAGTTTGTAATTATACATTTATTTGTTTGTGGAGTTATTAGCTTGTCTGCCTCCCTTGTTTTATGAGAGGCTGTGACGGATCTGTCTGTGCTCATCAAAATGCCCTCGGTGCCTAGCAGAGTGCCTGGCAAATAGTAGGTACTCAACAAATACATGCTGAATAAAGGACCAAAAGAAAGGTCTAAACAATGAAAGAACTTCCTAAACTCAGAGCCTTGCACTGGAAAAGTGTCCGTCCTCTCTTTGTCCTCTTCTTTAAGACAAATGCAGATAAAATGCTATCGAACCAAGATAACTTACATCAGACTCTTACTGTCCAAGTGCCATCTGTAATTCTTAGTTATTTCTGACAGATTTCTTGATGAACAGCTGACTCACCCAGAATGCAGAAATTCCTTTTTGCTTAATGGCACTTCCCAATAGCTTTCAAAATTCAGTTTTAATATTAATCCCCATGAAATGGGCACCATAGCACTTCTACCCACAGAAACAGCAGAGGTTTCATGTAAGAGCAAGGAGGTTAGGTTACCTTATTTTTTTTTAAGTAGGCTCTGCACACAACGTAGGGCTTGAACTCATGACCCTGAGATTAAGATTTGCATGCTCTACCAACTGAGCCAGCCAGGCACCCCAACNGGTTACCTTATTTTTTTTTAAGTAGGCTCTGCACACAACGTAGGGCTTGAACTCATGACCCTGAGATTAAGAGTTGCATGCTCTACCAACTGAGCTAGCCAGGCACCCCAACAGNCACCCCAACAGGGGATGAAGATAAGAATTCTGAAGACATGGAGAGGACAGAGAGCACAGAAACCAGGCATCTGAGTTCAAATTCTAGCTTCATTTTCTAGATTTGTAACCTTGACAAGTTACTTAACCTGAGACCCAATTTCCTCATCTATGAAAAACGAATACTAATATGGACACCAGTATTACCTAGTAATAGTTGTTCTGAAGATTAACTTAGTTAACATATGTAAAGGATGTACAACAGTGCCTGTCACATAGTAAGTGCTCAATAAATATTAGTTGTTGTTATATTATTATTACTCAATATAGATCACCAGCCTTGTTCCAAAATTCAGTATTTAAGATCCAGAGAACATACTGTCTAAACCATAGGATAATGCAGTCCACTTTTGCCACTTTTACCCACTCAGCAGCTTCTCAGTTAAAGGGATATAAACTCCCTTTGTAAGACTTTTCACCTCTATCCTCATTCCAGTAAACTAAAAGAAAATAAAAACATCATAGCTTAGTCTTTGTTCCCTCCTTCCCTACAATTCTCCCAGGCCTTCACCTCCCACTCACCTTCAGGAATATCTTCCAATCACCTCATCCATTTTTAAAGGGAAGATTCTGTTCCTCTGTATCTCCTACAAGCACTGACAAGATAAGCTGACAAGTCTCAAGCAAATAAGCTTATAGGGGCCACCCACATAGATTTGTTTGGTTTGCAACCAACTCATACTATTTACCTACCAAAAAATATCTTTGGTCTTACCCAGCTGTGTTTGAATCAGCTTAACTTCCAAGGAGGTTAAATTTTCAGATAAAAAGGAAACATCATTCCTTCTGGATTATATTCAAAGAAATACCCATCTGCATGTCAGGCCCTGCAGAGTGCCACTATATCTGAAAGGGTGGCCTAAAGATACCTTTGCATACTGAAAAGCAGGCGACACAGGCTAAGCCCTGGTGATTTTGTTGATTAAAGTTCTTAGGGACAGAAGGACAGTTGTTTCTTAACACTTCCAAGTTTTGTTTGTTTAGATAAGGAATGGTACTATAGGATATGACATGATGCATACCAAAAGAGAAGTATAAACAAATTGTTCTGCCTTCATAACCCAGAGGAAACTGTAACCAGGGCCTCTAGCAGAGTTTTTATATTCCAGTCCTAAAACACAAACTTTGGAGTTCAAACCGTGCTTTCAATAGGAAGATTTACAATGTAGCTCTTTGGATTTCTGACATCAAAGGATGTGTTTTCAGTGCAGAGAGGAACATGATACTTTGTGAACAACTGATAACAGAGAGTATGTTGGTCTTCCTGTCTAATGGTCTGAGTTGTCGCTAACTTGCTCTGTGTCCTTGGCAAAATCTTCACCTCTCTGGTACAGATACTCGACCTTACAAATGTTTTGAGAGAGTCAAATTAGATAAAATATGAAAATGCTTTGAAAAAGTTTCAGGCCCTCTACTGCTGCCTGGTGTTATTACCATATAGATTGAAGCCAAGAAAAATTTGCTTAACTCATAACACTGAGTTAGTATCTATGCTGTTAATTAATTTTACTACTTTTTTATTTTAAAATGTCATGCATATCAACTTCTATTCCTAGAAATATAGCAGATTGGACATCTTGAAAAAAATCCATTAAAACCTCCAAGAAATTCTGGATAAAATATAATAAGCATGCTATTAAATTTGCAGTTGATTCAACTATAAAGTTAAAAATATTCATGTATGTGATTCCAAGAATGAGAGCAAATTTTAGAGCCAGGAAGGAAAGGAGTTCTACACACACACACGTAGAAATCAGAGAGATAAGCCAATTACGAAATTGCAGCTGCTCAAAAGAGATTTACTAATATGAAAAAACCCAAACTAGTTGGCTTAATAGCCAAGAGAAAAAGAAGTCTGTATACTGTGGATAATGGGAACTGAGATACCAAATAAAGCTAGGAATCTCAAAGTTCCACACCTCAGTGAAATGGCAGACTGAAAAAAATCCACCCACTAGCAAAGACAGAGAGCTGAAAAGAATTCTTATCTGTTCCAACTTAGCCTTTTGATGGAAAAATATCTCCTCGGAGAATTCAAAATCACAGGCTTATAACACATGTTTGTGGCTAAATCCACACTTTTTGCATGTTCCTTAAAATCCTGAGCTAAAAAATTAACTTAGTGTTGCACTAAATTAGTAGCACCCTGATGTGGCTAGCAGAAGCAAACGCAAACTTCTGTGAAAGAATGAACCATGGACCTGCACCCTCACAGATTTCTACAGATAAAGCCCCAAGCATGTGACCACACAACACCAAATGGTAAGATAGTCAATCCAGTTAGCAACCACAGCAAGATAGCAGATAAAATAAACAATAAAATTAGGTCCTCAAGGATATGAAATACTGAAATTAATGGATACTGAATAAAAAATACAGAAAATGCATGTTGAGAAATTCAAAAAATAATAATCAAAACTTAGTCAAGGAAAATGACATTATTTTTAAAGGCCAGCTGTATTTCAAAACCAAATAAAATATCCTAGAAATTCTAGGAAAAAAGTGAGCTGAAATAGTAACTCTCAATAAATGGACTAAGCAACAGGATAGACACTAATAAAGGGCAGATCTGGGAACTATTAGATCTGAAAAAAAATTACCCAAAAATGCAGTTCAGAAAGACAAAGAGATGGAAAATATTAAAAGAGAAGTTCAGAAATATGGAAATAGATTGAGAAGGTCCAATGGGTATATGATAGGAGTCCCAGAAAAAGAGAATTCTGAGAATGAGGGAGAGATAAGAGTCAAAAAATCATGACTGATGGATGCCTTTGGGTTTAGGAAACACAATGAATCACAAGCAAGATAAATTTTTAAAAGTCCACATCTGACATGTCAAAGTGAAACTGCACAACACCCAACCAAAAAGATGTTATAAATACCTGGAGAGTAAAGATGAAATACCTTAAATCAATGACTATTAAACTGAGAGTAGACTTTGCCAGAGTAGTAACAGAAAACATGACAGGGCAACAGCAACTTCAAAATGCTGACAGGATAGAACTCTTAATTTATGATCTGACATTCAGACTAGCTCTCATTCAAAATTCACCTTTCTGAAAAACAAAAATGGAGAGAATTTACATAAAACAGACCAGGAAAAGGGATTTTTTTTTAAATTTTATTCTTTTTAAGTAGGCTCCACGCCCAACACGGGGTGTGAACTCGTGACGCCGAGATTGAAAGCTGCATGCTCCACTTACTGAGCCAGCCTGGCACCTCTATGAAAAGGGAATTTTAAAGGATGTACTTTGGGAATAAAGAAAAGGAAGGCTTCCAGAAGGAAGGCTCAAGACACAAGGAATGATGAGAAAAGAATAAGGATTTGTATAAATACAAACAAATGTTAATTGAATAAATAATAACAGTATCTTACTAAAGAAGTAGAAAGAAAAATAAGACAAAACTAAAATATGGAACACTAGTAACATGTAAGATGGAGGTAAAGCGGTCAGGGTCAAAGCATTCTAAATCCTTAGATTGTTCAAGAGAAGCCTAAAAATAGTGACTAACTTAAGTATTCATCTTAAATCTTTAATAGCATCCACTAAAAGAATGGAAACAAAGTGTATTTACTTCCAAATTATTAGAAGGAGCAAGGAAAAAATGTATAAAGGAAATGATAAATAGGTGGCCATCTGGTCAGAAGCCTGGAAGGAAAAGGACTGGCAAATCAGAGACAGAAAGGTCTGGAATAGAGGCATATGAACATATGGGAGTGGCACTAAATATAAAGATTTTGTGTATCATACATTAATTCCCAGAAGAATGCATCCACCATGGAAGACACACTGAAAAAAACAAGCAGACAAAGTAACTCAGCCAATTGTCCATGGCTGTCAGCCACCCTGGAAATGGCCCAATGGGCGCATGAATGGATTGGCAAAGGTGAAGGTTATATAGAGGCCTCCCAGCATATACTTCCACTCTCCAAAGTTAGTTTAGCTAGTGATGCCTCTGAATCTCTATCCTTTCAAACACCAGTGCTGAACTCCTGTTATGGCTCCATGTCTCAAGCAGACCAGCAGCCACTTAGCGGCAAGTCATCTACATCTTACCCATCTATTTGAGAAAGGTCAGTGGTTTGTTCTCACAGGGATACATATTTCTTCCAGGTATGGGCTTGCCTTTCCTGTCTGAAAAGCCTCAGCCAGCACTGCCATCCAGGGGCTGAAGGAAGGCTCAATCCATGGGCACGGAATCCCACACAGTATAGCATCCAACATATCACCAACATACAACAGTTGAAAACAAAGAAGGGTCAGAAATGGCCCTATGACCATGGTTTCCACAATCAGTATGGCATACTGCACCATCCAGAGGCAACTGGCTTTACGGAGCACTAGAATAGTCTTCGAAGGAGTGCCATCTTTCAAGAAGTGGTAAATGTATTAAATTAGAGACCTCTAAATGGCATTGTGTCCCCAGGAGGAAGGCTAAATGAGTCCAGAAAACAGGGGGATCAAAGCAGGAGTGGTCCTGTTACAATCACTTTCAACAAGGAGGACACTGTGCTTTCCTTCTTTTCATTTCTAGGTTCTACATGGTGTGAGGTCCTGGTCCCCAAAGGGCGTGAACTCTTGTCAGTCAACACTTTTTTTTATACTTTTTTAAAAACAGCTATAGTGAACTATAATTGGCATACAATAAATTTAACATATTTAAAGTGTACAATTCGATAAATTTTGACATATCTACACAAGCAGGAAACCATCACTCCAATCAAACCAATGAACACATTTACCTCCCTCAATTGTTTCCTTATGATTCTTTGTAATCCCTCTCTTCTGCCCCCTTAACACTTTCCACCAAGCAACCAGTGATCCGTACTTGTAACTATAAACTTGTTTTCATTTTCTCGAATTTTATATAAATGGAATCATACAGTATGAATTATGTTTTTACTTTATCCATTCAGCATAGAGATTCATTCATGCTGTTGCATGTATCAAAAATGAACGTACCACAGTTTGTTCATCCATTCGCCTGTTGGTGAACATCTGAATTGTTTCCAATTTTTAAAAATTGCACATAAAACTGCTGGGGATATTCATGTACAAGTAATCATAGGGGGATATGCTTTTACTTCCCTTGCATAAATACTTGTGAGCAAAATGGCTAGATGATAGGTGTGTATTTAACTTTTAAGAGAAGTGGCAAACTGTTTTTCCAAGTGGCTGTACAATTTTACGTTCTCTTCAGCAGCGTGCAGGTATCCAGTTCCCACACATCCTTGCCAACACTTGGTATAATGAGTCCTTTAAAGTTTAGCCATTCTAGGAACGTCTGGGTTGCTTAGTTGGTTAAGCGTCTGCCTTCAGCTCAGGTCATGGTCCCAGGGTCCTGGAATCGCGTCTCACATGGGGCTCCCTGCTCTGTATGGAGTCTGCTTCTCCCTCTCCCTCTGCCTGCTGTTCCCACTGCTTGTACTCTCTCTGTCAAATAAGTAAAATCTTTAAAAAAAAATAAAGTTTAGCCATTCTAACAGGTATGTAGTGGTATCTCATTGTGGTTTTAATACACATTTCCTTAGTGACTGATGATGTTGAGTGTTTTTTATGTACTTATTTGCTATCCATAGATCTTCTTCAGTGAAGTATACTCATTCGAGTCTTCTGCCCATTTTACTATTAGGTTGTTTGTACTTTCTACTGTTGAGTTCTTTATATGGATAAATGTTCCGTATCAGATATATGATTTGCAAATACTGTATCCTAAGTCTGTGGCTTGTCATTTTATCCTCTTAACTGTGTCTTATGAAGACTTATAGACAAATTTTGAATTTTGATAAGTGCAACTTACCATTTTTTTTTCCATTATGGGCTGTGCTTCTGTTGTATCTAATAGAGGATAGTAAATTTTTTCTCCAAAGAACTAGATAGGAAACATTTTAGGCTTTTTGGACCATATGGTCTCTGTCACAACTGTCCAACTCTGCTTTTATAAAAACAGATTGTAGGTTGGATGCGGACTGCAGACTATTGTTTGCCATCCTCCATTTAAGAAAGCTTTATATTAGGTCTGTGAACCATTTTGAGTAAATTCTTAAATGTGTTACAAGGGATAGACTGAAGTTTATTTTTACATATGAATATCCAATTATTCCAGCCCCATTTGTTTAAAAGACTCTCTTTGGGGCACTGGGTGGCTTAGTCGGTTAAGCATCTGCCTTTGACTCAGGTCGTGATCTTAGGGTCCTGGGATAGAGCCCCATGTTGGGCTCCTTGCTCAGCAGGGAATCTGCTTCTCTTTCTCCCNATGGATAAATGTTCCGTATCAGATATATGATTTGCAAATACTGTATCCTAAGTCTGTGGCTTGTCATTTTATGCTCTTAACAGTGTCTTATGAAGACTTATAGACAAATTTTGAATTTTGATAAGTGCAACTTACCATTTTTTTTCCATTATGGGCTGTGCTTCTGTTGTATCTAATAGAGGATAGTAAATTTTTTCTCCAAAGAACTAGATAGGAAACATTTTAGGCTTTTTGGACAATATGGTCTCTGTCACAACTGTCCAACTCTGCTTTTATAAAAACAGATTGTAGGTTGGATGTGGACTGCAGACTATTGTTTGCCATCCTCCATTTAAGAAAGCTTTATATTAGGTCTGTGAACCATTTTGAGTAAATTCTTAAATGTGTTACAAGGGATAGACTGAAGTTTATTTTTACATATGAATATCCAATTATTCCAGCCCCATTTGTTTAAAAGACTCTCTTTGGGGCACTGGGTGGCTTAGTCGGTTAAGCATCTGCCTTTGACTCAGGTCATGATCTTAGGGTCCTGGGATCAAGCCCCATGTTGGGCTCCTTGCTCAGCAGGGAATCTGCTTCTCTTTCTCCTTCTGCCCTTTCCCCCTGCTTATGCTCACTCTCTCTGTCTCTCTCAAATAAATAAAAATCTTTTTAAAAAATAAAAAAATAAAAGATTCTCCTTTTCCCACTGACTGAATTCTCATTGCACCATTATTGAAAATCACTCTTACATACATACGTATGATCTACCTCTGGACTCTTCATTTTGTTCTGTTGACCTATTTGTGTATCTTCACACCAATGCCATGTTGCTTTGATTAATACAGGTTCATAATAAGTACTGAAAACAGGTAATGTTAGTCTTCCAATTTTTGTTCTTCTTGTTGTGTTGGCTACTCTAGATCCTTTGCATTGCCATGGGAATTTTAGAATCAGTTTGTCAATTTCTACAGAAAATGCCCGCTGGGATTTCAATAAGCATAGAACTGACTCCATAAATCAATTTTTGGAGAACTGATAAAGTTAACGATTTTGAGTCCTACCCATACACTCTGGCCACCAAGAAATGGGCTCCCTAATTTTGTGTCAGGGACCCTAGTTAACCATTGGCTCCGCTGTAGCTCCTCTGGGTGTAAAGGCCACATTTGTGTAAAGTCCACACTCCCCCTAGGCTGCTCCTAGCAAAAATTCAAGCACGGTAGGGAGACACATGCAGGCCTATTCCTGCAGACCATGGGTATTCTCTAATACCCACTGCCTTGTCCAAAACTTTCTTAGAACAGCACTGCAGGCTGAGCCTCTTCTTTCTTTCCTTTCCTTACACTCTCCTACAGGGGTCAGACTTATACCACTTTGTGAAGACACTCCCAGTCTACAAATCCCCTCCCTTGGTCTTTCACAGGTATTTCACCTAGTATGTCTCTTACATGTCTAATCCTGCCTTGGCATCTGCTTCCTGAAGAATCCAAAGTAGCATCTACGGTGAAGATTTTGTGGTTTGCACTACTGCTTAGTCAGAACTGGACAGTGCTCTCAAGTGCAGGAAGGAACAGAGCAGCACAATCATTTTAGTGGTACCGGAAGACTAACTTATCAAATTCTTCCACTCATATGGTATAAATACAATAGATGGTTGCATAATAGCATTTCATTTCAGATTGGCACCCAGCATCCATTTTCTTGCCTCTCTTCTTGACACAATTTATGGCTCCTGAGAAACTCACAAATCCAGCAACTGTACATGTTGGTTGAGGAATATTTCACATTATCAAACAATTCATTTTATCCCTAAAGGTATATATCTATCTATCTAGGCATGGCATTGGTAAAATTTAATTACCAATTCTTTTCCTTGGTTATTAATGCATGTCAAACTAAAAATTTGTGAGTAATATCACTTTATAAAAATATTTAATAAGATTTATTTATATTTGAAAAGATTAAAACATTCAAACTATGTAATTTTGACTTAAATGTGTGCTAGTTTGCTTAATTTTGTTAATTTTATTTTATAAAAAATTTTTAAAATATGAAAAATAATTTTATTTTTAATTTATTTAAATATATAAAATACACTCAAATTTTACAAATTTTGAATACATTTTTATTTTAATCCTTCAAGTCAGAACTGCAAGTGAAATACAGATTATGTGAAAATCTTGATTACAACATCCTATGAGTGATCTTTTGGCAATGAAAGCAAGAAAAATAGAGTTAATAAAACAAATAAATACTAATTTATGAATTATGTATGCACTTATTGCTCACCCAAACACCATCAGACTGTAAACAAAAAGTCAGATATGTAAAATAATAGTTCAGTCGTTTGGGACGTTTGACTAACTTTCAGCATAGAAAACTATAGTTATGCGTGTATGTTTTGATCTTATCATTATGAAGGCAGAGTTGTTAAAGTAAGAGACAGGATATTATTTAACCTTTTGTTACCTCTATATGCA
>NC_048238.1:78790384-78852015 GCF_002007445.2 Ailuropoda melanoleuca | reverse complement strand
TTTTTTTTCCATTATGGGCTGTGCTTCTGTTGTATCTAATAGAGGATAGTAAATTTTTTCTCCAAAGAACTAGATAGGAAACATTTTAGGCTTTTTGGACAATATGGTCTCTGTCACAACTGTCCAACTCTGCTTTTATAAAAACAGATTGTAGGTTGGATGTGGACTGCAGACTATTGTTTGCCATCCTCCATTTAAGAAAGCTTTATATTAGGTCTGTGAACCATTTTGAGTAAATTCTTAAATGTGTTACAAGGGATAGACTGAAGTTTATTTTCATATGAATATCCAATTATTCCAGCCCCATTTGTTTAAAAGACTCTCTTTGGGGCACTGGGTGGCTTAGTCGGTTAAGCATCTGCCTTTGACTCAGGTCGTGATCTTAGGGTCCTGGGATAGAGCCCCATGTTGGGCTCCTTGCTCAGCAGGGAATCTGCTTCTCTTTCTCCCTCTGCCCTTTCCCCCTGCTTATGCTCACTCTCTCTGTCTCTCTCAAATAAATAAAAATCTTTTTAAAAAATAAAAAAATAAAAGATTCTCCTTTTCCCACTGACTGAATTCTCATTGCACCATTATTGAAAATCACTCTTACATACATACGTATGATCTACCTCTGGACTCTTCATTTTGTTCTGTTGACCTATTTGTGTATCTTCACACCAATGCCATGTTGCTTTGATTAATACAGGTTCATAATAAGTACTGAAAACAGGTAATGTTAGTCTTCCAATTTTTGTTCTTCTTGTTGTGTTGGCTACTCTAGATCCTTTGCATTGCCATGGGAATTTTAGAATCAGTTTGTCAATTTCTACAGAAAATGCCCGCTGGGATTTCAATAAGCATAGAACTGACTCCATAAATCAATTTTTGGAGAACTGATAAAGTTAACGATTTTGAGTCCTACCCATACACTCTGGCCACCAAGAAATGGGCTCCCTAATTTTGTGTCAGGGACCCTAGTTAACCATTGGCTCCGCTGTAGCTCCTCTGGGTGTAAAGGCCACATTTGTGTAAAGTCCACACTCCCCCTAGACTGCTCCTAGCAAAAATTCAAGCACGGTAGGGAGACACACGCAGGCCTATTCCTGCAGACCATGGGTATTCTCTAATACCCACTGCCTTGTCCAAAACTTTCTTAGAACAGCACTGCAGGCTGAGCCTCTTCTTTCTTTCCTTTCCTTACACTCTCCTACAGGGGTCAGACTTATACCACTTTGTGAAGACACTCCCAGTCTACAAATCCCCTCCCTTGGTCTTTCACAGGTATTTCACCTAGTATGTCTCTTACATGTCTAATCCTGCCTTGGCATCTGCTTCCTGAAGAATCCAAAGTAGCATCTACGGTGAAGATTTTGTGGTTTGCACTACTGCTTAGTCAGAACTGGACAGTGCTCTCAAGTGCAGGAAGGAACAGAGCAGCACAATCATTTTAGTGGTACCGGAAGACTAACTTATCAAATTCTTCCACTCATATGGTATAAATACAATAGATGGTTGCATAATAGCATTTCATTTCAGATTGGCACCCAGCATCCATTTTCTTGCCTCTCTTCTTGACACAATTTATGGCTCCTGAGAAACTCACAAATCCAGCAACTGTACATGTTGGTTGAGGAATATTTCACATTATCAAACAATTCATTTTATCCCTAAAGGTATATATCTATCTATCTAGGCATGGCATTGGTAAAATTTAATTACCAATTCTTTTCCTTGGTTATTAATGCATGTCAAACTAAAAATTTGTGAGTAATATCACTTTATAAAAATATTTAATAAGATTTATTTATATTTGAAAAGATTAAAACATTCAAACTATGTAATTTTGACTTAAATGTGTGCTAGTTTGCTTAATTTTGTTAATTTTATTTTATAAAAAATTTTTAAAATATGAAAAATAATTTTATTTTTAATTTATTTAAATATATAAAATACACTCAAATTTTACAAATTTTGAATACATTTTTATTTTAATCCTTCAAGTCAGAACTGCAAGTGAAATACAGATTATGTGAAAATCTTGATTACAACATCCTATGAGTGATCTTTTGGCAATGAAAGCAAGAAAAATAGAGTTAATAAAACAAATAAATACTAATTTATGAATTATGTATGCACTTATTGCTCACCCAAACACCATCAGACTGTAAACAAAAAGTCAGATATGTAAAATAATAGTTCAGTCGTTTGGGACGTTTGACTAACTTTCAGCATAGAAAACTATAGTTATGCGTGTATGTTTTGATCTTATCATTATGAAGGCAGAGTTGTTAAAGTAAGAGACAGGATATTATTTAACCTTTTGTTACCTCTATATGCAACTTTTCAATATGTATAAAAATGGCACACATCCTTCTGTTGGCATGCCTGTTCTGGATGCTGCAAATGTGGGGGCTAAGCGTGGCTTTCATTGTGAGTGTGAAAGGATCAAGTAGAGGTCTTATCAAGAGCTCCAGGAGTTAGGTCCTCCTCTTCAGCCCTTGATAAAAGTGAAAGAGGGATCAAAATTACCAGGAGCAGAGAGAGTAAGAACTGCCTCTTCACTCATACCTGTGATGGTTTCGAGGTCAGGAGAAAGGAGGACCTGATAGGCAGCTTTAAAAAAGCCCCAGGCTGTGGTCCTTAGGTTTTATCACTTTCCTGGGTTTTATCATCTTCTTTCCCCAATCAGGAGAGTTCCACCTTAGCTCCTGATTTCCTGCTGTGAATTTAGCTCTGCCCCTCCACATATGCAATGCTTTTGGCTCCTTTATTCCACGTAAGTCAAATTTTCAGTGACTTCTGCCTGTATCTGAAACTAGAACTCAGATAGGCCTGGGCTTTCACCACCGAGTCTGTCTCTATTCTATTTCTGTTACACGGAGTAGTTTATTTTTTTGTCACAACCATGTCTTTCCGGAGTTATTTTTGTATTATCATTTGTATGTGTTTCAGTTGGGGCACAGGGAAGATTAAGGCATAAACTCACTGTGCATCTTTTCCTACGTTTACACTAGTAAAGACAAATTTTGGTACATGTTTATTTGTATTCATAGTTCTTCTTTTGTAAATTTTTGGCTCATAGACTTTGCCCATTTTTTTACTGGGAGGTTATTATGTGTGTATTTTTTTAATTGTCACTGATCTGCAAAATTTCTTTACATATTAAATGCATCGGCCCTTTATTTGCCATATATTTGCAAAAATTTTACCCCAGATTGCCATTTGCTATTAAATTTTATGATTCATGTAGATGGGCAAATGTTTCAGTTTGTATATGTTTATTTTTAAATTCTAAATAGTCAAATTACAATATTTTCTTTGTAATTATTATCTCAATTTATAGCCTATAATATCAATATATTCTATAGTTCTACTGTGGCCATGAGGTTTCTCTTAATGTTCCCTTGTCAATATTAAGAATCCTTTGTTTAAAAGATTTTTGCTGTCTGTGCTCCCCCTAAATAGTGGCAGCAAATTAAAGAACCTACCAATTTCTACCTACAGTGCATGTTGAAAAGCAACATAATGTAGCTCCATTATTCTGATTCCCTCCTTTACGACTAATTGAATCTACACGCACAAAGACATTTTGCACAACAGCTGGAGAATTAAAATATTAAACTCCCACTGCTGATCACTAATTATTTTCTTTCTTTCTTCGTGACAGATCTCAAGTTGTCAGAATGCAATGGCAATGGACATTACAAATAGAAATCACATTACTGTGAATTCAATTTACACACATCTTTATTGGAGAAAGACACTAATCATAACCTACCAAAGAAAACACTGTAGCCTAGAGCATTCATATTTAATCCTTCTTAATGCAAATAATGCAGAAATGTTCCTGAAGTTTCAACAAAGTGCTCTCCCTGTGTGAGTTAGCAAGTACCTGTTGGTTTCCTTCCCTGCGGATTCTTCATTTTAATAAAAAAAATGTGATTTAGCTAAATTCAATGGTCACTTCTCAGATTGTTTAGTTCTCAGCTGTATTGTCTTGTCTACCTTTCAAGGTTTTATTTCTCCGTTTTTTTTCCCCAGGCTTCCTTTCTTTTTCATGGAGTATAATTGAAAAATCACTCAATTTGGAATAAAATATCAAACATTAGAATCCAAAGTAACAATTTCTAACTATGTGACCTTGGTCTAGTTATATAATCATTTTGAGCATCAATATCATCACAAAGCTGTTAGGACAATTACATGAGATCACATATGTAAAAATATCAAGCCTAGCACACAGTGACTAATCACTAAGTGGTACTGAATCCAAATCTGAACTTACCCATTGACTTCTGGAATTCACCACGATTTAGTCCTAAGCTCTCTGTTCTTTTCCCTCTAAATTCATCCACTTCCATGTATTACCTCTTCAAAGTCTAACTGGCACCCACCAGATCTCTTCCTTCATCGACCCCAAAAGAGTGGTCCACCTTTATGAGGCAGTGGATATATTACAAAATCAACTTACAGTTGTTGATATTTTGTTTTGGATGGCTTATTTTGATATTTTGTTTATAAAATATTTCGCATCGTGTATGTTCAATTGCACCAACTAAGATGGTCAACTTGTGGAGTCATAGGCCACAACTGTGCAGTCTTCAGTTTTGGGAGGAGTTGCTGTGAAGCATAATACAATGAATATGGCACTCCATAGCACACAATGTTTGACATATCCCTTCTTAAATAAATACCTCAGCATTCTGTCTACTTGCAGATTTGATTTAACTAATATGACAGCCTCATCAATCAAAAGCAATAAAATCATTCTGCTTTTTCACCAGCTTCAATAATGTAAAATTACACTTTCCATGCTACGACTATGCAGAGGAAGGGCCAGGTGAACTATAAAGGGGAAAGAAAGGAGACAGGCAGTCCACCAGCTTAGGGAGGGATTGTTGGTGAGCAGTGAATGAGAGGCAAGTCAAACAAGTTGTGGAAGGAAAATGATGTGTAGGGAAGTTGAAGGAGGTCTTTTTAAACTATAGTTCTAATAAATAAAGGACAACATTTCATGCTTATTTATAGTTTATCATCATCTTTCTCCATGAAATTCATATTTTGACTTCTATGCACCATGTAAGTAGGCCCTAACCCGGCCACTTCCCTGCCTGCTGCCTTAGCAGCTATTAATAAAGAGATATCACAGCTACTTTAGTAGCAGGTCAGGGGAGTGAGTAACAAAAAGAAAGGAAGGAACTGAGGTAAGGTGTAAGGAATGTGTAATCTGGGAGAAAAGACACCAGGTAAAGTTGGGGTGTCTGGACAGCTCAGTTGGTTAAACATTGTTGAACTCTTGGGTTTGGCTCAGGTCATGATCTCAGGGTCATGAGATCAAGCCCTGCGTGGAGCTCCAGGCTCAGTGTGGAGTCTGCTTGAGATTCTCTCTCTCTCTCTCTCTCTCCCCCCACTCCCTTTCTGCCCCTCCCCCAACTCAATCATAAACTTGCAGGCTCTCTCTCTCTCAAATAAATAAATAAAATCTTAAAAAAAAGGATTCCAGGTAAAGTCAAGAGTATAGGGATTTTAAAGATCTCTTGTACTGCATTAAGGAGTTAATTGTTTTTCAAAGCTGCCCTTAGTGGTTGAAGGGGGCCTATACCTAGGATCTGACCACATCCTCTTGTATGGAGACAGATAAAACAACAGATGTTCTAGGAGCCAGATGAGAAGGCTGAGAAGTTTCCTCTGCAACACACCTGCCCTCTTCTCCATCTGTTGATCTCTCTCCAGCCTTTTTCCTTCCATTCCTCTCCTCAACTCTCCATTTTTTTCTACCATTCTGCTGACCCGTTTGTGAAAACACTCTTAAAATTGTTGATAACAAAATTCAACTGAGTAAATTTTAAAGATCTTATTAGATTTATTCAATGATTCATGAATCAGTCAGCATCAAATCTAGCAGATACAAAGAAGTTCTGAGGAACTGTACGAAAATGAAAGACATTTATAGGCAGAAGGGAGCAGGAACAAGGAAGTTCTACTAGGCAAAAAAGTGGGTTGGTTATTGCAAGATTACTTTCCTTTAGGGAATGGCTGGGGTCTATCAAGCAGATTACTGAACTAGTGCTGATCAGGAGATCCCTGATTGACTGGTTTGAGATTCTAGTTATGGAAAAGCTGAAACTGTAATTAAGTCTAGGTTTGGTGACATGAGCTTAGGATAAATTACTCCATTTTGGGCTTGTCTTATTTTTAACATTGTGAAGGGCAACAAGAAAAAGGCGTTGTATTTTGCCTCTTGCCTGTAGCCAATTTTGAACACTAAATGGATCATGGGGCGAAATATACTGGGCATGAGCTCTGTGAACTCACATCTAACTTCCATCCACTCAAAACTCACATAGTTTGTCCAGGACAAGGGTGGTAAGGGTAGAAGTGGGAATCCATCCATGCTGAATATAAAAATCAAACCTAATCAGAGAAAAGAGATGGAGTTATCCTGAAAAAAATCAACATGTACTATATAAGATATAGATAAAATGGTCAAAGAAATAAATGTAGAAGAGAAGCACACTATAAAGAGCTTATGTAAATATTTACTTCCCCTCAAAAAAGACTTCCCTAGTCTGCTGGATCTAGGACCATTTCAGAGAATATCATTCTCAAAGCCAGCACCAGAGTTCTGGATTATAGTTAGATTTCTTTTTCCTTTGCCTCCCAAGAAGCAACTTCATTAGCTGATAGCAAAAAGCATAGCATATAAGGCGTAACAGGGTATACATCAGCCAAATGGTTATCGACTTCTTGAAGTACTCTCTTCCTCACCCAGAAATGTGAGGCCACATCAATCAGTCAGAGTTCACAGATGAACTGTAAGTGATCCAATAAATGCTAATAATATTAGAAGATAGGAATAATTAATATGTTCTGACCTGAACAGAGAGCCATTTACATTATGGTATAGTTTATCAAAATACTCCAAAGGGAGCAAAGTGAAAGGTAATCTATTTCCTCATGCTTAATTTATGCAAAACATCAAATTAAATGAGCCTAAATAATTGAGGCTACTTATAATTGCAAAGATTTCTAAGAGGACATTAGGGACTTTTGAATGGAAAATATAAACCTGGGTAAAAATGCTAGTAAGTCAAAGAGTTAATAACAGATAACAGTTATTAAGTGCTTGGCCTGTTTCAGGGACTTTTTGAGGATATATATACATCATACAAATATGGTGTGTGTGTGTGTGTGTACACACACACACACACTCACATATTTATAAATACATATGGCATCTCTTCATCATCAAAAGAATTATATGTGTACGTGGTAGATATTCTTGTTGGCTTTATTTTATAGATAAAGGAAATTAAAGCACAAAGAGAGACTGAGTAATTTGTTCAAGGTCATGTGGTAAGTGGTGAAGTCAAACACTGAAAGTCTGGTTCTGAAGGCCAAGGAGTTAAATGCTGAGCTGTAGATGGGAACACGAGACCTTTGAAGAAGGGAGACCAGTTAGGAGGCCAGAGTCAAAATGGAAGGGTAACAAATGCTTGAAATGATGATAGATATAGTAGGAATTTAAAAGATTTATAGGAGAGGTAGAAGAAGAATCAGTAGAATTTGTTAACACATTATATGTGAAGGGTGAGAAAGAATTAAATTGACTGAAGTTTCAAGTCTGAGTAATTTGGTGGTGATGTTAACTAACCTAAGAGAAAGGAACTTTGGCTGCTTTATGAGGAAAGATGAGTTCAGTTTTAAATGCATACATTGAGATATCTAGAGGATATACTGTGTATAAATAAGTTTTCAGAAGGCAAGTAAAAATACAGACCTGGATCCTAAAAACAAGTGGCCAATGACACCGTTTTGGGGACATATATGTATAGAAAACTGATCTGGGGACTGAATCTTTGAAAGAATCTATAATGAGTGGATACAAGATGAGTCAGAAAGGGAAACTTTATCATTGTTTACCACAGAGGTAAGAGGAGAATGAGGGGAGCCCAGTGTTCCAGAAACCAAGAAAATTTTCCAGCAGGAGAAGGTTTTCAAAAGTGTATAATGCTGCAAAGAAACAGAGCAGCATCAGAACTGAGAAGATGTAATTATATTGTCAGAACGGTGTGAAAGATAGTTTCATTAAAGTGGTGAGGGCAGAAGACATATCATGAGTCATTGAGAACAGAGAAATATTAGTGGAGATAAGAGATGATACGCAACTCTTTCAAGACAGTCATTCGGGAAGTTAAATGTGAACGATAAAGCGTAGTTTTAGGAAGAAAATGGGGTCAAATAAGGACTTCTTTAAGCCACTGACTCTTTTTTTTTTTAAGATTTTATTTATTAATTTGACAGAGAGAGACAGCCAGCGAGAGAGGGAACACAGCAGGGGGAGTGGGAGAGGAAGAAGCAGGGTCCTAGCGCAGAAGCCTGATCTGGGGCTCGATCTCATAACGCCAGGATCATGCCCTGAGCTGAAGGCAGACGCTTAATGACTGCGCCACCCAGGCGCCCCTAAGCCACTGACTCTTTAAGCACACATGTAGACAGAGATAAAGGGACCAGTGGAGAGAGAGATTTAAAATAAAAGTCAGAAGAAATAATTTATTTCCTTTCCTAAGAAGGGAGGTGGGTCGGATTCAGATCACAAGAATATAAAGGGAGAAGACGATGACATCAAGATGAACAATTTCACAAAGACGGTGTCAGAATCATCCTGGGAGTTCATTGGAAATGTCTATTCCTGGGCTCGGCCCTCACAGGCTCTAATTCTGTAGGCCTTAGCTGTGGCCTCAAAACCTGTACATTTAAATAGTAACACTGTTGCCTTGGTATAGATTAGAGGTTTTTCACCTCTAGCAGACCAATGCCTCCTTGTCTTAAATATTTTGTAATGCCCTCTTCAAGAAAACCATAAATAAGATAACTCATCTACATACAAAATTGCAAAATATCAGTATAATGCTGTAACTAAAACATAAAAGAGAAATACCAGAAACGAGCTTCATAATACAATAAGATGTAAATATTATACATCACATATTTCAATAAGTAAATATTTGGGCATGAAGATATGGAAGGACATAATGAGGGAGTCAGATGTTTGTAGCTACTTAAAATGAAGAAGTTTGGCTTTCACATAAGTAAGGCAATATTGAACTGAGTATTTTCACTGCCTTTTCTTTATATTTGACATTTCAAAATAAGGGCTATAGAAAAAGATTCATAGAATTGCCACGCATGTGACAAAATTGCCATGTGTGTGCCAACTATAAATGCAGTTTAATATAGGGATATTGTATTGACAGCCCAAATGCCACCAGTGGGCATTGGCACTGATTAATTACACAAGTTTTGGAAATGGTAAACAACCCTAGATGAAGTTCTAAATAAAACAAAGTAAGATCTCCTCTTGATTTATATACAGCAGTTGCATTTCTGGAAAGGTCAGCATATATTAAAACTGTATAAAACATGCTTTGCATTCATATAAAAAATTGGAGTTATATTCTAGGTCCACATAATGTTAAGGTTTTCCCTACATGAATATCCGAGGGCCATTTGAAAGTCATATGAGATACAGGGAGAATCTTCCTTGTGTAGGATTGTCCCATGTACTGCAGGGTAATACCATGAATGCCTGGTCTGCACCCATCAGATGCCTGTACCATCCTCAAGCACTGTGACAATCAAAAGATAATGCCATTCTCTCCATTTCTAAAACATCCCCAGGAATGGGACTGCCTGCCTGGATAACCACTGCTCCAAAAGAAGATAACAGAAGCTGCAAGATTAAGTGCCTTTGGGTATCTAACAGATCATAGAAATAAGGGAAATGTATGGATATTAAGCAATAGGGTTTGTGGAGCTTGTGATAAACTAGAGAAAACAGGCCTTACCTAAAGGCATTTGCAATAAAAACAAAAGTTTTTGGTATTATACCAGCATAGGTACTTACTTTTTTTAAAAAGAGATTTTATTTATTTATTCGACAGAGATAGAGACAGCCAGCAAGAGAGGGAACACAAGCAGGGGGAGTGGGAGAGGAAGAAGCAGGCTCAATTGCGGAGGAGCCTGATATGGGGCTCGATCCCATAAGGCCGGGATCACGCCCTGAGGCGAAGGCAGACGTTTAACCGCTCTGCCACCCAGGTGCCCCAGCATAGGTACTTACTTTTTAAATAAATGAATTTAACTTGTAATACAAGGCTAGCGTGTATATGTAGCCTTACATCACATCCACACTTTAACAAAAAAGCATTCTTTAAACATAAGAATTCATCCTGGAAGAAAAGTGTCCAAATATCAGCCAGAAATGAAATTTTTAAATGAAGTTTTGATATTTAAGAAATTGTGACCACCAATGTCATAATCAAACTGATTAAAATAGACTAGAATAGAAAATATCAGAGCACATAGGGGTAAGTATTATTTTGTCAAGTGTTTATTTCAGGTGTGTGTGTGAGAGAGAGAGAGAAAGAGAGAGAGAGAGAGAGAGAACATACCGGACACAATGTAAACCGTATTTCGTTGGGAATCTTAATATAAACAACCTTGGAAAACACTGGGGTAGATAGGTGATGATTTGGGGTGCAGGAGGCTGTAGTGGTGTTCTTTTGCATATTTGTTAAGAGCAGTCTTTGAAATCAAAGAGAACAGGGTTTGAGTTCTAGCTGTATCACTCAAGTATGTGACTACAGGCAAGTTGCTTCCCCTTTTTTAGCCTCAGTTTCCTTATCTATAAATTGAAGATAGTAACACATAATATTTTTGTGATAATTAAATGTGATAATCACGTAAAATGCTTAGTATGCTGTTCGGCACACTGTAAACAATAAGTGACATAGTAAGCAATGATCACCAACATACAAGGTTTGCCTAGTTGACCAGCAAAATACAAGATACGAATGTTATGTGTTTAAATATGCATCAAATGTTTTCTTCCTTTTCTAGAAAAATCATTTGAAATGTCTGAAGCCATCATCTTTATATTAGTCATCTATTGCTCTGTAACAAGTTACTCTAAAATTTAGCAACTTAAAACATTTATTATCTCACACAGTTTGTGCAAATCAGGAATCTGGGATTAGCATAACTGGGTGGTTCTGGCTCAGGGTCTCCCATAAGGTGGCAGTCAAGTTATGAGTAGGGATGTGCTTGCTAAGGGGACTAAAGTACTCACAATCACACTTAGGGGAGTATTGGTGCGAGGCCTCAGGTCCTTGCAAGGTAGACTTCTCCATAGGCATGCTCATGACTTGGCTTTCTCCAGGGTATGTGAGCTGAGATAGACAGAGAGAACACCAAAGATAGAAGCCACAGTCTTGTATAGCTTAGTATCTGAAGTGACATAACATCACGTGCACCATATCTATATACTATTGGCCACAGAGTCTAACCCTGGTATAATTTGAGAGAAGACTACATAAGCATGTAGATAACAGGAAGCAGGTATCATCACTGGGGACCATTTGTGAGGCTAGCTATCACAATATTTATTGAAAGTCCATCCTCTTCGGGTAAATTTTTCATGCAAATATGATATTTCTCCAAGCATAAGTAATTATGGCTCACTGCCTGAGTTAGCATTAATATAAATTTGAGGAGTCATCGATTTTGCTAATGATGCATGACACCAGCTTACTTAATAAATCATATTTAACTACAAGGCAAATTATGCATAATCTTAGCATTATCTTTCTTTCAAAAAATTGAACTTTAGTAAAGGTGTTTTAAATATGCCTCTATGTTTTCCACTACATAATATTTGGCTCTTTCTAAAGAAAAATTACTTCCTCTAGCTACACTTTATTACATTCTAAAAATAAATGTTTGAAGGCAGGCTTCCTTTTTTGGGCATGCAATCAGATAGTAATATAAGGTGAAGACTTCAAAAGTAAAAATCAATGAGGATTTTTTATTACCATAAACCTTTTCAGAGATGATGAAAGTAGAATGTGAAATGTCAATGCTCTTAATGCCAAATATTTGACAAACTACAGTAATACATTACAATAATTGCAAAAGGTGACTTTAAGCATAATATAGATATGTTATTCAGTTAATTTTAATGAGAATAAATAACCAAAATCAAAAAACCACACTAATTTCCAGGGTATCATCTAATTTAAGAAAATACTTGTAGTTATGTTTTTTAAACAGTTTAAAGATTTATTTATTTGAATTTATTTGATAAAGAGAGAGAGATCGAGAGTGAGCAAGCATGCGCGGAGGTGGGGAGAGGCAGAGGGAGAGAATGTCCCAAACAGGCTCTGGCTGAGCGCAGAGCGGATGCAGGGCCAGATCTCATGACCCTGAGATCATGACGCGAGCAGAAACCAAGAGTTGGACATTCAACTGACTGCGATACCCAGGCGCCCCCGCTTGTACTTTTTTAAATTTGACTTTTAATATAAAGATTATTTTGTCTTCAATATTAGTCATTGTATATTTCAAATTTGTTCCTGAGTTCATTCATATTTTTAAAGTAGTAGATCACTTCTGGCCTTTGGCAAAATAATGTAATTGACTCTCCCCTCCCCATCTGATCTCTCCCCTTCACTCATGCTCACTTTCTTACCCTGTGCTCTCCAGTTTCCACACTTGTCCCATTAAAATACTTTCTGACACTCATACTAAGGCAAAAATGACTGAAAAAATTTTGAAAGTGCTAAACACATATGTATCCCCAGGGGATAGTGTATTCATTGAGATAACACAAGTAAACTGCCAATCAGAACTCCTGACATAGGGTAGATGATTAATAATTGTAAATTTCTCTTTTGCAGCTTTGCACTTTACTGCCTAATAATATTCACTTACACTTTTAAATACTAACTTCTTGCCAGCCACCCTGCTTAACATATTTACATATGTATTACCTAATTGAATCATCACAACCACCATAAAAACTAGGTATTAGGTATTACTATCCTCATTTTACAGATGAGGAAACTGAAACTCAGCTTGTCACAGCTAGCCACTGATAACGCCAGATTCAAGTTGAGGTCTTTTTTATTCCTGGGTCTTTTTCTAATCCTCTACTCTTTATCCTCATATTCACATTAAATCAGCCCTGTACGTCTTGAGAGCTTTGCTTATTCTTTGGCTTTTATCCCCTGCCCACCCCATACAAGTGTACAATTCAAAACAACACCACAAAAGAACCAGTGTAACTGCAGAAAACAGCAAAGCAATGGATATCATACACAAACTTTTCTTCAACTCTTTTATTTTCCATTGAAAATTACTCAATAGATCAAGTTCGCAATGGTACACACTCCCATTGACATTGTGATTCAGGATCTTTTAGTTTACCCCTTTCTTTCTTAAGAAAGTGTGCAGAAATACAAGTAGGGCAGAGTCTGCTAATTGTCCAACAAAACCAGTTAGCCTATTTCCCCAGAGGAATAGGAACAAGAACAACTAGGCATTACATTTCCAAACCTCTCTTGTAGTTAACATGGGCCATATGGCTAATTTTGGTCAACAGGGTGTGAATTAGTGTCATGTGTTTAACTTCTACATGATCTCCAATATTCTAAATGACAACAACAACCTTAAATCTTCGCTTACCCCTAAAGTCTAACATGAAATGTCCAAGACTCAGTTGTGACCATACTGAAAAAGGCAATTCTTCTGGGGAGCGACAGGCAAATTTTTCTGTAAAGGGCCATACAGTAAATATTTAGGGTTTTGCTGGCCATACAGGATCTTTGTTGCAACTACTCAATTCTCCTGTAGCACAAAAGCAATCATAGACAATATACACACAAATGAGCATACCTGTGTTCCAATAAAAATGTATTTACCAAAAAAAGATGGTTGGTGGAACAGATTTGACCCACTGGCTATGATTTGCTGATCCCTGTTCTAGTGGATGGTACAAAAACAAGAAAAAAGAAACCTCAGAGTCCCTGAATGTCCACCAGACAATCTGGACCACTGATATCTGGGTTTGTTGTTATATGAGAAATTTCTTTCTTCTGCAAGTCACTCAACTGGGGGAGTCCCTTTGTTATAGCAGCTTTAACTTTACCCTAACATGGTGAGTGATAGAGATTGATTACATAAAGCTTGAATATGCCAAGAAAAAATGTAAGTAAAATCATCCAATGTGTCAGCATTTTATTAATACTTAAATAAAGAAACACTGGGCCCACACTTTCCAAACTGATTGCTGTGAGTTCAGGAACCAAAAATGCCAAAGGGGAATGCAGCTGCTGGATGTGATCAGCTTTACCAGTTTCTAGAAACCTGAATTATCAGAAAATTTGGGATCACCTTTATTTACATTTTTTAAAAGGAATCTAAGCCTTCAGCTCTATTGCTGAATTTCAGTTAGCAAATAGTGAGAGGAAAGAAGTATTTAGGGCAGACAACCTAGGACTCCCACCCTCAACACCTAGATCATATGACAAAAGCAGTGGGCTACTTTGCCTCCCTATGTAGCTGTCCTTATTAATGCAAGTATGCTAAAAGGCCACATCAACACAATTCTATATACCGCGGGCATCGGTTACACATGGGAGGGACACTTGAGTCTATCCAAATTGTAGATCTTAAATTGTACCTTCCCACCATATTTGTTCTTCACTCAACCAGTAAGTTGACAGATTCCTAAATAACCTTTGAATTCCTTATCAGAACTGATAAATATGTGAAGGAAACACCCTTCCCTTCTTCACTGAGTAGGCGGCTTTGCAGAACAAATCTACCTTGATGGCATTTGTTCATCATGCATAGTCATTGCTCAATCTAGCCATACTTCTGTCTTAGCAAGGAAGCAGATTTAAAACGCATATTCTCAGGTATTGCTCTCAAAGTCTCTATTGTAGCGAATCTAGTATGGAGCCTGGAGAGTATATTTTTAAGAACCAGATGATGATAATGTATCCAAGGAGCCACTTATCCATATACTCAGTTTGGGAAACACTGGTGTAAAAAATTACAGTAAATATACAGTTTGACTCAGGCCTGATCTTTGCATAGGATATTTGTCACAACTTTCCAAAAAGACATTAATCCATTAATAAATGGCCTTGTAGGACAAGTATTAAATAAAGTGAAAAATGCTTACAAACCTTCCTTTGCCTATTTACCCATCATTGTTAGATGGACAATTAGCTTCCCATTTCCTCAGGCTTATAAACATTAACCTTCTCCCCTGCCCTTTCCATAGAAAAGATGTCCTCAAGTTTTACTGTTCTGGTACTTTCAACTCCTAGAAAGAAAGGACTATGGTTCTTCTGTCCTTTTATCCTCAATGCCAAGTATAATGTTTATATTTTCAGACATTAGTAACAATGATAATATTTATTTATTTATTTATTTATTACATATCTGATAAGGTTTAATATCCAGAATATATAAAGAAAAATTACAACTCAGTGATAAAATAATACAGAACACAAATTAAAAATGGGCAAAGGAAATAATAGACATTTCTCCAAAGAAGACACGAATGGCCAGTAGACGCATGAAAAGATGCTCACCATCATTAGTCACTAGGAAAACGCAGATCAGGACCATAATGAGGTACCACCTCACACCTACTAGGATGGCTATAATAAAAAAGCATGAACAATAGTAACTGTTGACAAGGATGTGAAGAAGTTGGAACCCTCATACACTGATGGTGGAAAGACAAAATAAGGCAGCTGCTGTGGAAAATGGTCAAGCAGTTCCTTAAAAGTTTAACCATAGTTAGCAAATGAGCCAGCAATTCTACTCTTAGGTATACACCCAAGAGAAACAAAAACATATCCACAGAAAACCTGTGCATGAATGTTCACAGCAGCATTATTTGTAATAGCCCCAAACTGGAAACAGCCCAGTTATCCTTTTATCATTTAAGTATAATTGAGATATGACATTGCATTAGTTTTAGGTGTACAACACAGTGGTTCAACATTTGTATACATTAGAAATGATCACCACATTAAGTCTATTTACCATCTGTTACCACATAAATTTATATTTCTTTCTTGTGATGAGAACTTTTAAGATTTACTTTCTTAGCAACTTTCATATTTGCAATACAATACTATTGACCATAGTCCCAATGTTACATATTACATCTCCATGACTTATGTATTTATAACTAGAAGTTTTTACCTCTTGATCTCCTTCCTTTACCTGTTTTGTTTATCCCCCAACTCCTATCCCCTCTGGGAGCCACCAATCTTTTCTCTGTATCTAAGAGTTTTATCTTGTTTTGTTTGTTCATTTGTATTGTTTTTAGATTCCAGATAAATGAAATTATATGGCATTTTTCTTTCTCTGCCTAATTTATTTCACATAGCATAAAACTCTCAAGGTCCATCCATGTTGTTTGCAAATGGCAAGATTTCACTCTTTTTTATAGTTGAGTAGTATTCTGTTGTATATATAAATACCACATCTTCTTTATTCATTCATCCATTGATGTACATTTACGTTGTTTCCATATCTTGGCTATTCTAAATAATGCTACATTGAACATAGGGGTGCATATATCTTTTCAAATTAGTGTTTTTGTTTTCTTCAGATAAATACTAGTGAGCTATAGTGAGGCTAAGTGAGAACTCAAAGACGGTATCCCCCAGCCTACATTCCCTGAGACCACTTCCATAGCTTCCAGATGTGTAGTAAACCTGAAGCTCAAACTCTTAAGCTGAGGCTCCACAGGAAGTTTGTTTTTTCTTCCCACAGGAAGACTGGGGGTGTGTTTTAGTCTGCTGTCTGTATAGTGCCCTGGGGGTGTGAGCCTGCCATGAACTCTGTCTCCAATTGGTTTAGACCCACAGAACCCAGAAACACAATACCCCCCTTGGTCCCCAGAGCCCGGCACTCAAGAGGTATCTCCTGTGTGAGCTGCATGTGCTGGCCAGCTTGAACAGGACCACAGTAGAGCAGTGCGTGGGGGTGGGGTATGCACCTGGCTGGCTTTGTCAGGGTCACATTGGAGCAGCATGAGGGCAAAAAGGGACCAGATATCTTTTTCTTTTTTTTTTAAGATTTTATTTATTTATTTGAGAGAGCGGGGGGCGGGGAATGAGTCTGGGGGAGAGGGAGAGGGAGAAGAAAGCTCCCTGCTGAGCAGGGAGCCCAACATGGGGCTCAATCCCAGGACCCTGAGATCATGACCTGAGCTGAAGGCAAACGCTTAACCGACTGAGCCACCCAAGTGCCCTGGGACCAGATATCTTTTAATGGATGAATGCTTAGCCACAGCGTGGTATATCCGTACTATGGAATGCTACTCAGGAGTAAAAAAAAAAGTTACAAAGAGCAATTTGGATGAATCTCAAAGGCATTATGCTAAGTGAGACAAAACAGTGTCAAAAGGTTACATACTGTATGATTCCATATATTTGACACTTTTAGACAGGCGAAAAAAACTATAGTGACAGAAAACAGATCAGTGGTTGCCAGGAGATATGGATGGCATGAGAATGACAATGAAGAGATAATATAGAGGAGATTTTTGAGATTCTGTATCCTGATTGTGGTGGTGGTTGCATAAATCTATGCATCTATTAAAACCCAAATGGGAAAAAAGCCAATTTTGCTTTTCAATAATTTTGAAAATAAAAAAGTATATTTAAAAACAATTAAATGGTTGTTCAGCTGAACAAGGAATTGATTATATAAAACAAGCTCCATTATTAGAATATAAGATTTTATAGTCATGAAAAATTATACCATAGATGTGTGTTGAAAGACAGTAAAAGTTATTCACAATATTTTAAGATTTTAAGAAAATCATCAAATAATATTTTTACTATTATTCCTTTTTTGTAAACTTATAAGGTAAATGTATGTTGCATAAACAAAAGGGCTGGAAAAAATAAATCAAGATTTTAATCTGGTTTTTTTCATGTAGTCTATTTTGAACTTATTTCTCTTATTTGTATTTTCAGATTTTTAAATGACGAAAATGTATTACTTTTGCAATTTAAAATATAATTTTAATACTGTAAGTTGTTAATTAAGGATTCTAATGTCCTCTATGAAATGCAACATTACCTTCCCACTCTGTTCCCGAATATAGTTAATTTCCACTAAAAATTCGCCTCATCCAGCATTCCTTGTGGGTATATATCTGAAGGAAATGAAATCACTGTCTTGAAGAGATATCTGTACTCCTATGTTTATTATAGCGCTATTCACAGTAACTAAGATATGGAAACAAACTAAATATCTGTTTGCAGATGAATAGATAAAGAAAATGTGGTATATATACACAATAGAATACCATTCAGCTTATTTTAAAAAGAAGGAAATCCCACCATTTGTGACAGGATGGATGAACTTTGAGGGCATTGTGCTCAGTGAACTAAATCAGATTAAAAAAACCCCACAAATACTGGTATTTGGTGTCAAGTCAAATATGGTATCTGTCACTTATATGTGGAATCTAAACAAGCCCAACTCATAGAAACAGAGAGTAGACTAGTGCTTACCAGGGGCTGAGGGTGGAGGAAATGGGGAGACTTTGGTTAAACAGTACAAACTTCCACTTACAATATGAATAAGTTCTGCAAATCTAATGTACTGCACAGTGACTGTAGTTAAAAATATGTATTGTATACCTGTAAGTTGCTAAGAGGATATATCTAAAATGTTCTCTCACACACACAAAAAGTTAACTATGTGAGGTAATGGAGATGTGTTAAATAATCTGTGGTAATCATTTCACAATATATATGTTTATCAAATCATCACATTGTATACCTTAAACTTACCCAATGTTATATGTCAATCATACTTCAATAAAGTTGAAAAAATACCTTCTGATTGTCAAAATGGAAGATAAATAAAAACACAATTTGATTTCTATGCTTTCTAAATTGCCCTGGATTATATTTACTGCTCTACCAAACACCTTGCTTCTATTCCACAACACATGACTTGGATTCTCCCCTACTCAAAATGTTCTTCACCTCATTTATCATAACTTAGGTACTTCCACCCGACTTCTGTTAACCCTCTTACCTTATTCAAACTGAAAAGCAAAACATTTCTGTTTAACTTTTTGTTCAAGTTCTGTTGTCAGGTATGTAGCCTCTTTGTAGTTGAAAATAATTTCTATTTTAAAGGTATTTGTTAGGGAGTATCAATGAAATAAGCTAACTGGGGTAAGGATGCGCATCTCTGGATTCAGGTGAAACTACCCAAAGTTGCAGCTAAAAAAGTCTAGAAGGAGGATGCAGAAGTACCTCTACCTTTCTCCAATAACAGGCACAAGGGTTAATTGGACAGCAAAACTAATAGTACTTTAATAATTCTGAAACAGAGAGATATTCAGTCTTTTTCTGAAGGGTAAATGGAAGAGCAGTTTTAGAGCAGAAAAATAGACACTGATGCTTTATAGAACAATAAAATTTCCATAAAGTAGCAAAAGATTGTTATGCAAGTTCTTAACTAAGAGTTTCTACTACATGCCAAGAAATAGTCTAGATATTAAGGATATTTCCATGAAAAAAATAAAAATACCTGTCTTTGTAGCACTTACATTCTAATATGTCAGATTAGGGTTAGAATAATCTGTTAGGCTTTGGTGAAAGTATAAAGAAATAGAATATTTTAAAAGTTAGGTGTGGATAAAAATTTCTAACACCTATCTCTTTTAGCCCAGCAATCTACTTCAGTGACTCTACCCTACAAGTAAACTTATATAAGAGTCTAAGGGTATGTTATAGATAGAATTCTAAGATAACCAAGATTCTCAGTCTTAGTGTACATGCCTTCTATCACGTTCTCTTGAGTGTGGGCACGGTCTGTGAATATAATGGGAATCAATCCTGTGATTATATTATTACAGTTGACCCTTGAACGATACAGGTTTGAACAATGCAGGTACACTTACGTGTGAATTGTTTTCAATAAATATAGTATGGTACTGTAATCATCCGTATGATTTTAACATTTTCTTCTCTCTAGCTTACTTCACTGTCAGAATAAATATATAATACACATACAAAATATGTGTTAATTGACTATGTTATTGGTAAGGCTTCTGGTCAACAGTAGGCTATTAGTAGTTAAGTCTTGGGGGAGTCAAAGGTTATATGTGGATTTTCAACTTCCTGGGGGTTCAGTGCCCCTAACTCCTGCATTGTTCGAGGGTCAACTGTAATCAGTTGACTTTGGAGTTAGTAAAAAAAAAAAAAAAAAAGATTATTTGACTGGTCTGACCTAATTAGGTGAGCCCTCTAAAGAGACTGAGACTTTCCCAACGTCAGAGAGATTCAAGGTGTGAAAGGGCCTTTGGAGGGCACCATGGGGCAGTGACTTGAGAATGGCTTCTAGAAGCTGAGGGTGGTCCCTTGGCCAACAGCCAGTAAGAAAACAAGAATCTCAGTCATATAGCCTTAAGGAAAATCATGCTGCCATCAACTGGAGGAAGCTTGGAAGTGGATCCCTCCCTAGTCAAGCCTCCGTGGAAATTGTAAGATAACAAATTTGTCTGCTCAGTTTGTTACAATGTATTATTCAGCAATAGAAAAATAATAGAAGGTATTTGTATGAGAATATTGATGACAACATTATTTGTAACAGCAAAAGAAACAATCTAAAATCCAAAATAATAACTTGTTGAATAAATCAGGGTATATTTGGATCTTGGAATGTCATGATACCATTAAAAGAGTAAGTTCCCAATGTACTAATATGAAAGTATGTCCTTGATAGTATATTATAAAGAGCTATTTGCAGAATACATTGACCACAGACCATTTTTCATAATAAAAAAGCATAAGTATTTAAAAATATCCAAACATATATATTTGAATGTGCATAGAAAAAAGCTAGAAGAAAACATATCAATCTTTTTAGAGTAGTTACCCCTTGAAAGGGGGACTGGTTAGGTCAATGGGATAAGAAAGGTTTTAATTCATTAGTCTCTATGCTTATGTATTATTTGAACTTTGACTCAAAGTACATATAGTATTTTGTGTTAAAATTAATAAAAATGAATAATTTGTGATAGTCATAGGAAAAGCTATTTTTTTCTTTCACCCATATTTATTCCTTTATCTTTTTTTAAAAGACCTTTTTTATTTATTTGAAAGAGAGAAAGAGGGGGTGAGTACAAGCAGGGGGAGCAGCAGAGGGAGAAGCAGGCTCCCCACTGAGCAAGCAGCCCAGTGCAGAACTCGATCCCAGGACCATGGGATCATGACCTGAGCTATAGGCAGACGCTTAACCAATGAGCCACACAGGCATCCCCCTTTATCTTGAGGTTTAATTGCTTTTTAAGAAAACCTCACTATAAAAGTATTATGTTTTCAAACATTTAATGTTTGCAGAGACTCACCATTTGGTTAAAAAGATTTACTTTTTATTTATAATGAATCTTTAAAGTCTATGCTTGAGACTTCAAATAAAGTACCATTATTTTCAGTTTTAAGGAAATTACTAACTGTAACACACTAATATCACTAATATCATTCGGTGGCAGCAAACCAAACCACAAGGGCAGTTTTTGAAGAGTGGCACAAATTTATTTGCAGCTAAAACTGGAGAGCTTGACCTCTAACATGTGAAATGTCTGAAACCCTCCACCAAAACGTGTGATGGTAACAAACAGTCAAGAGGCCAACAACCAGGATAATTCCTCCACTTGGGAGGGAGAGCGTACTATGCTGGCACTTACCATACTGTGCAGTAAGACTGGGCTCTTCTGGCACACCATGGGTTGAGTGCAATAAAGGTAATTTATCTAAATGGGCACAGTAAGTGAACTAAGTATAGAGAGTATAGAGATGCCAGTTTGAAAGAGGACAGGAAGTTTTATGTTATACATAGTGATCAAAGCTAAAACTAAACCAAAGGTGATAACTAAGTCGTAGTTAGGCCAGGCCCATAAAGCACCTTTGTGCGAATTATTAAAAGGCTCTTGTTCCTCCAGGCAAAAAGCCCCATGCCAGACTCCATTTCCCCCCCTCATCCTGGTGTTTGAATGCAGTTAACAAGCAATACAACTAAACAGGCATTAGTAGGGGCACCTGGCTGGCTCACTTGGTAGAGCTCACAACTCTTAATCTAAGGGTTGTGAATTCAAGCCTCATGTTGTGTGTAGAGATGACTTAAAAATTAAAAAAAAATTAAAAAACAGGCATTAGTAGGGAATCAGTTTCAGGAAATCAAGGAAGAGCTCAAATATGAGAAATTGTATATGAAATTTAGGTCAAGTTAGGCTCTAACTGTGTTACCTACTTCTGATATGACATAGTGCTAACCTAGCCTAAAGCAAGGTGGGGGTCAGACATGAGTAGTTCTTCCTTTCAAGGCCAGGTACAACTGAGACCTTATATAAGTCCAGGTTGACACATAAAATTAGCCATCACAAACTCAGATAATAATCATGAGGTAATAGCTCTGTTGTATTTGTAGAGAAATGATTAAAGTGGACCAAATGAACTTACATTGAAACTAAGAATATATAAATATTTAAAATTTCATAAAAATAAACGTGAATATCCTGGCAAGCAAAAAAACTCAGTGTGACCAAGTTTGATCACATTTTATTTTCATGACACTGCTGTGTTCCTAAAATAAAATTTTCCTCTACACTAATGTTGGTGTTATGTGTCTTTTGGTCAATGATGAGAAGATGATGAATTAAATAAAGTTTATCCATTAATCAGGCATCATAAGGGCATATCCTTCAAGGCATGCAAGTGTTACATTTGTTTTCTCAAATCTGCACACAGTCCATGTCACTTTGAATCATTTTTCATCAAACGACATTGATTAATCAATCATTTAATCAAGTACCTTCTATGTGCCCAGAATCATGCTAGACGTTGTGGGGAATCATAGGAGTAGAGAAACGGAATCCTATTATTGAGGCAAGTGAAAACTAACTGAGAGGCAAGACACACAAGACAATGAAAGTACATATTAAAATGCTAAAGTCTGATATCAAAACTAAACAATAAGATCCTATTTGTGTGATACATACAATAAATACCAAAAAAAAGGAGTAAAGAAGGGAGAATTTATCAGAAAATGCTTCACAACAGAGGAGATAGATGGGACTTGAATTGAGCCTTAAAGAATAGGATGGATAAGCTTTTCTGAGCTATAAGCCTTTTTGAGAGCAAAAAAAAAATTGCATAGAAAAGTATATTTTTCCCATTTAAACTGAACATCAAAGCAGGACTTCTAGAGAATACTAATGTGCTTCCAGCCCTCAGATACTTCATTGGGGAAAGTGAGAAGGGGGCAAGGTCTCAGCTATCAGCGTAGAAGGCTTGCTTATGCTTTGTTGCGGGAGACGATCCTAGCTTCTACTTTGCTTGGTCAGATTTTAGATCAGTGCTGCTTCATTGTGGCTGGTTATTTTAAGTAATTAGAGCATTTGGATTCTCCATTTTCTTGTGACAAAGTCTTTTCTGCCATTTCTAAGGTTAGATATTTCCTTTAATGAAAGACTTTAGAAGGGGCTGAAAATCCGATATGCACTCTCTTCTGTCTGTAATAAAAGCTCTTATTCGTTGTTGTCTTAAAGAGTAAAATAAGACACAGTTTGCAAAAGCTGATCAGGGTATTTCATTCTTCGATTACTTTAGTAATAATTAGCCATCCCAATTTTCGTATTTTATCATTCTGCAGTAGGAGGCATGCTCTCTAAATACCACAGTGCATTTATGCTTGATTATTGAACAGTTGTATAACTAAAGAGATCTGCATGTGCTGAAGATACAAATAATTTATTAAAATGACTACAAAGGACAATGATAAATTTCTGACTTCTTATGGTATCCGACTTCTTCAGCCATGGGTTTCCATATTCAGAGTTCTTTAGCTCCGATTGTAAATGCCATGGAAATATATATAGTAACTAGGATCTTTCCAGGGCTCATTATATAGTCATAGAATCAGGGAATATCATCACTGGAATTCATATTGGAGATCATCCCTTATTTTACAGAAAGAAAATAGCCAAAGAGGAAAGAAATAGCTATTGACAGAGTCAGAAATGGAATTCATATCTCCTGATATGAGTTAATCTAGAGTTTGTTTGTTTTCAAAAAGGTTAAATTGAGAAGAGTCAAAGTCTTGGCAGCCTAGGAACCACCACCATAGTTCTAGGCATCATGAGTGGAGGTACACTTTTCAAAACTCTGAAAACCTTAATGTCAAGTTAACGTTGATCTTCTACCAGTACCATGACGTCATGGAATAGTTCTTGGGATAGGTCCAAAGCCAAGCCCCTATAGTAGGGCCCATACGAAATACCTACATATTCACCAGCAGCTATAGGTTATTCTAAAATATGCCACAATTCCTTCCCATTGTAGTACCCAATTCAGGCCTATGTTCACACCTGCTTACATTCCATAACTCTTTTCCTAACCCACATGATCATGGATTAATTTGGGGGATATACCATATAAATATTAAGGAAGAAATCCCAGCAAGGAACTTCTAGTAACTGAAAGAAGATTAACATATGTGATAGGCCCAGAAAAGCATTAAAGTATTAACTAAAAAGCCATATTCAAAAAGACCCAGTAATGGAAGACCAAAACTCATGCTTTTTTTCAAAATCCAGTATCCAGCATTGTTCTGTAACAATAAATATTTTTTTTGAATGAATACTCTAGTGAGCAATGTATAAAGGGATGTTGTATTGGAATATGCACTAAATTTCAGAATTATAATGACTCTAGTGGGAAAGGGTTTGAAGGAAGTGGGGGATAAAGGTAAAGTGGTAAGAAAAGCACACAGATAAACAGACCAGTTATCAGACGAAATAAAGAGAATTGAGGACTTCTCTGGGATGGCATTTAGAATCAACTAATAAACTAGATTTAGAATGCTAGGAAATCATAAAAACAATTGCTAGCAATTGATTGAAATAGGCCATGGTACACAATCATAGGATAAAGTAACCTGAACTTCAAAGTAAAGCATGATCCCTAAGGATTATATTTAAAAATAATCACGACTGTAAATGTATGATGCATTAGCTCATATTATGATTTTATCACATACAAAGGTGTAAACTTTGTTTGTTCTTCATACTCACCCATGATGTGTGAGGTTTAATAAGCAGCTCAATCAGAGCAATAAAACCTCATTATCTACCTCTCTCTCCTCCTAAGGGATCCTTTTGGAGTGAACAGAAATTCATGGGAAGTATAGGAAATTTCTTATCATTCACTCACATGGAGGACTAACTACCTGACTCCTGGATACAATTTTCCTAAAGGTCAAAAGTAACAGTAGCTTCAGGACATCTGGAGCCTATGACTTCCCAATATAATATCTCAACATCACTGAGGAAAACATTAGGTCAAAAATATATGAAAACTTCACAAATTGTAAAATAAGGGACATGGTACTATTTGTTCTGTGGCTGCTGTAAAATTTTACATTAAGATAGAAAATACAAATAGAAGAGAAGTATCTCATGGAAAGACCTACCCTTATTATATCTAAATTACCTTTTTTCTTCCAACCATTTTCTAACAGGGACAGAAATTACCTTAGAAATTGCTTCCACACAAGGCTTTGGGAAGGTTTGTAGAGGGCAAATAAAGCTCATAATGCAAACCATGATAAGCCATGAAATCTGACCTTTTGCTTTGGCTGATAAGTTTTTTTTTATACTGCCTCCCAATACATAGGATTCTGTACCACAATTAGAGGCCCAAAGAGTTCGTCAAAGTATCCTAAATCAAGCCCTCTCCAAGTCTTCATGGCCTGATTAACATTTATTTACCAATAAAATGTTATTGAACACCTATTATTTGCCAGTCACTATGATAGATTCGCACAATTACAATAAATATCTGTATAGTACTTTAGAGCTATTAGTAACAAGACCAATAAAGAAGGGACAGCAGCTACCCTGAGAAAGCTCTTTCCATGGCTCTATCAAAAGGGGCAAGGGTGCCTAACTGCAAACACATTTCAAGTCTGCTTGCTTATATCTGCTCATATCTAATTGGCCAAACTGGTTTTAACAATTCACGTGGCCAAACCCAACAACATTGGAGAAAGGAAATACACTCCTCCAGTGGAAGAGGAGTAGGTAGTAAATATTTGCTGAACAGTCATCTGATCTTCTGCATAGGGCACTGTAGTAGAGTATGAGTATGGAGGTTTCTTTAGCTAGGATGGTTGAGGACAAGCTCTCCAAGGAGGTAATATTTGAGTTGGATACCCAGTGTTGAGAAGAGTAGCAGCCATGGAATTATTTGGAGGAAGAGCGCTTCAAACAGAAAAAAAGCCAACAAATTCAAGTACTCTGAAACAGAAAAGAGCTGCATGTATGTGTTCAAAACCAGAAAGATTAGGGGTGCATAGGGGGCACAGTCAGTTAAGCATCCAACTTGACTTTGGCTCAGGTCATGATCTCATAAGATTGGCCCCGCATAGGGCTCTGTACTTGAGATTCTCTCTCTTCCTCTCCTTCTGCCCCTTCCCCTGCTCATGCAGACTCTCTCTCTCTAAAATAAATCTCAAAAAATAAAAAAAAATAAAAAACCCAAAAAGTTGAACAGAATGGCTGGAAGGTAGTGAATAGGGGTGGATAGAGAGAGAGGAGTCAGAGAAATAAACAACTCATGTAAATCTTATAAGATTTCCATAAGGGGTTTGGATTTTATTATAAGCAGTCTGAGTAGCCATCAGAGATTTGTTGGCTTTCTATTAAAAAAAAAAACTAAAAGTATATAAAATAAAGAGAATGGTATAATAAACCCCATATAACCATCAACCAAATTCATTAGTTATCAATATTTTATATTTGCTTCATCTGTGCTTTTTTCTTTGCTTACGTATTTTAAGCAAATCTCCCTGACTTCACGTCATTTCACCTCCATATACATCATTCAGTATGCATCTCTGAAAAGTATGGATATTTTCTTACATAGCTACAATGCCATTATCACACCTAACATTGGTAACAATTAAGTCTTTGGTGTCATATAATAACTAGTCTACAATCAAATTTATCCAATTAATTCACAAACATCTTTCACCATTGGTTTATTCAAAGCAGGATCCGCACAAGTTCTGCACATTATGTTTGCTGTTACTCTTTTTTCACACTAAAGCAAAAACCCCCTCCTTTTCTCCATGTCATTGAGTCTCCATCTTACTGGAGAACGTCCTGATATAGTGGATTCACTTCTTTGTGATGTTGTTTGATTTGTTTATCTAGTTCCCATATTTCTTTAAATGGAAGCTAGTCCTTAATTAGATTCAAGTTCAACTTTTATATATATATATATGGCTGTGCTATGTTTTTCATCTTGAGAAGACACTCAATTTCTGGTTGTAATTTTTAGTGATTGATCAGAAGATTCATGTGATGGCAGCCTGATCCCTCCATTGTAAAGTCCCCTATAAATCCTTCACTCACTGCTTTCATCCCTTGAAGATCATTGCCTAAATCAATTTTCTCATTAAGTGTTACACAATATCGATTTTCTAATCCTTCATTCTTTCTCTATTTATCAGGTGGGATTCTTAACAAGTAAATGAAAAATCTCACTCACCTACAGCTATTTTAGTAGCCTAAAATACAGTCAGTAGAAGGTTTTAAGTCATATAACATGATTTACTCTTTGGAAAAATGCACTGTGGACTGGAGAAGGATAGGTATAAAGGCAGGAAAACTAGCTAGAGAGCTGGAGCAAGGTTCAAGAGATAGTGGTGTCCTAGAGTAATATTTTAACATTGGAAATAGTGAGAAGTAGTCATAAATAGGATACGTTTTGGAAGTAAATCCAAGAGGACTTACTGAAGGACTGGATGTGCACTATGAAGGAAAGAAAAAAAATCAAGAATATCTCCTAGATTTTTAGCTTAAAGAGGATGTCATTTACTAAATGAGTAATGTTTGAGGAGAATGAATTTGAAAGAGTGTAAGGCGGAGAAAATTCAACTGTTCTGTCTGATCATATCCAGTTTGCTATATCCATTAGATACCTAAGTGGAGATCATGAGTTAGCAATGATATCCAAAGTTTAGGTCAGGGGCGCCTGGGTGGCTGAGTTGGTTAAGTTCCTGACTCTTGATTTCTGCTCAGGTCATGATCTCATGGGTGGTGAAATCAAGCCCCATGTTGGGCTCTGCACTCAGTGGGAGTCTGCTTGAAGATTCTCGCCTTCTACCTCTCCCACAACTTGCATGTACTCTCTCTCTCAAATAATAAATCTTTTTTAAAAATAAATCTTTTATTTAGTATCATAGACATCTAGTATCATATACATCCAGTTAAGTGTACATATTAAAAGTTCTCAACAAATTTTCAAGCATTCCTGTATAACCAACACCAAGATCAAGAGACAGCATGGGGCAGCTGGGTTGCTCAGTCGGTTAAGCATCTGCCTTCAGCTCAGGTCATGATCTCAGGGTACTAGGATTGAGCCCTGCTTGGGACTCCCTGCTGAGAGGGGAGTCTGCTTCTCCCTTTCCCTCTGTCCCTCCCCCTGCTTGTGCTAGCTTTCTCTTTCTCTCTCTCAAATAAATAAAATCTTGAAAAAAAAGAAACAGAGCATGACTAGTGTCCAGAAGTATCCCACGTGCCCCCACACCCTATCTTCTCATTCCCAAAGGGTAATCACTATCTTAATATCTTAACAGCATATATTGGCTCATATATCTGTTTTTGCACTTTATATTAATAAAATCATAGAGAATATATGTTGTGTCTTTTCTTTTACACAATGTGTTTGTGAGATCCATATATATCATCAATCCTTTTCATTGCTGTACAGTATTACACTGGTGAATTTTCCACATTCATTCACTCTAGTGTTCATGAGCATTTGAGTAATTTGCATTCATTTGCTACTTTATTCTGTTATGAATATTTCATTACATGTTTTCTTTTTAACTTATATATGACTTTCTTTTGAGTATTTACCTAGGAGGGGAACTGCTGAGTGATAGGGTATGAATTTATGATTTTATTAGATACTAACAAACAGTTTTTCAAGGTGTTTAAACCAATTAACATCCATATTGCACAGTTTGAAAATACCAGCGGTCTATATCCTAACCATTCTTTTTTTTTTTCCTAACCATTCTCTTTTTTGTTCACTTTTTGTTTTTGTTTGCTTTAGACATTCTGATGGGTATATGGTATTTTATTGGGGTTTCAATTTGCATTCCCCAATGACTAATGAAGTCGAGCAACTTTTCTTCCTTTTTTGGCCAGTGGATAGTCTCTTTTGTAAAGTGTGTTTAAATTGTTTGCCTATTTTTCTTTTTTGTTACCATTTTATTGATCTGTGAGAGTTCTTTATTCTCAGTGCTGGTCATTTGTTAGTTATGTGTCTCACAAATATCATGTCCCACTTTATAAGTTATCTCTTAATTCTCTTAATGGAATCTTTGATGAAAACAAATTTTAAATCACAATATAGCATAATCTGTCTTTTTTTTTCCTTTTATGGTTAGCTCTTTTAAGAACTCTTTGCCTTCTCCAAGGTGATAAATATATTTTCCGTGTTTTCCTCTAAAAGCTTTTACCAATTTACCTTTCATATACAATACATCTAAAATTGATCTTTGTATATGATGTGAAGTAAGGGTCAAGATACAATTTTCCCCACTTGGATATCTGATTGAGCCAGCACCATTTTAAAAAGTATCCATTCCCTAATGTACTATGGTGTGATTTTGTCATGAAACAGGTGACTGTGTATATGTAGGTATATGTTTTTTTTACTACATTCTGTTCCATTAAACAGTTTGTCTATTTTTACACCTGTTTTAATCACTACGGTTTTATAATAGGTCTCAATACCCAGTAGTATAATTCTCCAGCTTTATTCTTTTTTAATTATGATTGTCATGGCTGTTCCTTTGAGATGTAAATTTGAGTCATTGGCTTTTAAATGGTATTCTAAGTTCTGTGACTACTTGCAATGCCCAAGGAGTGAGTATAGATAGAGAAGAGAAAGTGGTCCAGGATATAACTTAATCATTTTAACATTTACAATCATATAAGAGAGGGGTGCCTGAGTGACTCAGTTGGTTAAGCATCCGACTTGATTTCAACTCAGGTCATGATCTCAGGGCTGTGAGATTGGGCTCTGCACTGGGTGTGGAGCCCCCTTAAGATTCTCTCTCTCCCTCTCCTTCTGCCCCTCCCTACTCTCTCTAATATAAAAAAGAAGTCATATAAGAGAGGGTAATCAAGCTTAGAATACATAGTTCATGAAATAGGAAGAAACCATGTAAGTGTAGTGTTACAGAAGCCAAGAAAAGAAAATGCTTCAAAAAGGAGGAAATGGCCAATCATGGCAAATACATTTGAAAAGTGAAAATAATGACAGAGAACTGGCTGTTGGCTTTGGCAATATGTAGGTCTTTGGTGTCTTTGATTAAGAGCTGTTTCAGTAGAATTCTGGAGATAAAAATCTTATTAAAATGACATGAAATGAGAATGGGAGGTGGAATTTATATTGATGACATTAAAATAATATAATATAAACCTAAATAATTAGCAGAGTGGTGTCAGTGCCAAAAGAAAGAGTGCAGAAAGCTTAGGAACAAACCCAGGTGTGTGTGTGTGTGTGTGTGTGTGTATATATATATACACACACATATATATATGCACACATACACACATGCATGTGTGTGTCTGTATATATTTTTTACAGTTTGCAAATACTGATGGCATTTCAAATCTCATGTGGGGAAAAATATCAGTTTGTGGATTTGGTTATTTAGAAAAAATATATCTTACATTATACACCAACTGGATTAAAGCAACAGTTCTCAATGTGTGATCTGAGGACCACTAGAGGTTATTGAGAACCTTGCAGAGAGTCCACAAGATTAAAAACAATTTTCATAAAAATATTAAGGGCTAATTTGTCATTTTTACTCTTACTTTCTTTTGTGTGTATTATGGAGTATTTCAGAGGCTACCTAATGTGTCTTTTATGAAGCCAGATATTGTAAAAATTTGCAAAATTGTAAAATAACAATAGTCTTCTCACTAAATTCATTTTTGTTTTGAAAAAGACAGTTATTTTCATTTTAAAAGGTGTATATTGGTATGTAATAGATTTAATATTCTTTTTAAATAGATAAAAATTTTAAATTTCTTAATCTCTAATATGGCCAGCATTGATATATATAACCTACATGAACAAAAGCTTTTAGAGTTTCTCAATAATTTTTAAGAGGGTAAAGAAGTCTTGAGAAAAAAAAAAAGATCTGTGAATTAAAATAAAAATGTATAAAAGATTAAAATATAAAAGTACTAGCAGAAAACGTATAATGATGAGGTATGAATAAACTGTTTTAAATAAAACAGCAATATAAAACAATAAACTTTGATCATTTACAACATGCTAAGTGTTTTACATACTTTCTCAACAAATCTCCTAACAACCTCATGACACATGATCATTATTTCCATTATTTCTGCCAACTAGCCTGGCACTCTGGTACTCAGCTACCACAAAGGGTTAATTCAACCTGCCTCTTTACCCCAGCTCAATTTCTAACTAATGTAATTATTGTTTAGTAATGTAAAGTTTTAATATTATATATAGAACAAGTGTGTTAAATTCTTATTGGTGGGATACTTTCCTAAAAAGATTGACCAGAACACTGTTGGCTTGTTTATGCTTTTCAGGGAAAGCGCTGCGTTTTGCACCATCGCGGGGCAGTGGACCCCTCATGAAGGAGTGCAGCTCTGTTCACAAATAAGTGTCATTATCAGTGGCCACTACATGCAGAGTAAGGGCAGTGGCTGGGCGGGGCGGGGGGCGTTTGGTACTGCAAAGCACCCTCTCTGATCGCTAGAGAAGACTTTCTCACCGAGGGTCGTCCCTACCAATGTCCCGCCAATGGCCAGCAAAGGCATTCAGAGAGGCGGGGTTGGGGGAGGGGTCTGTGGTCTGGGCAAGCACAGTGGGAGAAAAAGGCACCCACCCTGGGAAGGAGACAAACAGACATACCTCCTTACAGACTAAAACCCGCTCCTTGGATACTCTACCCACCACGGTGACCGGAAAGGGGTTGCTGGAATGGAAACCAGACTTCTGTCAGACTACACAAGGCCAGAGACAACACACTCGCACGTCGAGGAAGCTGGCAGCATCCGCGGCAGCGTTGCGGCACTTGGCACTCGTCTCCATCGGGAGGGCTGCCCAAGATACACACGGAGAGGTGAGGCAGAATGCCCACTGCTGCAGAGGATGCTGGTCCCGCTGACTCCGTGAGCCACTGGCGTGAGGGTGACGTGGGGCGGGAGTCCGTGCCCCGCCCCCTCCCCCAGCCAATGGGCGGGGAGGGTGAGGCCTGGGATTGTAGGCAGAGGGTCCCATAAACCATTGAATGTCTATCCCTTATCTGACCCTTGAGTAAAAAGGCAGAATCAGGCCAACTATTCCTTAATCTCCAGTTTTAATTATTTTTGAAGTTATTTTAAATTTATTTTTAGTTTTTTAAAATTTATTTGATATTTTTAATTTTTTAAAAAGATTTTATTTATTTATTTGAGAAAGACAGAGAGAGCACAAGCAGGGGGATGCTCAGAGGGAGAGGGAGAATCAGACTCCTTGCTGTGCAGGGAGCCCCACTCAGGGCTTGATCCTAGGACACTGAGATCATGACCTGAGCCGAAATCAGCAGCTTAACCAACTGAGCCACCCAGGAGCCCCTTAAATTTATTTTTCTCTCTCTGAGATACCCAGTGCACCAGAAATCTGAGGGGAATAAATTCTTTGACAAAATCCACAGAAACCCTTGGTTCGATGGTCACCATGCTGGTTTGAGGCAAACTGCTAAATAGAACCAACTTGTCTTTAAGGCCTTTCCATTTACCTTCATTTGCCCCTCTCTTGTTTTTTAATAGCTATTTTGAGTCACTACACAGGGACAGCCTGCCCTCATATTACATTCTAAGTACTATAATAAACCTCTCATTACCACCAGTGCAGAATTTCACTTAAACACAAATTCAGTTATTCCTACTACTTCCTTTGATTTAATGAATAGTACAGACTATACATAGAGAGATTATGTAGGGATTCATATAAAGGAACATCTGCTCTATTTTATGCCTAAGGTAGGTAGTCATGACAACAAGAACCTGGAATCAGTATAAAAGCCCAAAAGATGCACTGCAAACATACATTTATTCTTTGCTCGCATCTACGTACACAATGACTAACCATCAACTGAAAAATAAAAATTCAGTCAAGCCAGTTATTTCTCATCATATAGACTATCAGACACACTCTGAAATAAGTCATTTTGTTTTTTCCTCAATTCACAGCTTTCATTTACAACTGAATGCTCCACTATTATACATTATTAGTATACTAAGATTTAAATAAATAACTGAAGATTTTGTTGGGCCTCCTCAGTGAAAGAAAAATAATCTCATTTAATATTTACAGACTATGGGCCATATTCATATCAAGCATTTGTCATCTAATTACTAGATCCACATACCATTACGGTCTGCTCAAAAAAAGATGAAAAATAAAAAAAACGCTTCTTACCTTCTCATCTTTGTATCTTTGCTCATGGTGTGTCATCTCCATGAAATTCCCCCTCTCATTCTTGCAGATTGGATACCACTCTTCCTTCAAGTTGGTGTACTTTCAAGTTCCTGAACTTTCATACTCCTGCATTTTATTTATCCTTCTTCCTCTGCCCGAAATATATTTACTTCCAAACCATGTCCAAATGTTTACCCACCATGTATGTGTCAAAGGCTCTCCTGTACCTAGGATATTCACCCTGATTACATAAGGCAAAAATAGTTTTTTTCCCCTCTTTCAACTTTCATCGCAATTCATCTGTGCCCTTTCTTCCTGAATGTTTTATTTTTACCTTGTATTAAAGTTATATATAGGCATATATTATCTTCCCCACTAAGAGGCTCCTTGAGGGCAGACATGGCTCCATATGATTTATTTTGTATGTCGCATATGTCCAATATAATATCTAACCCTTATTAACAGCTTATTAAGTATTTACTCATTGAAAGAAAAAAAATCTGCTTTTAAATAACTCATTTTAGGCTTAAAAGCATTTAATGTATTATTTATTTCATTCATTCATCCACTCATTCACTCATTCATTCATTCATTCAACTAATATTTATTAAGTACCTATTATGTTCTGGACAATGTTTTAAGAAGGCTGAATGTGGCAGTAACCACAACAAAGTCCTTACCAGTCACAGATGTTACATTTTTTTTGAGTAGAGACAGAAAATAAACAAGTAAATACAAAATATGCCAGGTTGTAATAAGCAATATGAAGAAAAATAAACCAGGCTAAAGGGAGAGAGAGAGGATAAGTAAGGTACTGTTAAAAATAAGTTGATCAGGTAATGAACAACATGGTGACAATAGTAAGCAATTTTGTATTGTATATTTGAAAGTTACTAATAAGAGAGTAGATCTTAAAAGATCTCATCACAAGAAAAAAAATCACAACTATGTATAGTGATGGATGTTAACCAGACTTATTGTGGTGATCATTTCATAATTATACCATATCAAATCAGTATGTTGTACACTTGAAACTAATGTATTGTTATATGTCAATTATGTCTCAATAAAAAATAAAACAAAATAATATATATTTCTTAATAACATACCTTAAAGATATCATATCAAGGAATGCCTGGGTGGCTCAGTCGGTTCAACCATTCAACTCTTGATTTCGGCTCAGGTCACGATCTCACCCTTGTGGGATCTAGCCCCATGTGGGGCTCCACTCAGCACAGTTGGCTTGAGATTCTCTCTCTCCCTCTCCCTCTGCCTCTCTCCCCACTCATATGCGCATGTGCACGCTCTCTCTCGAAATAAATAAAGTCTTTTAAAACAAAGACATCATATCGAAAGTGAAGGTTTGATTTAGAAATAAATAAGCAAGCAGATTTGGATTTATCAATTCTAACAAAGTGAAACTTAGATTGAAAAAGTTTAAGAAACTTCATTCAACAGCACTCAAAAAAATTTAGGAAATCTATCCCTGTAATAAGCCAATCCAAAATCCAATTATTAGATTTGAAATATTCTCCTGGAGCTAACCATCTCATTAAAAGAAAAACATTTTTTGATAATAGGTACATTAAAAACTCAATATGATGGTCTACAAACTAATTTCATATTATTTTAATGAGTTAGAGCTAAAGAAAGATATGAATGCCAACTTAAGTTTTGTTTCTCTGTTAAGGAATACCTTTCCTTGAATGAATTCAAAGAACTACATGTACATTTCAAAATGTAAGAATTCTAGAATTTGGATTCATGCCCAGGAGCAGAGTTCACCTCTACTGCTTTATTTCATGTGGACCATGTTTACAGTTTTATGAAGAAACATTTTATCAGAAAAATAAATATTGGGGGAAGAGAGGAAGATTCTGCTTTCATGATGACACTTCATCTGTAAATTATTAAATTGATGTTAGGAATTATAAAGCCAATGCAATTAAAACATAAGCCTTAATACTCTGTATATGTGAATGGCACAGGCCACTTAACAAACATGACAGAATTGGTGACTCTAATAACAGAGGCCTTAATTTAAATCGATATGTGTTTTGGGTGTTTTTGTCTAATCTCTGCTAAATCCTGCTTTCATCCTGATTTAATGCTTTAACCAAGAGCTTTTAAATTATTATACTTGGCATTCAAAACTTTTTATAATCTGATACCATTTTCACTACCCAACTTTAATTTTTTCTACCCCTCAGCATCCATTATTTTCCCTGACTATTCCACTAACATGCCAGACAATGCCTGGTTCTGTCTTTGTTTAGAGTGTTTACTTCACACAATTTCTACTCATCTTTCAAACTCTAGTTCAAGACCCACCTCCCCTATAAAACTCCTTAATTATACCAATCTTCACTGATTCCATTTTTTTGCATTCTTATAGCATTTCATATGCAGTGTATCATTCAATCTTTAATTATGTATCAGGTTGTATTGGGATAATGATTTCATGTGTATTCACGTAATGAACATTAACTGAATGTGCCTCTCAAATGCCTGGCACTGTGCTAGGCACTCAAGAAAATGCATGAGATGTGGCCCCTTCCCTTAAGCTCACAGCTTACCAGGGGAGGAAGCAGACACACAAAATGTGAGACATAATATTAAAGAGTTATAAGCAAAGTTCGGTGATAACATAGACAATCAGTTAAATTTGCTTTAGGAAAAAGTGTATGGTGTGACAGAAAAGGTTTTATAGGCGGTTAAACATGAGCTGGGCTTTGAAGGATAAATAAGTTTTCTGGGTTGGTAAGGGGGAAAAGGGCATTGTAGTGTCTCCACTTCCAGGAAGAACTACCGGATGAATCCTCCTCACCCCACAAAGGAAAAAAAAAAAAAAGTAAAATACGGTTATTTAGAAAACTGCAAATAGTCCCTGTGACAGAGTAGCATTTCCCAAAACACGTTCTATGAGAGAGCTTTTTGCAGATGTTAAGAGGTGGTCTTCAAAAATTGGTTCCACAGTCAAATAAATTGGAAAACAACTGGTTATTGTTAAATAGATCTCTTCATTACAGTATTTTTTCAGAGCTTTTAATGTATGATATTGCATGCATTTCTACGAAGGGAATATAGTATGCAGCACTGCCCAAACTTATGTGACCACGAAACCTTTTTTTCCCAGAGCTAATGGAATTAAGGTTCTATAGAAAGTTCTCTGGAAAAAAAATTAGACTATGACATAACTTGCATTGTGAAAGAAGTAAAGGTGGTGAAAGATGTAGCTACACACAGAAGTGGGGTCAAATTTTGAAACACCTTAAATAATTCTCTAAATATATTAGACTTGATTTTTTCTATAGGCAATAGAGAAATGTTAAATATTTTATAAAAGGGAATTACTGAATCAGACCTATAGAAAGAAAAATCAGGCAGTAAAATAAAGGTTGGAATCAAGGGTCTGGAACCAAGGATATCAGTTGAGATGTTACCGCAATGGGAAATAAGATGAGGGCCTGAGCTAGATTAACACTAATGGCAGACATGGCAGTATTGTCTCAACTGAATGGTGACTTATTTGAAAGCTAACACTATGTTAAATGTTACAGTTCTTGCACTCTTCTCACCCAAACATAGGATCTAGCACAATGCTGAGAGTGTCAGAAGTGTCTATTGTTTTAAAGAAATGTCCATTAGGTATCTTCTGAGAGGTAACTGAATGTGCCAACTCTGGGTTCCTGAGGAACACAGAAAAGAAATTATTCTAGAATTCAAGACATGTAAGTATAAACTTCATTTTTCAGGTGGCTATTCTAAAACTATTGTAGGATCCAGTCTCCAAGCCAGCCCCAATGACACCCACCTCCTAGTATTTCATACTCTTGTATAGTCTCAAATTATACCAGGGTTCATCTGGGTATAGAAACAGACTTAAATACAGGGAACAAACTGGTGCTTGACAGAGGGGAGGTAGGTGGGGGGATGGGCTAAATAGATGAAGATTAAAAGGGACAGACTTCCAGTTATAAGATAAATAAATCATGGAGATAAAAAGTACAGCATAGGGAATATACTCAATAGTATTATCATGTTATATGATGACAGATGGTGACTACACTTACCATGGGGAGCACTAAGTACAATGTATAGAATTGGCAAATCTGTATGGTATACACCTGAAACAAATATGACATTGTATGTCAACTATACTTTGACAATAAAATAAAATTTAAAAAAACAACATAGCAGAGGGGCACCTGGGCAGCTCAGTCGTTAAGCATCTGCCTTTGGCTCAGGTAATGATCCCAGCATTCTGGGATTGAGCCCCGCATTGGGCTCCCTGCTCAGTGGGAAGGCTGCTTCTCCCTCTCCCACTTCCCCTGTTTGTGTTCCCTCTCTTGCTGCCTCTCTCTCTGTCAAATAAATAAATAAAATCTTTAAAAGAAAAACAACATAGCAGAAATGAAGCTTATGTCACTTCTGAGATAAGGTTTGAAAATCTGTCTTGGTCATTCATACTTTCTTTGCTGGATCACTCACTGTTGGGGAAGCCAGCTGGCATGTCATGAACAGCCTTATAGAGGGGACCACGTGGTGAGGAACCAAAGCCTCAGCCAACAGCCCTGTGATAAAAGCAGAACTAACATCCATGCAAACAGTGAGCATGAGGTACCTAGAGTACCTATAATAATATCCAATCAAATATATTTTAAAACAAAATATATAACCAGAGATGATAATATTGTTACCATCATAATAAAAAGGTCAATTCAATAGGACATAATGATCATAAATGCATTTACCCAATAAAAAGCTTCAAAATACATGAAGCAAAAAAATCACAAAATTAAAAGGAAAAACAGACAGTTCCTCAATCATGTTGGGGATATTATAGCCCTCTCTTAGAAATTGATAGAACAACCAGACAAAAAAATTGGCAAAAGCTTAGATCTGAACAGAACTATCAGTCACTTCAATTTACTTCATATTTATAGGACACACACAAAAATGGAAGGATACACATTTTTTTCAAGAACACATAGTACTCTTCTATATTTATACAGTCAATTGATATTTAATAAATATGTCAAGTTAATTTCATAAAGAAAAGATGGTCTTTTCAACAAATGATGTCAGAACTACATAGTTGTATAGAAAAAAAAAAGAACCTTGACTTTTTTTGCACACCAAACACAAAGATTAACTCAAAATGGATCATATCTCTATATGTAAGAGTTAAAACTGTTAAACTTCTAAAAGAAAACATAAAAGAAAATTTTTGTAACATTAGGTTAAGTAATATTTCTTAAAAAGGACACTAAAAACACAAAGTATAAAAAAATTGATGAAATGGACTCCACCAAGATTAAGAAAATTTTCTGTTTGAAAAACATAATTAAGAAAAAAACATAATTAAGAAAAGAACAAAAAATTAGCCACAGCCTGGGAGTATTTACAAAACATCTATCTGACAAAGGGCTCTTGCATCAATAATACATAAAGAACTCTTGCAACTCAACCACAAAAAGACAGCCCAATTTAAACATAAGCAAAGGATTTCAATAAACTTTTCTCCAAAGATACACAGATGGCCCATAAGTACATGAAAAATGCTCAGCATTATTAGTCATTAGGGAAATATAAATCGTAACTGCAATTAGATACCACTATTCACCCATGAGGATGGCTACACTCAAAGTGATGAATGATAACAAGTGTTGTTGAAGATTTGGAGCAAGGTGGGACTGTAAAATGGTGCATCCGCCTTAGAAAACAGTCTGGCATTTCCTCAAAATGCTAAGCACAGAATTACCATATAACCTAGCAATTCCTCTCACTGGTATTTACCTAAGAGAAAGGGAAACATATAGTCACACAAAAATAGCTAGATGGAAGTTCATAGTACCTTTATTTGTAGTATTCCCAAACTGGAAATAACCCAATGCCCATTCACATACAACTTAAAAAAATAAACTGTTATATCCATAAATCAGAATACTATTCATCAATAAAAGAGTGAACTGTTCATACATACAGCATGGGTATGTCTCAAAAACATTATGGTAAATCTATAGTTCTTGACCAGGAATGATTTTGCCCCCCCCCCCCCGGTAATAATTGGCAACATCTGGAGGCATTTTTGATTATCACAACTGGAGAGTGCTACTGGCATCTCATAGGTAGAGGTCAGTAATGCTGCTCAACATCCTAAAAAGTACAGGACAGATCCCCACAACAAAGAACAATACAGCCCAAATGCCAACACTGTCAGGCTGAGAAACCTCGCATTGAGTGAAAAGCATCAAACACAAAATATTACATGGTGTATGATTCCATTTATATGAAATTGTAGAAAAGACAGAACTGTAGTGACATAAAACTGATAAATGATTGCCTGGGGTCAGGAATAAAAGGAATCAATTAATGGGACATGAGGAAACTTTTTAGGGTGATGGAACATTCTATACATTGATTGTAGTGGTGTTTACACAATTGCATGCAATTACAAAATTCATTAAAATGTGCACTTAAAATTGACTGTAAAAATCTTGCATGCATATTAGTCACACTTTAAACAGAAAGGTATCACAATGGGGACAAAAGCACTGGAAGAAAAGGTAATGGAACTCCAAAGATGAGCTTTGCCAGCCTCACCTATGTGAGTGAAGAGAACTAACTTTAAACTGTATGGACACTTCCAGGTCACTGAGCTGTTATTCAGGAGAACATCATGCCAGCATACCCTGGTATCTTGAAAAGAAGGAGTTAAATCAGTTTCTCGCTGGGTTCTAGGACAGACGGTGAATTATGAAGAGGTTTTATACCCTTCTAGGTTTTAATTCTCCAAAGAATATTCTCATTAATAGCAAATCTGGTTCAAGATTATTCCACCAAGCATTATCTCCTCCAGTGCTGTCCATGTTGCAGCAAAAGTTGAGAAATCATTCTTTTTGATAGCTGAGTAATATTCCATTGTAAATATGGACCAAATCTTCTTAATTGGAGGAGATAATGCTAAGTGAAATAAGTCAAGCAGAGAAAGACAATTATCATATGATTTCTCTCATCTATGGAACATAAGAACTAGGAAGATCGGTAGGAGAAGACAGGGATAAAGAAAGGGGGGGGGAATCAGAAGGGGGAATGAAGCATGAGAGACTATGGACTCTGAGAAACAAACTGAGGGCTTCAGAGGGGAGGGGGGTGGGGGAATGGGATAGACTGGTGATGGGTAGTAAGGAGGGCACATATTGCATGGAGCACTGGGTGTTATATGCAACTAATGAATCATGGAACTTTACATCAAAAACCAGGGATGTACTGTATGGTGACTAACATAGTATAATAAAAAAATATTATTATAAAAAAAAAGATTATTCCACCAAGTGAGCATTTTTGAAAGATTATTCACTATGGTAGGTAGAGTGTTACACATAGTACTTTTATACATTTTATAACCTTTACTATAGAGTTTCCTTGGTAAATAAATGAAACCTTTCCTGGAGCTCCTGAGATGAACTTATTCCTTTGAAATTCGGGGAACACTGAGCTCTCTTTATAACAGAGTATATTTGCTCAATGGCCACAACCTATTACACTTCCTTAACAAATGCTTCTTTGGGAAAAGTAAAGAAGGTAAAATTACAATTGATGAAATCTGATCAACAAGAGGTGAGAGTTATTTCTCCTACTGGGGTTAAATCAGAACTTTTCTTTCATTTTGAGTCTTGTTGAGACAGTTATATAAGAATACCCCTTACCTCTGCTACTCTGAAAACAGTTATTTCTCCCATATGTGTCATTAAACCCTTGGAAAAAAAAATCATCTTAGAAGTAATAAAAATCATTCCATTCAGCTCTGTGTAGAAGATTTCTTATGAAAGCAGAGAAATACATAGCCAGGTTGCCTCCAGAGTTCCTGGACCCTCCAGAGTTCTGTGTGAATCCTGGCAATCCTACTACAATTATTTTTTTAAAGACTTATTTATTTATTTGAGAGAGAGAGCCCTCACGTGTGTGAGCACGTGCATGCTCACAGGGGAGGGGCAGAGGGGGAGGGAGAGACAAATTCAAGCACACTCCACGGTGAGTGTGAAACCCAAAATGGGGCTCAATCTCAATACCCCAAGATCACCACCTGAGCTGAAACCAAGAGTCGGGTACTTAACCAGCGATGCCACCCAGGTGCCACAATCCTACTACAATTATTAAGAAAAAAACCCCAAGAAGATGCAGAAAGCTCTTGTCCAGTGTTTAAAGTGAGAAACAAGCATTTTCGATGCTGACTTAGAAAATTAGATTTGCCACTTTCATCCAAGTTAGAGCATTTTTTAAACATTTATTTATTTATTTTGAGAGAGAGAATACAGGGCGGGGGGGGGGCAGAGGGAGAGGGAGAAGGAAAGAAGCAGACCCCCTGATGAGCACCAAGCCTGATAAGGGGCTTGATCTTACAACCTTGAAATCATGACCTGAGCCGAAATCAAGAATTGGACGCTTAACTGACAGAGCCACCCAGACACCCCTAAGTGAAAGCCTTTCAATGGTAATAGCCTACTCTTGCATATCTTTCAAATGCCTTGCATGATCTTTTAGGTCTCATTTTTATTGATGTGAGTCTAAGGGTTTTTAATTTGGGAATTTCAAATAACCACTCTGGGATGATGCCACAGCTAGAAATGCTATCAGGTAAGACAAGATGGCCAATTTAATGATATGGAGCCAGCTTTTAGAAGTTAACTCATAGTCATATCTTAGCATGAGTTTGGGTCAATGTGACAGTAAAATAGTTGTTTATACCAAATAAGAAAATGCTATTATATCTTGGCTCTTATGCTGAATTTCTAGAAATCCATACACATTAACCAGGATCTTTCCAGTAAGACCCTCCCTATGAGCCAAGGCTGCGAAATAACATACTGGGTTTTGTTGCCCCATTTCCCCACTCCTTCCACCTTCATCTTCTGCCTCTCTATGTCTGCTTGATATACAAAGCTTGGTTGGAAGAAGCAGAAAAAGAGCTTATTAGGGGCCTTGCTTTGGAATAGCAGAAAATTAGAGCTTCAAGGAAGAGGATTCATGATTATTTAAAAATAGAATACTCTCAAAATATTATTACTCAGTAACTCGGTTCTATATAAATGTGTATTTATACACATTATGCATAATTGTCTAATTACCTTTAAAAGTATCTTGCTATAGAGAAAGTATAGGGATTGCCTACATCATATATAATATAGTTACTGAGCAATAAATTTTCAAAAATACTCAATTGTTTTTGAATTACATTGTTTTGATACCTTAAGTAGCTCCAAATACCTCAACCGTGCAATACCAAGAGTAAAACTAGCCCTGGAACATTCTCCCTTCATGTGATTTCAATGTGCTATATATGCTAGACATGGAAAAGAAGTAAAGGTCTTTAGAGAATCAAGCAGTATTTTAGATGTCTAGAGGAGCCATTTTTTGTCATCCATGTCTTCTACTCATACTCTCTGTGTTTTGAACAATTATTCTCCTGAAACACCAGGAATATGTTGCTCTATTGCCCTGTCAATGGTCCAAACCCAAGAATGTGCAACTCTCTCTCCCATTTTGTTTCTTATTTATTAACATTGTCCTTCCCTCCTCCTCTCTTGCCCTCTCAATCCCTCCCCCCTTTTTCCCTTATTCCCTCCCTCTCTTCTCTCTTTCCCTCTCCTACTCTCTCTCTTTTTCTCTTCTTTGCTTTCCCTTCATAAATCCCGTCATCCCCTAGATTTTTTCTCTCAGGCCCTTGCTCTCAATCAGGCAGCATACACAGAATACATGGAGCTAATCTTAAGGAGTACTTAGTGGATTGATAGGCCAGGCAACCCAATGCATTTTAGCACTGTTCAAGAACCAGCTCCTCTTCAAATCCCAGCACATCCCTTCCTTGTTAGAATGATTCCAAAGTACAATTTTTCCTTTAGAGAGTTACTCTAATTAATTCAACCCCTTCTCAAACCTGCCAACAAAAACTCAGCATCCTCAAAATATTTCTACGAGCAGAGGCACATATTTATTGGCACAAAAAGCAAACGTCATCTCCAAATATGACTGCAGCACCACTGAGAGATTCCAATTCCGCCTCATCAATCTACAGATGGAGTGAACATATTAACTTCCTGCATAACCCTACAGTCTACTCTTCAAAGTAAGATCTTTGTGTAGACACACTCGTATAATATTTCTCAGTGTGAAACTAATCCCCTTAATTTTAAGAGAGAAAATGGTATTCAACTATAGGATAACTCAGCTAGTTGGAAAGAATGTTGGAAAGGCAAAACTCAAAAACAAGAAGAAAAAGCCCATTTGGAAATGATGTTTTGATACTAAGTCAATTAACCATCAGTTCTCATTTCTGGCCATACCAGATTTGAGAAACTCAGAGATGAGATACATAAAATTGATTTAATGTCTATAACATGCATACTACCTCAGGGCTTTGGGTTTTCTTTTTTAATATCAAATAAGTATTGTGGTCAGTTACAGTTGTCTGTGCACTAATCATATGCATTGCATGTTGCTATTCAACTGTTCAATGTGGTTTGTTCATTTTGTGTGCTTATATGTGTATGTTATATGGATAAGGTTTTGTCCCTGTGTAGTCCGTAAGTCCCTGATGGGTGTGTTCAATAAATAATCATTGGGTTGACCTGAATTGAATTGGTGGGGGAGAGGGCAATAACATTGATAATCTCCAGCTCAACCCTATTTGGCATTTTGATGGGTGTTTGTATTTCCATTTCAATAGGGATCTGTCTGGGTTATTAGGACTTTGTATAATTTCAAATAATGAAGTCACACTGGGAAGAGGTGATTTTGAAGAAAATGGAAAGTAACCCAGTTTATACTCATGCTGAGGACTAAAGCAAGGCACCAAGCCCAGACTTAGGGGCTTTTGACAATTACAGGCTGAATGACTCACATCTTCCCCAGGGAATGGAAGAATGAATCACAAGGCTGTTTTAGAAGACCTCTCCTGACCACTGAACATGGATTGGGGCGGAGGTGGGGTAGGCAAGAACGTAGGGGGGAGAGGTTCACACACCCTGAACATTGCCTCCTTTCCAACTCCCCCGAGCAACATGCTAAATTAGAAAAAGGGAAAGCTAAAATAAATATAATAATGTCAACAAATGAATTGGAAGAAAAAAACAAGCATGGCTTTGTTCCCTATTCCAATTACTTAAAGAAGAATTTAAAGATTTGCTTCTGATAAGCCTTAATGCAATAACTGAGAGTTAACTCTTTCACTGATCCCACACCTATCAATCACTTACCACACACAGACAAGCAAATCCTTCTGAAAACTACTGCTAGATTAATCTTAAAGCACTGCTTTCAGCATGTCACTCCCCAATTTGCCCATTGGACAAAGTCAAAACGAATCAACCTGGCATTCCAAGTCTTCCATCAACTGACTCCACCCTACCTATTCATCCTAACCCCCCACTAATCCCCAACATGATTGTTGGCCCCAGTTCTGTCAAACTGGCCCCCTTAAAATCACATACCACATTCTTGCCTCTATACCTTCACTTGTTCTACTTCCTTATATCTAAAATGCTTTCTTTCCTCCCTCTCCACCATTTAAAACCTCAATTTCCCTCTTTCAAAGCTCTAAGTTCAAGATTTATCTTATCCATAAGAGCTGCTCTGTCTAACCCCATCCTTCAGTGACCAAATTTTCTTTACGTGAAATGCCTACCACGTGAATATGTATGTCTATGCCAAATACTTCCACGTACTTTAATGTCCTCAATATATGACTAGTTTCCACAATTAGATTCTAAGCAAATGACAAAGGATCTTTTTGTCATCATCGACATCACTCAACGCAGTACCCTAGATACATATGTATCTTCATATTAATAATCAATAAATAGAAGCCTGTTTTTAAGTCAATTTAGGGTTCACCTAACATGAAACAGTATACTTGTTAGAACTTTCTTTCCTCTACATAGTTACATGGCATTTTTAAATGCCGAGATCCATTTATTTGCTTCATTTTCCTAAATTGAACTCATTTTCATTTTACTTTCTTTTTAAAAAGAACATGTTCTTTATGTTCTATTTTTAGAGCTCTGGTTTTTAGTGCACCACTGAGGGTGTGAACAACCATCAGGTCTTAAATGTTCCAACCGAGGTATTGCAATTTAACCTTTACACATATCTGTAGTTCAGTAACCTAGACTGATGAAAGAGGAAGATCTGTCCCACCAGGAGGCTTCAAGGAAAAGACGCTGTTCTTTAGAATTGAGTTTCACAGAGAGAATCACTTTCTCTCCCACTTGGATATAAGCTCTCCTTGGAGCCTGGAAGATGATTTCATGACTCAAAACAGATGGATTTTTTCCGTTTATGTATTATTCTTTACTTAGGTAAAGCACAGCTGCTTCAATTCCTTTTTTTTTAACCCAGTATTTTATAAGTCACACTATTTCTTTTTATCTCTTCTGGGTATTGGGAATCCCAATCAGGGGGAATAATTCTTTGACATTCTTAAAATGAAATTCATTCATTTTCTCGTCCCTTTTAGACAGAGTACTGCAGGAAAATTTAAAATCTGCTAGGGAATTCAGTTGACATGGCAGACAGAGATCATGATGGTATGATGTTTAAGGACAGGAAAACTTACTGGAAATTCCTCAGTTTGAGTCTGATCTACTTGCCCATGCCAAAATTCTACTAGATAATGGATTACCCTCTCTGGGCATCCTCTGATAAAATTTAAGTGTCCCTGAGAACAATAACAAATGAGTCATTACACTGTAGTTTAGACTAGTTTATCAAATTTCCCTCTTAACTGAAAACTAGCTGTGCATTGAGGGAATGGAATTTGCAATAGTGTGTTCTGCTAATTAGCTGCTGTGGAAATCTCAGAATCAGTTTGGATTGGCTATATTAGTCTTGTCTTCCATATCTCCCAATACACTCACATTATTTGCAATCATTCAAACCATGAATTATTTTTAAATCATGTGGCTCTGTGGCTTTGTCCATGCTATTTATTTATTCCTCCATAGATTTCCTTTTATACCATCATACTTTTTGTCATGGCCTAGCTCATGCACCATATCCTTCAAGAAACAGTCTTTGCTTATTTCGCCTGACAATATGCTTCATTCATTCTTTATCTATCAGTTAAAATGTTACCTCCTCTATGAAGCATTCTCTGACTTTTCCAGGCAGCTGTAGGTACTTTTTTCCCCTAGGTCCCCACACTGTGTCTTGAATTCAACCCTAGTATATCATTATTGAAATAATCCTATTGTATGCCTGTCCCCCGTAAGACTGAGTTCTTCAATGGCACAGACTAGACTTCATTCATCTTTATTTCCCAGCCTATTCTCTCCCAAATATTTAATATTTGTTGACTGAATAAATCACAGGATTAGCCTAAATAGAAAATTTAACAGGATCTGAATTCACTTCTACAGGTATCAGATGGTTCCTTCATCTTAAACCATGAAGGCTATCCAACCACAAACATGTATTTTATCAAGGTAAAAGAACAGAGCAGTTAGCTGTGTGTGGAAACAGTGAAAGGAAGCAAGTTCTCTTGTGTCTTTTCTTATAATGGCACTAATCCCATCATATGGGCCCCATCCTCATTATTTCTTCTAAGCTTAATTATCTCCCAAATTCCTTATCTCCAAATACCATCACATTGGGGGTTAGGACTTCAACATGAATTTTAGGGGGACACAATTCAGTTAATAGCTGAAAGCTTAGTTGGAATGTTGTATGGGGAACAGACTATCAGGGGACAAGAGTAGAAACAAGAGAACTAGCCAGAAATCTACTGCAATAATGTGAGAGATGATAGTGGCTTTGACATGGGTAGAAGTGTTGTTAGTGCTGAAAGGTGTTGACATTTTAGACATATCTGAAGATAGAGCTCATAGGACTTGATAATAGCTGTACATGGGTTATTGAGAGAAAATAATCAAGGATGACCCCAAAGATTCTGGCCTGGACAATAGGGGAATGGTGGTTTCATTTACTATAATGGGAAATACTGGGAAAGGGTTTGGGTGGAAGAGGGTGGAAAGAGGCGCTCATTTTGAGGATGTTAAGCTTAAGCTGCCAAGTAATCAGTGGATATATCATTCTGGAGTTCATGGAATGGGTCTATGATGAAGATATAAATTTGGGAGCCTTTACTGTGTAGATGATATTTAAGGCCAAGAAATGACATCACAGATGGAACAAACATAGAGAAGAAAAGAAGACTAAGGATTGAGTCCTGGGGCACTCCAACATTTTAAAAGGTGGGAGTAGAGAAGAATCCAGAAAATAAGACAGACAGAACAGCTAGTGGGGCAACAGAAAAATTAAAAAAGCAGAATAATGTAGTTTACTGGAAGCCAAGTAAATAAGGAATATCAACTTGGAAGGAGTGATCATCTGTGCCAATACTGCTGAGAGGTCAGGTAAATGACAACTGAAAATTGACATTGGAGTTGAAAACATAAGCCTCATGCCCTTTATTAATAACAGTTGTCAGAATGTAAATGAACTTGATGAACAGTAGCCACCTTCAGAGAGAATTTAAATGGAAATAAGGTAAAACCACAGGTTAGAAAAGAGGATTTTATCCTGACAATAGTTTATGGAACATTAAACGTTAACACTGCAAGGTTGTCTCAAAAGCTTTCTCTAGAAATCCGTAAAACATGATAGATAATGATTTAGGGCTGCTGGTGGGAGAATTATTCAAAGGTAATCCTGCAGGGAGGTGTAGGCTAGATTGTCTACAGATCATTTTCAGCTTTCAGGAACTTTTACTATCTTTTATGCAAACCAATGGTTTTTACAGAGGTGCTAATTAAGACTGTAGTTCACTTTTATAGATCTCTTTGTGCATGGAAATGTTCGTGAGGCTTACCTCACATTTAACAAAAAAGGAGAGGTTCAGTGTCAGAAGCAAATGAAAGATTGGGGAGTGGTGTGCAGAGAAAGAGAATTAATGTAAATACTGAGGAATATATTCCTGGTAATTGCCCATAATGAGAAGATGTCAAGTGTGGAGTGACTATTTTGACTCCTACCCTTAGTAAGTGCGTTGCAATTTTTTTGGTCCAGGCATGATAACAAAGTTAATAAAGTTTTGTAATGAAAGCCAAAAACCTCTGTTATACGTGACTGAATTTTAGTCAAATCTATTGTTTGGGGACAATATAACACAGTTAAAGTTAGACGTAGACCAGATTCCTGTATTCATACACAACGGATGAAAGAAACTTGAGATCTCAAAGTCATAGAATGTGTTTATAGTTGTACGTCTTCTTGCTAAAAGACAAAATACCAGAGGAATTACTCAGATAAAACTTGTTTAAATAAGTGCCCATCATTTTCTCAAAATTTGACTGGTATTTTTGCTGGTGAAATGAGTTTCCCTTAATTGCAAATATGCTGTGCAGATCATGTTTTTCACTCAAGCATGAATTCTGTCCAGGAAAAAAAAACCTGTCATATTCATCTGTTTTTGTAAACAAAATGAAACCGTAATGAGTTTTACTTAATGTAGAGCATCTAGATTTTATTTGTGTCTCTTATGAAATCTTAGGTTCTGTCTAAATGATTTGTCTGACAACAAATGTAACTGATTAACAAAGATGTGCAAAAAAATAGTTAAACATTACTACACACCTATTAGAATGGCTAAGATCCAAAAAACTGACACCACCAAATGCTAGGGAGGATGTGGAGCAACAGGGACTCTCATTCATTACCTATGGGAATGCAAAAATGTTATAGCCACTTTGGAAGACAGTTTGGTAGTTTCTTACAAATCTAAACACAGTCTTATTATATGATCCAGCAACTCTGTTCCTTGATATTTACTCAAATGAATTGAAAACATGTCCACATAAAATTTGCACAGGACTATTGATAGCAGCTTTATTCATAATCACCAAAACTTGGAGACAATCAAGATGTCCTTCAAAAAGTGAATGGATAAACAAACTGTTATATATCCATTCAAAGGAATTATATCCAATGATAAAAAGAAACTAGCTATCAAGCCACAAAAAAGACATGGAGGAATTTTAAATATATATTCCTAAGTTAAAGAAGCCAATAGAACATTCTGAAAAAGACAAATCTATGGAGATAGTAAAAAGATCAGTGGTATTGCCAGGGATATGAGGGTGGGAGAGATGAATATGTGGAGCCCAGAGGATTTTTAGGGCTGTGAAAATATTCTGTATGATACTATAATCATAGCTACATTCACTATACATTTGTCAAAACTCATAGAATGCACAATACTAACAGTGAACCCTAATGTAAACTGTGGTCGTTAGTTAATAATAATTTATCAAAATTGGCTCATCATTGTAACAAATATGCCACATTAATGCAAGATGTTGATAATAGGAGAAACTGTGAAGGAGGAGAGTATGGGGGTTTATGTAAACTGTACTAGTATCCAATTTTTCTGTAAACCTAAAACTGTTCTAAAACATAAAGCATATTAATATTTTAAAAATCCCACACACTTCTGAAACTGACTCAGTAAGACATAGACAATCTGAATGGACCTATAATAAAGGCATGAAATTATTAAATAAAAAACCTTCAGACAAAGAAAAGTCCAGGTTCAATGGCTGCTCTGAATTCTACCAAATATTTAAAAAATTAATACCAATCCTTCACAAGATCTTCCAAAACTAGAATACTTCCCACATCATTCTATAAGACTCTGATACCAAAACTAGACAAAATAATGCCAAGAAAATTAACTGACCATTATCTCTTATAGACACAAAAGTCCTGAACAAAATATGAGCAAAGCAAATCAGGCAATACATAAATTGTGTTGAGTTTTTAATTCCAAATTCTAATTTTCATTGCTGCAATATAAGAAAGCAATTTGTTATTATATAATAACCTTTTATACTACAATCTTGCTATAACTGCTTATTAGTTCCAGGAGTTTTGTTATCTCTTTGGGATATTCTACATAGACAATCATTTCATCTGCAAACAAAAACAGTTTTATTTCTTCCTTCCCAGGCTATAAACCTTCTATTTCCTTTTCTTGTCTTATTGCATTAGCAAGGATATCCAGGACAATGTTGACTGACAGTGGTGAGGACTGACAACATTGTCTTGCTCCTAATATTAGCAGGAAGGTATCTAGTTTCTCATTATTAAATATGATATTAGCTGAAAGCTTTTTTTTTTGTAGATATTCTTCAAGTTAAGGAAGACACCCTCTATTTCTAGCTGAGTTCTTATCATGAATAGTTGTTGAATTTTGTCAGTGCTTTTTCTATATCTATTGATACCATATGATTTTTCTTTAGTCTGCTGATGTGATGGAGTACATTAATTGGTTTTCAAATGCTGAACAAGGCTGCGTATTTGGAATAAGTTCCACTTATTCATGGTGTGAATTTTTTAACATGTTGTTGGGATTTCATCTCCTAATGTTTTTGCATCTATGTTCATAAGCAATATTGCTGTCCAGTTTTCCTTTCTTGTAATGACTTTGTCTGATTTTGGAATTACTGGTCTCATAGAATGAATTAGGAAGTATTCCCTCTGTTACCTTCTAGTTGATATTTCTTCTCTAATATTTATTTATTTTCTTCCACTTAGATTTAATTTGCTCTTCTTCTTAGTTTCCTAAGGTAGAAGCTTATTGACTTTAGACATTTCCTCTTTCCTAAAATACGCATTCAAATGCTACAAATTTCCCTCTAAGCTTTGTTTGTACTGTGTCTTCCAAATTTGATAAGTTTTACTTTCATTTAGCTCAAACTATTTTTAAAATTCTCTTGAGACTCCCTTGACCCATATGTTATTTAGAAGTGTTTTGTTCAACCTCCAGACTTGGTGTTTTCCAACTATCATTCTGTTATTGATTTTTTTGTTTAATTTCTTTGTGGTCAGAGAACATATTTTGTGTGATTAATAATCTTTTAAATTTGTTGTGTTTTATGGCCCAGACCATGGTTTATCTTGGTGAATTCTCTGTGAGCTCGAAAAGAACATTTATTCTGCTGCAGTTGGATGAAGTATTCCATAAATGTCAATTACATCCAGTTGACAGATAGTGTTGTTCAATTCAACTATGTCCTTTCTGATTTTCTGCTGGCTGAATCTGTCAATTACTGGTAGACAGGTATTGATGAATCCACTATTATAGTTGGAGACATTTATTTGTCTTTGCTGTTCTACTGGCTTTTGCCTCCACAAAACACTAGAACATAGTTTGGCCAAGTTCTTTGTCACTTTATAACATGGATTGCCTTTCAGTTTCCAATAACATGTGCCTCATTTCCATTTGAGATTTCGCCAGAATCGCCATTAATGTCCATATTTCTACCAATAGTCTCTTCAAGGCAATTTAGTTTCTTCCTAACATGCACTTCAAAATGCTTCTGGCCTCCACCTATTACCCACTTCCAAAGCCATGTCCACATTTTTAGGTACTTGTAACAGAAGCACCCCACTTCATAGTACCAAAACTTGTTTTAGTCAGCTAGAGCTACCACAAAATAATGCCACAGATGGGTGGCTGAAACAATAGAAATTTATTAGTTCATAGTTCTAGAGGCTGCAAGTCCAAGATCAAGGTACTGGCAGGGTTGATTTCTCCAGAGGCCTCTCCCCTTGGCTTGTAGATGGCTACCGTCTCCCTGTGTCTTCATGTGGCCTTTTCTCTGTTCTTGAACATCCCTGGCTTCTGTTCCACTTCCAGTCATATTGGGTTAGGGCCTTATCCTTATAACTCAGTGAAATTAATTATTTCTTTAAAGGCCAGATCTCCAAATCCAGTCATAATGGGGGTTAAGGCTTTAACATATGAATCTGGAGGGGGGACACAATTCAGTATGCAACAATATATTTAAAATTATTCATTCCTAATGTATTGTCTTTTGTCATTAAAAATGCCTCTATTTCTAGTAACATATTTTGCTTTAAACTCTATTTTGTTTATTAGTATAGCCACTCCAACTGTTTTATGGTTGCATGATACCTTTTTCATTGTTTTGCTATTCACATGTTTGTATTTTTAAAGTGTGCCTTCTGTGGATTGCATATAGTTGGATTTTTTTTTTTTAATTTAGGCTAGTAATCCCTATCTTTTGACTGGATTTTTTGAAATTCCAGTGTAGTTAATGTACAGTGTTATATTAAAGGTGTACAATATAGTGATCCAACAATTCCAGATTTTACTCAGTGCTCATCAAGATAAGTGTATTCTTAATTGCCTTCACCTGTTTCACCCATCCTCCCCCACCTCTCCTGTGGTAACCATCTGTTTGTTCTCTATAAGAGTCTATTTTTTGGTCTCTTTTTCTTTCATTTGTTTCTTAACTTCCACATATAAGTCAAATAATATGGTGTTTGTCTTTCTCTGGACAGCTAATTTTGTTTAGCATTGTACTCTCTGACTCCATCCATGTTGTTGCAAATGGCAAGATTTCATTCTTTTTTATGGCTGAGTAATATTCCAGTGTGTGTGTGTGTGTGTGTGTGTGTGCCACATCTTCTTTTTCTGTTCATCTGTCAATGGATTGTTTAATCTATTCATGTTTAAAGGTATTATTGATATGTTCAATTTACATCTGCCATTTTACTTGTTTTCTATAGGTCTCATGGCTTTTTTTGTTCTTCTGTCCTCCTTTACTGCTTTTTTTTGTTTTTCATTGAATATTTCCTAGTGTGATATATTCATTCCCTTAAATATTTTGTAAACATATCTTTTATTTTCTTTTAGTCATTCTATGGCTTAAAATATAAATTATAATTTACCAGAATCCATTTCATATTTATCCTATTTTCTGTGGGATATAAAAACATTACACCTATTCCCTCCTATTTCCTCTTCTGTGCTATTGTTGTACATATTTCATCTATGTATGTAACAAGTGTAAAAGTGCAATTTTATAATTATTACTTTATAAGATAGGTCATTTAAAAACCTGAAAGGAGAAAGGAAACAAAGTATATATTATAAAATTTGCTATATTATTCTTATTGACAATTTCTGCTTCTCTTAATTTCTTAATATGAATTCAAGTTACCATTTGATGTCATTTAAAGTCTTAATACATTTAATACATTTTTACATTTTTTTCTATAAAAGTTACATGATCGTATTAAAATTGTTCTTTGGCACTATATTTTTAAATAGCACTAAAAGCTATATTTCTCTTTTCATTTCATTTTCTGTGTTTTTAGTGGAGTATAGAAAGGCATTTTAGTATCTTATTTTGAATTCAGAAACATTTCCGTCACTATAATTCCTAATACTTGCATCTAAATTATTTGAATTTTCTAAAGAGACAGTAATGTTTATAAAAAATGACCATTATCTGTAATTGTAAGAACAGTTGTCTTATTCCAGATCTTAAAATCAAATAATATATACCGTAAGTTTTAATTTTGGTATTCATTATTAGAGGAATTCCCTTCTACTCTTAATTTGCTAAAAATGTCTATCATAAAATGATAAAGAACTTTATCAATTTTTCTATTTACATTGATTTACATTGAAATTAATGTTGTGAATTACATTAATTCCTTTTCTAATGTTAATCCAGCCTGGAATTTCTGGAATAAACTCTGTGTGATACAGATTCTATATTACCCTTTATAACCAATGCTGGATCCTGCTGATTAATACTTTGGTAATTTCATCTATATTTAGAGTGACATTGTTCTATAATTTTCCTCTCAGATATTTTTGTCAGGACTTGGTATCAAAGTTATGACAGCCTCATAAAATAAAATAGGACGTAGCCCTTCTTTTTATATACTTTGGAATAGTATGTAGAAGATGAAAATAATTTATTCCCTAGATATTTGGTAGAATTCACTATTAAAAAATTGTATGGGCATAGAATTTTATCTGTAGAAAGATTTAAATCAATTACTATCTCTAGTAATTATAGTATTATTCAGATTTTATATTTCTTCTTGAGACACTTTATCGTTTTCTAGGAATCTTTCCATATTATGTAAAGTATCCAATGTACTGCCATAAAATTGTTCGCTATATCTGATCTTTTTAATAGCAGCTGCATTTTTATTATATGTGCTTTGCATCCCTAATATTATACATCTGTGCCATATATTTTACTTTATTATTTTCTCACTTTTACCACTGTTTTGTCAACTTTATTTTTCTTCCTAAATAACTAACTGTTGGCTGTGTTGGTGCTTTCTATTATATATAGTTTTTTTTTATTTCACTAATCTCTACTTTTTGTTCTTTTACATATTTTTTGTATTTATTTTTCTATTTTTTTTCTAAACTCTTGAGATGTATGATCGTCATTAACTTCCAGCCTTTCTTTCTTTTAAAATAAGCATTTAGGATCATTGTAACTTCTAATTATTGCCTTAGCTAGATCTATGCTTTGTTACATTGGATTTTTATTATTTTTTAATTTCCAAGTATTTCAGAATTTCAATTTGTTTATTTCTCCTTTGATCCTTTGATCTTACCACAAGAAAAAACCCCACAAACAAAAGAAAAAAGAAAAGAAAAGCAAGTCTTTGGGGTGCCTGGCTGGCTCAGTCAGTAGAACATACAATTCTTCATCTCCTGCTCATGAGTTCAAGCCCCATGTTGGCCATAGTGATTACTTAAAAGAAAGAAAAAATCTTAAAAGAAATGTATATCTTCTTTTCCAAGCATATGGGGTTTTTATGGTTGCATATTCATTTTTTTAAAAAATTTCTTTATTTGAGAAAGAGAGAGAGAGTTTGGAGGAGAGGGGCAGAGGGAGAGGGAGAGAGAATCTTAAGCAGACTTTGCACTAAGTGGGGAGCCTAGCTCAGGGCTCCATCCCAGGACTCAGAGTGTGACCTGAGCCAAAACCAAGAGTTGGTTGCCTAACTGACTCAGCAAGGAACCCCGGTTACCTATTGATTTTTAACATAATCCCACTGTGATCAGAGTGTTGTCTGTACAATAATAATCATTTGAAATCCTAAAATTAATGAGTATAGTTATCCTCCAACTAAATAATAAGAACCTTATGATATCTCTGCCTGATTTAATTTAATCAAAACTTCTCTTACTTTATATGCTATTACTATCTACTATTTAGTTTTTTCTTGTTCCACAAAGCATCATTATTGTTTAAATATTCTGTGTATGTTTATGTTTACTTAAATATTTATTATTTTATTTCTTCATTATTCCTTCTTGCTTTTCAAAACTTCCATCTTGGATTATATTTGTTCTGCCTGAAAGATATTTTTGTTGGGTAGAGTGTTCTAGTTTGCCAGTTGTTTCCAGATTTCTTCAGTATCCTAGAATTTCAACATAATGTTTCTAGGTGATTTTTTTTAGGTGATTTCTTTTTAAAATCTTGCTTAAGATTAGTTAAGGTTCTTGAATCTATGCATTGATGTCTTTTAACATTTTTACAAAAAGTTCAACAATTATATCTTCAAATATTTCCTCTGTTTTACTTTTTCTTTTCTTTTCGGACCTCTGATTAAATGTATATTAGATCTTCTCAGTCTAACCTACAAGTCTATTAACCCCTCTCTCATTTCTCATCTCTTCTTCTCTTTGGGGTCTGCATTTTCTTCATTTATTTGGTAAAGTTCACTAAATGTTTATTTAGTTTTGTGTAACCCATTTTTAAAGACATTCACTAAATTTTCAATTTTCATTATAATATATTCTATTTTTTTAAAGATTATTTATTTTTAGAAAGAGAGATTGAGAGAGTGGAGATAGGGGCAAAGGGACAGGGAGAGAGAGAATCTCAAGCAGACTCCCTGCTGAGCACAGAGCCTGAGGTAGACTTTGATCTCACGACCCTGAGATCACGACCTAAGCTGAAACCAAGAGTCGGATGCTCAACTAAATCAGCCACCCAGGCACTCCAGTACATTCCATTTTTAGGGGTTCTGTATGATTTATTTTCATTTTCACTTACTCTTTACTCACATGTTTAATTCTTTCTTTAACTTATTGAAATACAGTAAACAATTATTTTCTATGGAGTTTGATAGTTACACAAATGAAGTGAATCTTATTCTGTTGTCTTTTGTTTCTACTGGCTCTCACTCATGATGACTTTATCGGCATGAATTCAATGATTTTTTTCCCCGTATTTTCCCTTGATCTCTATCTGTGGAAATTATCTTGGGCTTGTGATTAAGGTAAGTACCCTCAAGAAAGGATTTGAGTTTGGATCTGTCAGGCCCTTGGAGGAAACATCATTCTAGATTGGCTTTAAAGTAGATACTCAGCTTTAGGTTTTCCAGGCCACCCATGTGTTGTCTATTTGGGCCATAAACCTACATGAGGGCTACTTTGCTGTTATAAAATCTCAAGAGATTACCTCACATTCCTACCAACGTTCAAAGCAGGTAGTATAATTTTCCTTGCAGTCTCCTGAATGAGGAACAGATTTATATCTAGTCAACCCTTAAGCCGTGGGTATGGCCATTTAGGGCTCAAGCTCGGTGGAAGGATCTCCTGTTAGATTTCCCATCTTAGATGGGCTTTGTCTCCTATTCCTTGACATCCAGAAGTCTAGTGGTTAGGTTCAGCAAATGCTCTTAAAGTAGAAGTTGGCTTTGGAGAGATGCTTCACTCTTTTATGTCTCTTCCTTCATTTGGTCACTAGATGATGATTTCTTATTTTCTTTTCACTTACCTTATGGATGTATTCAAGATTTAAAAAGTGTTTTTGTTTTCTGTGAGAGAGTCAGTCTGGGCACCTAGTCTGCCAGTTTAAAGAAACAAAAATGATTGCCATTTTTTCCCCACACAGTAATACTCAATTCTGGTAAGAATACAGTGAGACAGATACCTATATTATTTTGGTAAAATCTTCCTGGATAATAAGATGTATAACGAGCCTTATAAATATTCATATATTTGGTCACAATAATTACAAATATAGGTTTATGACCTAGCAAAATGATCACAAATTCAGGAACGTGAATTTTGTTTATGGCAGTATGGTTTAAAACAATCTAAATATCCCATAGTACAGAAATAATAAAATAAATAATGGTATATCCATAGGCTATAACATTATCTAGCAATTACAACTATATTTTAGAAAAATATTTTGGGACATATGAAAATGCTTTAGGTATAATATTTTTTTTTTAACGTTTTTTGGTTTTTTTTTTTAGATTTTTTATTTATTCGACAGAGATAGAGACAGCCAACGAGAGAGGGAACACAAGCAGGGGGAGTGGGAGAGGAAGAAAGCAGGCTCACAGCAGAAGAGCCTGATGTGGGGCTCGATCCCATAACGCCGGGATCACGCCCTGAGCCGAAGGCAGACGCTTAACCGCTGTGCCACCCAGGCGCCCCTAGGTATAATATTAAGTAAAATATTGGGATACAAAATTATAGACAAAGCATCATTCTATGCTAGAAAAAAGTGTTGAGATGAAATAATTACTTGACATTTCATTTTGCCTTTTTTGTATAAATATGAGCACTTTTAATTTTGAATTTTCTCTCTTCAAAGTACTTTTTACAATGAACTCTTATTTTTATAAGATAAAAAAGAGGTTATTTTTCTGTTTTTAAACAGAAGTCTTAGACAACAAAATGGTCTAAACGTTGGTACTCTGAAAAATTGACCTTCCCTAGTGTTTCAATAACACACTTCATTTTCCCAGTGTTTAATGATTAAAAATGTCCTTTGTGTAAAAGATAACACTTTTAATGAATGATTCGAAAAATTATACCTGATTAAAGGTGATTAAGAAACAGTCTGAAAAATGGTCAGTCTGGTGTTTTCAGACATTTTAACAAGCAGAAAGGATTTACTGCAAAGGTGATCCCATTGATTATGCAAAAGTGCAATCATTAAGAGGTCTAAAAAAAACAACTGGACCTAAAAAAATTCTCTTCTCTAGCAAATAGTAAACTTGGACCGACTTTGCATGCCTCTCCTTCTCTCTCTCTCTCTCCCCCCTAAAGCTCAAAATCTTGCTATAATGATTGCCATGACATGGCCTCAAATATGACTAAGCCTTGATGGATCTGTCACATGTGGCACAACTTAGATTTGGGAAATGTTTACAACTAGAGCATGAAAAGCTCATAACAAAGTAATAAGAAGTAAACAGGTCCAATCTATGCAGAGAATGGGATTTACAAAAAACCCCAAGAGTCATGGAAGAGATGTCAAAAGTGGTAGTTTAGTGAAAAATGAAAGGAAAAAGATAAGAAACTCATAATCAAGAAGAGGTCCAACTGCACTGGAAAACCTGGGTTTGAAATGTGTGGGCCCACTTATATGCAAATCCTTTTTGATAAATACAGTACTATAAATATATTTTCTCCTATGATTTTGTTAATATTCCCTTTTCTTCAGCTTACTTTAAGAATATAATATATATGGGGCCCCTAGGTGGCTCATTTAAGTGGCCAACTCTCAATTTTGGCATGGGTCATGATCAGAGGGTCCTGGGATTGAACCCTACATCAGGCTCTGTGCTCAGCAGGGAGTCTGCTCGAGGCTTCCCTCTCCCTCTCCTGCTCCCACTCCCCCCACTCATTCTCTCTCTCTCTCTCAAGTGAATACATAAATCTTTTAAAAAGAATACAATATATAATATATATAAACATGCAAAATATTTTATTTTTTTAAATTTAATTTAATGTTTTAATTGACATCAGTAAGGCTTCTGATCAACAGTAGGTTATTAGTAAACTTTGGGGGAAGTCAATAATTACATGTGGATTTTCATTTACATGGGGGGTTAGTATCCCTAACACCCTTGTTTTTCAAGGGTCAACTCTAATTCTACATATTGGTTGTCCAGGGGACAGTTTTTAGTATCACAACTTTATGTGGGCTGCCTTTTCCCCTCAGTGGGAAATACTCTGGCACCAAACATACTCTTTTTTACATATGTAAGTTCCATAAACACACAGACTGTTTTATTCACTGCTTAGTCTGGACTGATATTCAGTCAGTAAACACTGGTACAACCTACTGGACTTAATGAGTTTGGATTGGTGGAAGCCTAGGATGCCTGTGTTGTATCATTTGTATAAAAATCACACATATGACCCCTGGATGTATTCTCAATGCCTATGGCATTGCCTGGCACATTAAGCATTCAATATATATATTGCTATTCAATATATGTATATATTGCTATTGCAGTTATTCAAAAATTCTCCATCTGTCCTTTCCTGTTTGTTCCCACTGCCATGGTATAATTCCATGCATGACTTTCAATGACATATCTTGAACACCCTCATACTTGTCACAGCCATCATCAATGCCAAACTCTATCTACCTGTTGATAACTATCCTATCACCAGAATAATAGTTCTAAAATGCTATTTTTGTCAGGTCGCTCTCCTGTTAAACCAACAAAACATACCAATGTCTCTCTTTCATCTGTAAGAGAAAATCCAAAAGTTCAAATACTTCAATTGGCATCCAAGACTTTCCAAAATCTAGCTCAAACCTATTTTCCAATTTTAGCTTCCAAAATTCTTCTGCATCTTTGCTTATAACGTTCTTCCTTATTGGATTATTCTCCTTGTTTCATCCAACAGCTCAATTCTATTTTCTCTATGAAGTCCATTCTGATTACTCCAACCCATTATAAACTCTTCCTCTTACAAAATCCAATCTCTTAAGTTTTATATTTTTGATGCAAAGTATAACCTACCTTGTGTTTCTAATATATACATATCTTATTTCAAAATTGTAAATTGTCAGAGTATAGGAACCCTATTTGTTATTTCTTTGCTTCGTTGCTCACAATCCTAGACCAATATGTGGAAATAGTAGATAAGAACACAATCCTAGAATAATATTTGAAAACAGTAGATAAGAACACAGATACTTGCTGGTTAATTGGCTCACTCCTCCGTTAATTCCTTTCCATTTATTCAACAAATACTTTTGTCTCTACTCTGTGCCTGGCAGTGAGGACATAAAAGTGAGAAGACACAGTCCCTGATTTCAAGGACTTTACTGTCTAGATCTCTACCACCAAAGAATATTAAATAATCCACTCATTGTCCAATGGAAGAGGTTTGAATTATAATTTCTTAACCTGATAACCATTGCTGCTTTTGTAGAATTCTTTTTGTCTGAACTCTTTTGTTGTTACATTTTTTAAGGAACATCTGCTGTTAAACAGAGGTTAGAAGTTTAAGCAAAATAAGAGCCATGTAGAAAACTCTAGGCCAGTGGTTCTCAAACCTGGCTGTACATAACAATCCTCTGAGGAGCTCTTAAAAGATGTCCAATGCTAGTGCCCTAATGGAGACCAATTAAATCAGAATGGGGAGAGGGGGCACATCTAGGCATCTACTTTTTAAAAGCTTCCCAGGTGATTCTAGTGTGCAAAACATGAAAACTGCTCTAGGCTAAAATAAAACTGCATTTCCACAGATTACAATTATGTTGAGAGAATAGTAACAAATGTGTAATTTATATATTCACAGGAAAATAAAATCATGCCATTATATCCATTGGTTTAAATAACTAAATGAAGTGATATTTGCTAAGGAAACAATTTCAAAATTGTTTACTATTTTTACCAGTGTAGATAAAGAAATAAACAGCTCTATAACATATCAGCTCTTTATTTTTGTTTTGCTAAATTATGAATTAAATTCTTTCCACTCATTTTTAAAATACTGGTTTGAACAGAGAGGATCTAACAGAAAATGTGATGGTCAACTACATTACACAAAGCCAATACTAGTCTAGAGCTGGTGTTCTCAAACTCCTCAGGCATCAGAATCAACTGGAAGGCTTGCCCAAACCCAGATCTCTAGGCCCGCAACTCCAGACTTTCTGATGCAGTAGGTCTGAGTTGGAGCCCCATAATTTTCATTTCTGAACAGATTCTCAGGTGATGCTGATGCTGCTGGTTCAGAGATCACATTGAGAACCACTATTCTATATAGAGTAGCAGCTCATAATAGAAGTTTGATAAATACTTGATCAATTAAAATAAGTCGAATGGTACATTTTAGGATATAGGAACCTATGGTACATCCCAATATGTGTAAGGGTAGACTACATTTCCATTAGTTTTTTCTAGGTCTTGCTCATGAATCACTATATAAAAAAAATCAACTGAAGTGATTGTTAAAAATGCTGATTCCTGGGTTCCATTCCAGGTCAATCTAATCAGGATCTGTTTTGGCATGGCCCAGGAATCTGCATTTTAAATAAACTCCTCATGCGTTTTTTTTTTAAAGATTTTTATTTATTTATTTTAGAGATCGAGAGAGAGAGA
>NC_048238.1:78623260-78790041 GCF_002007445.2 Ailuropoda melanoleuca | reverse complement strand
TAACCGCCATGCCACCCAGGCGCCCCATACTATTGCTTTTTTCTAGATGCCCTTTCTCTCTATCTCTGCAGATATCCTGTACCTTTCTTCAAAGTCCAGCCAAATACAGCTTCCTCTGAGCAGTCCCCCTTGATTTCATGACTACCACATACGAGAGATGGAATACAGAGAAATACTGGGTGTTCTGGGATGGGGCACTGGGAAAATTGGAATGGAGCTACAGGATTGGCTGAGTTTTGCACACGGAAGTTATACACCTGACTTCTTTCTCATGAATGGGAAACTGCAAGAGTTGTAAAGAAAGTAAATTCAAAAAGTACTTAACCCTGAATGTCTTGGTCAAAGTAACTGTATTTGGAACAGAGGTATGGTAGATCTGCCTGGACAGGAAAGGGGACTAGAGGAGAGGAGACAGAATGGATAACTTCAACTGCGCAGTAAGGGAATTGGATAGTTTACATTCACTTAGGGGCCTTTCTTTATCCAAGTGGAGAACGAAATAGACAACTACCTTGCTCAGTGGGTCTAGCGCCTGTGCTGGGGAACGAGGAACACGGAGAAGTTAGATCAACGTTGGCAACAACGTCTGAGAGGGCTGAGGGGCTAAGTGTGGAGCTAATAAGTGACAGAGTTCTAACTCTGGATTCAGGAACTTCAAAATCTATGGTAGTTTTCTGTAAGTGTGTTACCTGTCTTACCAATAAGAATTTGTATCTCTTGCGAACTCTCTAGATGATTGTGGTGAAGTTTAAGAACTACTGGTCCACTCTACTGGATATGTGTATGTGGTGACTATCTACACTTGAACAAATCCTTGTAGCCACCTTCCATTCAACAGCTAGTAGAAATTACACAAACTAATGTCCTACATTGGAACAGATAATACATATTTGGAAGCACAAAAAGGACTCTCATGACTGAAGTTAGGCATTTTCTTCTACGTTTCATCTTCAGCAGTTTACATAAGATAGTCAGTCAGCCCATCAACAAATACTGAAAGCTTCTGACATATTTGCTATCACAAGATAATGGCATTGATAATTTGTTGTTTTAAGTCTCTGACAATTAAAAAATGGCTAAAACACTGCTTCCCCCCCCCCGCCCGTAATGAGATAGAACCACAGAAGTGACTTAAAAATCATTGAATTCCATCATTTTATTCTGGAGACATGGAATTGACTAAAGCCCAGAGAGATCAATGACTAATATGCTTCAAGTGTCTAAACTGTGGAGTGACACAGCCAGTGACTAGATTTCTTTCCCATCAGTCCTCTACTATCTTACATGTGTCAAGAATTAGTGAATATTCTGACAGTGCACATCTGTGGAAGCACCAAACTTGCTGACTTCAGTGCCATATACATAGTGGTGCTGAGATGGGTGTATAATTTCAGAAATTCACATCAATGTACATTTTGCAAAGCCTTCACATAAGATCAGGAAATAGGAAACTCTTTGCCATATACTTTTATACTAATATGCGCTCTCTGGGTATAAAATTAATCACCACACTATCAAAAATCAATTGCTAAATTATCTTGCAAGCTAAGAAATACAAACCATTAAGTTTAGTAGATGAGTACACTCTCCAGGTGATACTTATTCTCCTCGTTTGACAATTGACTGGTCACACCTGCTTTCTTTTCCATAATACACACATGGAATTATCTTATATAGAAAAAGGCCCACCAGACATTCAATTAACCCAGATGTCACACATCTGTTGCTATCTCTATAAATGCGGCGATTTGCTGGTAATTACTCTTCCGATAACAATCAAAAACTTCACACCTCTTTTTTTATTGTGATAGTCTCTTGCTTCCTCCATCCAAACTGCCTCAATGACTTTGTTTGTGATCCAAAGATTCCAGAACATATCCAACTATTTCAGATCTCGCAAATGGACTTGTAAACAAGTCTGGCATCTACATTTAGTGATTTGGAAACTTACACGGTATCAGAGTATTCTATAAAATTTCAAAATAAGAACCCAGGCTAGCTAATAAGGGTCTAAAGTTGTTATTCTAGTCTAAACAGGACTATAAACTTGCTATGAGAACATTAAGTAAATTGTATTATTGCTTTGTACCTGAATTTTCTAATCTGTAGTATGTGCAGGAAGACTGGGCTCTTCATTCTACTTTACAGAATTTTTGGAGCATATGATTGCTATGGTCTGAATGCTTCTGCCCTCCATTCCAAAAATTCATATGTTGTTAATGTAATGCCCAAGGTGATGATATTAGGATGAGAGATCTTTGGGAGCTGATTAAATCGTGAGGGCCAAGCCCCCATGAAGGGGATTAATTCCCTTATAAAAGAGGCCCCAGGGGGTTCCTGGGTGGCTCAGTCGGTTAAGCTTCTGCCTTCAGCTCAGGTCATGATCTCAGGGTCCTGGGATCACACCCCACATCAGGCTTCCTGCTGGGCGGGGCATCTGCTTCTCTCTCTACCTCTGCCCCTCCCCAGCTTGCTCTTGCTCTCGCTCTGGCACTTGCACTCTCAAATAAAATCTTAAAAATAAAAAAAAAAAGAGGCCTCAAAAATCTAGCTCACCCCTTCCACCATGTGAAGATACAAGAAGTCTGCAACCCAAAAGTTCCTCACCTAACCATGCTGGCTTTCTGATCTCAGACTTCAACTTCCAGAATTGTGAAGAAAAAAAAATTAGGTTCTCTAAAAGCTGCTTGGTCTGTGGTATTTTGTTAGAATAACCCAAAATGGCTATGACAATGGTTATATAAATTTCCTGGGGCATTAACCATGTCGTGGTAATAGCTTCTCCTTGATTTGAAATATACAAATCTGGTAGCACAGATGTTTTTCTTAATAATAAATGTTACCATTTATTTACATAGCACTTACTATTATTCAAAAGGGTTCAAACATAAGGCATTAAGTACCTGCTATGTTCCAGACACTGTGCTAAGTACTAGAACTATAAAAAGGACTAAAAAAGGACTAAAACCTAGTCCCTTGCTTTGGGGGTCTCTGAAGCAGCCCCATAAATAAAATATCTCTTTCCTGCTCAAATTCTGAGCCAACTGTATTGTCCTTTGTAGAACATAGAAGTAAGTTAGGTAGATAGCAAAATACTAACTTCATTTCTCATAAAACAGATATTCAAGAATCTGATGCTTCTAAAGCCAAGGAGATTTCATAATCTGAATCCCAGAACTACTACTTAACCATTTAGCAGATTAGGACAGGAAAAACTGTCCCTGGAGAACAGGGATGTCTATATGCTCCCTGTAGGCAGCTGTTCCCAAGGACGCAGGGCAGAGGAAAAGGCTTCACTATGGACACTTAATTTCTGCATCCAAAATCACCAAATAATTTACTCCTCTCCCATCCTCAGTAAATAATGAGTAAGGAATAGAGGCCAGGTGTGTTACACTAATGGATGTTCTTCCATCTGGAAAGAACTACCAGGAGTGGAGAGGAAGCACTCCCCTACCCTAACACCTGCCCTCAAGGACTTCATCTCATTGATACAGAAACCTGAGAGCTAAATAGAGATGTTTTGTCTGTATTATATAAGAGCCAGCTGAGTTCTAGAAGAGTCACATAGCTAGGTTAGAAATCAAGAGAATATCTCAATTCTTTATGGTATGAATTTGGACACTGTTACCAATGCAATTAGACCATGGACTTGTCTATACCTACATTTTTTTCTCTTGCAAGTGAGACATGGGCTTGGATTCCAAATGGTTTTGTGACTATCTAAGGTTTTGACAAAAGCATCTATCATCTTGTGTATAGATGTGGTTGTTTTCTAATTTGAATCTTCTACCATAAAAGCAGGTAAGACAAAATAAATTGAATGCCACTATTGTAACGTTATAGAGAGTTATAGAGAAAGCAGCCAGGCAAAAGTGAGACAAACAGATAAGGAAGACAAAATAAAACCAGGTGGTTATCTAATGCTCAATATGAGAAAGAATGCTTAATTTTGTCAACTGGCACTGTGTTTCTATAATAGTTTTGAGTCACTACTGCTTACTAAGCATCTGGTATATACAGTTCTGGTTAAGCACTACTTATGTACATGATGTCATTTAATTTTCACAACAAATGTACAAAGACATTCTCTTTCTTCAGATAGGAAAACACTTATTTAGATCAAGTGACTTGTCCAATTTCACGTCATCCTTAATATGTGGTAGTGTCAGAATTTGAACCCAAGACTTCTGACTCCAGAGCCCACACTCTTAACCAGTACATTCTACTGGTCTGTCAGCTAAGAGCATACATTGAGTTACCTCTGAAGGCGACACATCCAGTGAGGGACAATAAAATACATCTAAGAGAGCAGTTTTATTTCCAAGCTTATAATACAATTACGTACATATGACACAAATATTTATAAGGCTTTAAAAAAAGTTTACAGTGCACAGGTGAGCACAAATAAACCTATTAGCGAGCACAGGACTCCTGAGAGGAGCTGAAATGAAAAAGTGATAAAAAACAAGAGTTGAGCTCACAAGCACGTGCTAAAAGTCTGAGCCATTTAAAGATGGGGTAAGCTGCCTCAGTAGTAAATTCTCATCGTGTGAGGGGCTTCCTACGCAGGCCGGATGGACAAACACTTCGTAGATCAAACTGGGTTGTTTAAATGGCATCTAAAGTTCCCCTAATCCTGAGATTCTGTGATTTAGTCCATTTATTTTGAATAGCCATTGTGCACCAAGTGCTGGGATAAGGTCCTCTCACTAAGGAGAATAAGCCATACGTTCGAGGAGACTGCAATCGAGAGGGGAAATAGCACAAACCCAGAAATGTAGAATGAAGTGTGATATGGCATGGGAGCAAAAAAGATCTACACCTAACTCAAACCGGAAAGGGGAATTAAAAAGGGAAATCAGACGTTTCTTAGAGGTGATGCCTAAACTAACCCTTGAAGGAAGAGTAAAAATTAGCCAGGTGTTCCAGCTCCCTATTGCAATGTAACAAAGTATTTTTAATACTTGAAACAATCATGTCTTAGAATTTGGGTACTTACTTAGCAGCTGGGCTGGTTGGTAGGATGCAAGACAGTTTCACTCACATGCCTGGTACCTTGAAGGAGATGGCTTTAAAGCATAGTCTCTCTCTGCTAGAACCTTCCTTCTTTCCATGAAGTCTCAGGGCTTCTCCATAAGATCCCTCCGGCAGGGCAGGTGGATTCTTAACAAGGTGGCTCAAGGCTCCAGGAACTACTGCCCCGAGAGATCAAGGTGGATGCTCCAAGGCTTCTTATAACAGCCTTAGAAGTCAGGCAGTATCACAGCCAACACAATTTATTGGTTACACATGAGTCAGTGTGGGAGGGAACACATAAGTGTGTAAACACCAGGGAGGTGTGGTTTATTTGAGACTATCATGGAGACTGGTTACCATACCACGCTAAGAGGTTTGGAGATTCTGATGGTATAATTTTCCGCTAAAAGGAATATCATGCACAAAGGCGATGGTACATGTAAGAATAAATCCTGAGAAACATCAGGCTGCCACTGTTACCAGCACAGCGTGTGAAAGGGAACAGAGGGGAGATCCGCTCTGCACTTAGCTGCCAAATCCCGAGTCCTGGGCCCCACATAGATGACCTTAAACCAGAAATGAGGACGTGTGCCAACAGCCTGTTAGAACATGTGGACCACTCTGAAGTTCTGGGCATGCACAGACATGCCTTAGCCAAAAGTATTAAAAAGGCATTATCAGGAACTGGCACTGAAGTGGCATCCAGATAAAAATCGTGAGAATAAACAAGCAGCAGAGAGAGAATTCAAACAAGTAGCTGAGGTATACGAGGTGTTATCAGATGCTAAAAAATGAGACCTCTATGACGAATATGGCGAAGAAGGATTAAATGGTGAAGGTGGAAGTCATTTTGACAGTTCATTTGAGTTTGGCTTCACCTTCCATAACTCAGACGATGCCTTCACGGATTGTGTGTGTGTGTGTGTGTGTGTGTGTGTGTGTAAGAGACTGGTTTCTATTCAACTTCTTTGAAAACCCACTTGTGGACTTTTGGGGGGCTCACAGACGTCCCCCATAGAAGCCAAGGCAGAGAAATGTTTTTCACTGCCTTCAGTGGATTTCCATATTTTGAAGGGAATTTGCTCCTTTTAATATAGGATTTACATTCTCAGGTTCACTAGGTCATGGAAGCCTCATTTCATTCTCTTCCATGTCATTTGAGGATAGTTGGGTGGGCAGCTTCAAATCTGTATCAACTTTTACTAAAATTGTTAGTGGCAGGAAAATCATTACAAAGAGAATTGTTGAAATGGTCAAGAAAGAGTAGAAGTTGAAGGCAGCCAGTTAAAGTCCTTAACAATAAATGGTAAGGAGCAGCTGCTATGCTTGGATAACAAGTAATTCAATGCAACCAATTAATACAAAAGTTAACTATAACAAGCACCATTTGAGGATTAGTAGGAAACTTTTTTTTTTAAGATTTCAAATGAACTTGACTTTCAGTATAACTGTACCTAATCTTAAGTATTCATAACCACAACTCATGGTAGCCCATATTTGTCAGACTTTTGAGTTTATTGTTGGAGCCTCTTAGGACTATTTTTTTTTTGTCTTTAAAATTGTTGTAAATCTTTGTGTCTCTATTAAATGTAATCCAAGGTGGCCATGACTCTTTCATGCATTAATACCAGCATGGATCTATTTTCTCAATGTGTTTGCAATGTGAGACAAGTAGTGTCAACCTGCTGTGTAGTTCATATTGCCTGGATGAATCTTCCACAACAATAATTTCTTTTTTTTCAGTATTTAGTAGTGAAAGATATTAATGTGTTATAGTAATACATTTCTGGTTTAATATAAATTGAGGATGCTTTCTAATTGTGTATGAATGCTGGCAAGTTAGTAAATTTTGACAATTGTTTAAATATATAATGTTAAACTTAGGCTTAAAAAAGTAAACCTGGTAAACTGGGTCTTTGTCTTTTGCTATATATATATTTAAAAAAAGAAATGTGAATGTGCATTTGGTGCATTGAAAAAAAAAAAGTCCTGAGAAACACCAAGCCACAAAACTGTAAACTGTGTAAACCATAACTGTGTTATGGTTAAGAGTGCAGGCTCTAGAATTAGACTTTGGAGCCAGTTATTCTCCATTGCAGATTTTGTACCCTAGAACTAAACTGTCCAAGGTTATTAAATTTAAGTTAAGTGATTGAATTATTTAAATTAAAAGTTCAGTTGTCTGGTTTCACCTCAATCACAGTGGCTACATTTCAAGTGCTCAATAGCCACATGTGGCTAGTGGCTACCATATTGAATAACACAAACATAAAACATCCCCATCACAGAAAGTTCTCATGGACAGCAGTGTGCTTGACGGTCTTTTAATAGACTTTCATTTAACTAACTTGCCTCATTAACGCTGTATTCCCATTGCAAAACTTATCAATTGATACATAAGACATACTGAAATTCATGGGTAACCACACATTTTGTCACCCCCCAGTTTAACTGCTTATAAAAAGCCAGTTGTGTTTGTTCCCAAACTTGTGTATTCCAGTTTACTTACATTGCAATTACATAACTTAGTTTAATTTGTCAACAGATAAAATACAGATGGGAAAATTCTTCTATGCAAATTAAGTTGAATGCCTTATTAAGAATTAATAAAGACAAGTTAAAATTTATTTGCTGCATAATTAGTCTTAGGCTAGAGAAATTATAAGATATTAGAAAGAAAAACATCTAGAACTATATTCAGATAACTTCAAGAGTCTCCACTTTAAAAAGCCTGAAACTGCAAAGTGTTAGACAATAATGGATTCAATTTATAAAAGAAAAATGAAGCTGAACTCCAATAAATAGAATCATTTATCAAATGATGGACAAACACATACGATATTCTAAGTTAATATAAATACATTTAGAGAGATAATCAGACATTGTATGCTTCCTAGTGGAAGAAGACAACACCACATATTAAGTCTTGAAAAAAATCAAACCTCTAGATCCAATCAAGTTTCTAGATCCAATTGTGGCTAATCTCCAGCCACAATTACCATTTTATAGGAAAGACAGAGGACAACGAAACTCATTAAACTACACCATGGGAATGCAATCAGCAAAATCCATACTGTGGGAAATGATACAAGACAAACGACCTAGTTTCTTTTTTTTCTTAATATTTTATTTATTTGAGAGAGAGAAATGAAGGCAGATGCTTAACCGACTGAGCCACCCAGGCACCCCGACCTGGTTTCTTCAACACACTGCAAAGAGAGAGAGATGGAGAGGTAACTAACAGATTAAAAGAGATTTAAAATATAGAGCAACCAATCACAATGTGTAGATGTTATTTGGATCCTAATTCATATTCGGTGTGTAAAGTATTTAACATGAGACAATGGGAAATATGTACAATGGCAGATTATTTGATGTTATTAGGATAATTATTATTAATATTATAGGTGAAATAATTGTGATTATTTTTAAAAAGTGTCCAGTTCTTTTATAGATATATAATGAAATATTTACACGTGATATGATGACCAAGATTTGCTTAAATATTCTATGGGAGGGAATAGTGGATAGAGGTATGGATGAAGCATGATGGGTTGATTATTTTAAGCTTTTATTTATTTAAGGGAGGGAGAGAGATTGGGGGGGGAGGAGTAGAAGGAGAAGCAGACTACCTGTTAAGTAGGGAGACTGAAGCTGGGCTCAATCCCAGGACCTGAGCCGAAGGCAGACACTTAACCAACCGAGCCACCCAGGCACCCCTGACAGATTATTATTGGGACTGGGTATTGGGTACATAAGGAGGATTCATTATACTATTCTATCTACTTTGTCTACATTCTAAATTCTCCATAACACAAAGTTTTAAAAAGATAATGTATCATTTTTCTCACCAAGTTTTTCTAAGAGACCAGCTAAGTCCCAGTAGCACCAGATGAAGAAAGTGTAAACAAAGTAATATAATAAAGATTAAGAATGTTCTAGTTATTTTCCATAATTTCTCCCTCTTAATATCAAACCAAATTAAAAAAACATATGTCCCTGCTTCAAACACAGGGTGAAGGCACTAAAGTCTGCCTACTGGGTATTCAGCTCTGATTCTGGCATCAGCACTGATTGAAATCCCAGGTTCATTACTAATTGCATTACCCATGGACAAGGTAATCAATGTTTAAAACTTCAGTTTCCTCATCTGTAAAATGGGAGTAAGAATAAAAGTACCTGCATTATAAGGTCATTAGGAAAACTCAATAATATAACCCAATGTAACATGTTTTGCTTGTTTGCAGCAGAGCCCACAATGGGAACTAATAAGAGAATATACAATGGAAATCGTGAGAACAATATGGAGAACAGCTTTGAAGGTCATACCAGTGAACTTGGATTTGCTCTATTACATGAATTGTAAACATTCAAAACACTTGAGTGAGAGAAAATGTTTAAGAAAACTGATTTTGATGGGACAAAAATAGAAGGTAGAAAAACCACATAGTTGTTGCAATTTTTGCAGGAAGACCTACACCTACGTGGTGGCTATAGAAACGGAAAATAGGGGCACCTGGGTTGCTCTATCATTTAATGTTTAAGTGTCTGACTCTTGATTTCGGCTCAGGTCATGATCTCAGGGTCCTAGGATCGAGCCCCGCGTTGGGCTCTGTGCTCAGCAGGGAGGCTGCTGGAGACTCTATCTCCCCTGCCCCGTTCTCAATAAATAAATAAATCTTTAAAAAAAAAAAAGGAAAATAAAGGACATCCAGACACTCCTGTGAAGAGGCACTAAAGTTAGAAATAGCAAGGTGTCCATTTGACTCCTGACTACTAATTATCAGGGAGCCCCATCTTCAAACCACTCACCTCAGGTGGGTAGAAACACAGAGGAAAAGAGATGGAAGGAAAGGTGGAAGACAAAAGGAGACATCAGTCTCGGGTTTCAAAGACTGTTCCCTATTTACTCACATTACTCAGTGCTAACACGAAAGATGTCAGAGGCTTAATGCAGATCTGCGTAAATATGTAAAGTACCAGTTGAGGTTTAATAAGACCTGATTGCTTGGGACGAGTGAAGGATCAGGAAGATACCCAATGCAGTTTCTTGCAGATGACCGAATGTATTTTTCTCTTGCCACTCTCAGCTTCCTTGCCCATAACCCCCAGCTGGGAACGAAAGAAGTAAGGGCAGCTAATTGCTCACAAAGGGAATTACAAGAAAAATCTAAAAGTCATTTACAACTTTCACTGTTACTCAACAAAATAGACTGTTCTCCTCCAGGAAGTGGCATTCTTTATAAAGTTACATTTTCTTAAGCAAACTTTTTCCAGGCCCACCGCAGTAAAGAATGCATTTAAGATTCTCATTCCTTCCTAACTCCAATCATCCCCAATGTTATTTTTCACTTTAAAATTGAGCAATACTCCAGCTTTTCTTAGATGATAGAGCCAGTCTTATAATGTTCAACCAGGTAGCTTGGAGGTTTCCCTCGGGCTACTTCCGACGCTGTTTCTCCTGGTCAGCTAATTGAAAGGCAGCTCAAAAAAGACAAGCTTTCTGCATCTAGACTCCTAAGAAAAGACAACAGGGGATTGGGTGTTCCGTCTCTGCCAACCTTCTTGATTATAGGTGACTGGAGTAAATCCCTTACATCTGTGCTACAAGGATACCTACATTCAACGGAAGGTCTTTTAATTCTGAAAGCATCATGGGGCCTGATGAATCAAACTGATTTCTTTGAGTAAAATGAATTCTGGAAGCATTAAGCACTTTTACGGGATGCAGAAAAAGACTGGACTACACAACAATAGAAAAAAGAATGTTTGATTTTTTTGGAGGGACTGTAACCTTTAAAATGAGAGATTTAGAGCTTACAAAATATCTCAAATCCATTTCTTTTTTATTTGATCACTTTCTCAGCTGTGTACATTTCAGCATATTCAAGTGTAAACCATATCACTGAGACAACGAGTTCATTCACAATTCAGACTGTCCACAGCCATGTAAAAAAAAAAAAATCCCCCTCTGCCAGTAATAAATAGGAACAGTTTCTGCATCACTCTGAATTCCGTGAGGAAGTATTCTCAAAGGCTGTTTCCTAACCTCTTTTTTTTAAAAACGATAACACCTTATTAATTTAGACCGCTGGGGAACTTACTATCACTTCATCAATTTTGGTTTGCATAATCTGTCCCCAAGTAGTTTGTTGTTGTTGTTGTTTTAATGAACTAAATACATAACCCTGCTATGAGAACATACCAACACCAGATGGCAGTTGTATGCCACAGCCCCTAAGGTTTGGGCTATAACGTATAAATTGAGAGTGGTTCAAGGTAAAAGACAAATGTACCTTTGCACCATGTTCATATCAAAAGCATATTACATATAACACCCAGTGTTCATCACATCACGTGCCCTCCTTCATGCCCATCACCCAATTATACGCAACTGATAAATTACTGAACACTACATCTGAAACTAATGAGGTAATATAAGTTGGTTAATTGAATTTAAATTTAAAAAAAGGAAAGGGGGGTGCCTGGGTGGCACAGTGGTTAAGCGTCTGCCTTCGGCTCAGGGCGTGATCCCGGTGTTATGGGATCGAGCCCCACATCAGGCTCCTCCGCTATGAGCCTGCTTCTTCCTCTCCCACTCCCCCTGCTTGTGTTCCCTCTCTTGCTGGCTGTCTCTATCTCTGTCGAATAAATAAATAAAATCTTTAAAAAATTAAAAAAATAAAATAAAAAAATAAAAAAGGAAAGGAAGCATATTATAAACTTAAATAATAACTAAATCCTAAAATAATACCTTAGAGCAAATGTCAAACAACTGAATTCCAGAATGCAATTTTATTCACTGTTTCTCAAAAGTTGTCACACAACCTACCTTACCCCAACCGCCAGTGTTTGATGAGAATGCTAATCTTTATATCCATTATCACTTGCATTTAACTCTTCTTTCTGATTTTTTGATCTTCAATATTTTGTTGTTTTGTACCCTCCCCTTGACCTAGTCAAGCATGATAGAGCCACCCGGCCTGGTTATCCCAGCTCATTGAAGGAGCCGTGTTTCTTGTGTCTCTCCATCTTCCTGCAGCTTTCTTGTTCTATTTGCTCTCCCTTTCTTCCTCTACACTTAGGGAACACGATTTACCCTCCACAATTAGTGGTAGGTTTCTCTTCACATTTTTATCCCTGATTTTCTAAATTAGTTTTATTTTTCTTGTTGAGAAGAATTTACTCTGCTCCATTGCTGGAGCAGACGGGAGCTTAGCAAAAATAGCAATTAAAAATGCACCCAAACAACCCAATTCAAATATAGGCAAAGGACTTGAATAGATATTTCTCTACAGAGAATACACAAATGGCCAATAATCAAATGAAAAGATGCTCAACATCATTAGTCATTAGAGAAATGCAAATTAAAACCACAATGAGATACCACTTCACATTCATTAGGATGGCTCTAATAAAAAATATGTGGAAAATAAGCCTCGGCAAGGATGTAGAGAAATTGGAACTCACATGCATTGCTGGTGGGAATGTAAAGGAGTAAACCACTGCAGAAAATAGTTTGGTTGTTCCTCAAAAAGTTAAACATAGAATTACCATACGATCCAGCAATTCCATTCTTAGGTGCATACCCAAGAAAAATGAAAGCAGGGACTCAAAGAGATACTTGTACACACATGTTCAGAGGATCTGATTGACGTTTTTCCAAAGAAGACATCCAGATGGGCAACAGACAAATGAAAAGATGTGCAACATCACTCATCATGAGGGAAACGCAAATCAAACTACAATGAGATATCACCTCTCCCCTGTCAGAATGGCTAAAATTGAAAACACAAGAAACAACAAGGGTTGGCGAGGATGTGGAGAAAAAGTAATCCCCTGTCACTCTTGGTGGGAATGCAAACTGGTGCAGCTACTGTGGAAGACAGTATGGAAGGTCCTCAAAAAGTTAAAAATTGAACTACTCTATGATCCTGTAATCATACTACTGGTATTTACCCAAAAAAATACAAAAACACTAATTCAAAGGGATACATGCACCCCTATGTCTACTGCAGCATTATCTACAATAGCTAAACTATGAAAGCAGCCCCAGCATCCATCAACAGACGAATGGATAAGGAAGAAATGGAATATATATATATATATATATATATATATTTATATATATACACATACACACAATAGAATATTATTCGGCCAATAAAAAGAATGAAATCTTGCCATTTGCAATGACATGGATGGAGCTAGAGAGTATAATGCTAAGTGAAATAAGTCAGAGAATGAGAAATACCATATGATTTCACTTATATATGGAATTTAAGAAACGAACAAAGAAAAAAGAGACAAACCAAGAAACAGATTCTTAACTATAGAGAACAGACTGATGGTTACCAGAGGGGAGGTGGGTGGGAGGATGGGGAAAATAGGTGATAGGGATTGAATCCACATTGTGATAAGCACTGAGCAATGTATAGAATTGTTAAATCACTAAAATGTGCACCTGAAACTAATATAATGCTGTATGTTAACTATACTGGACTTAAAATTTTGAAAAAATTAGCAACAAATAAGGAACAAAAATATTTTAAAGCTTTCTCCCATACCACTAAATCAACCTAATTAAGTTACGATTTGATTTATCATTCACAAAATTATATTACATACCACACATATGCCCAGTAATCAAAGACTAAAATAATTCCTAGGTAGATAGTATAATGTTAGCTTATGCCAAAGCTGACCTTGAAAAATCATTCAAATATGGCTCAGTGTGATTGGAATTACACGTGAATATGTTTTCCTAAGGATCTATTAGTGATTCCTCAGTGTATGTTTTTGAAATAAAATGTATCTGAGTAGCAGCAAAAAAAAAAAAAGGCCACTTGCTGATAATGAAAGCCTAAATAAGAATTGTTTTAACTTAAAGGACAATATGCCACCAAGCTGGAAATTTTGAATAAAGGAAAAACAGAACTTTACCTGGCTGTATCACAAACCCATTAGTTCAGAACTTGTGCCAATTTGACCCAGGCTAGGCCAATGTTGACATTTAAGTGGCTATCAAACAATTTCTTCTCATCGATGTAAGTAAACAAGAGATGGAATTAATCAATTTAAGAGAACAGCAATTTATCAGTTCTTTAGCATATTTATGGTCTACGTAGAAATGAACGTTACTAATTATGACTGATTTCCCCAAAAGTTGAATCTCCCACAAATAGGAGTACTTAGGGTCTCTCATTATGTAATATAACTTTGTTTATCCTGGTGCTTCTCTCATTTTTCTGAAACATTTTTGTTTTATGGTTTCTCTGGCATGATGGAGTATGTCCTACCTCTCTGAAAATTGTCTAACCACTGTGGAGCTAGGACACCCTCTTCCTCAGTCTTAAATCCACTAGCCCATGTCCCAGGCAGAGGAAAGAACCTGGATTCTCTCTCCACATCAGTAATATTGCATTAATATTGCTTTCCATTGGCTGGACACCTAGTTTATGAGACCACTGCACTAGTACTTTTCCTGTTATTTCTAATTCTTAAAACCCTGGGAGACAGACATTGGTATCTCTATTTTAAAGATTTAAAATATGAGGCAAGAGCAGCTATGTGTCTTTGATCAAGGCCACACAGCTCTTAAGTCGTGCAACTAGGTTTCAAACACAAGTCTTTCCACACCAAAGCCTGTGTGTGGCCTTTCTGATAACTGCGCTAACCTTCAAAACACTGGCTTGTTACAATCAACAAGGTATATGAGGGTTTGTACTAGTCCTCAAGGAACAGAGTTGAATTTCTTCTGAAAGAATGTATAATTTGAGCTTTTCCCTTCAAGTGGCCTTGCTCTTTACATTTTTCAGATTTAGTGCAGTTTGACTGTGAAAGCCTTATAGCTCAAAGGTCCCTCTGCATCCATAATCCTCAGTTCTCAGGTTAATGTTAGCATGTCTCAGGGGACAGCTTTCTTCCTGATGACCTTGGCAGGAAAAGAAGTTAACCCCCTCATCAACTCAGTCTGTACGCAACACCAAAACATGAGAGCGCCTCAGTTTTTGCTTCAAATATCTCTTTATATAAATCCCCAGAGCCCAGCCAAGCAGAGCAAATAAATGTCTTCTGTGACTGCAGGGAAGAAAAGTTTCCAGGAAGCTGGGGATCTCACAAGCTGCTCTCAGCCCTGCTGTCGATGAACAAGCAAAGGAATCAAGAACAGATAAGGAACAAGCAGATAAGGGAATTTCCAGTAGAGCCTAAAACAAACTAACAGAGAGGAGATAAGATGTTGGCAGAAAAAAAATAACCTTTGGATGTCCAAAGGGCTGGCCTTTGACAAAATTGTGAAGGAGGTTGTCTGTCTTCTCTTTCTCTCTCTCTGCCCTCACCTCTCCTCCCCTAATTCTATTCCTTCACCCTAAGTAGTCCCAGAGCTAGTGATATTTTTTGAGGGCCTGTCCAAGCTTCCTAGTATGGGGCTGTCTCCTCTCTGCTCCCCCCTTAACATATTTTATGTCCCATAACATCCTCCCTACCCAAGTGAAAACTTGCTCCTTCCTGTGACTTGTTCTCATTTAGGAACTCTAATTAAACTCACTTGGTGAATTTATATAGCAAAGCTCTTGATGGCTAGTAACTATGTCAATCACTACCCCTACCACATCACACATTTGCATTGTGATGGGGCTTTTTTTAATGCAAATTAGACATGTCTTTCCTCCTAAGCTATTGATTTCTTCCCCTTCTTCCACTTGTGAACCCATAAATTCCACTATGGTATTTTTTACAACCTCTCCAACAGCAGGGAGAACATTTTGACTCCACAAGATAAAGGGCTAATGGGCATAAGAGATGTGGCATCTGTTTGTAAACATTAATGGAGCGATGCCCGTTAGGCTGGTATGACTCCCTAACTTGCAGAAGCTTCGAATGTAGGTGGGGAGACAAAGTTAACGCCTATGAAAAGTCAAACAACATCACCAAATAGGACGTCCTTCCTGGATTTGATGATCTGAAACACCAGCTGACGCCCGTGGTCTGACACTACCTAGCAGAGGTAGGAGGGCTGCAGCAAAGACCCAGGAGCTAAATGGTGGAGGGTAAATGAAGCAGTGACAGGGTCACAAGTACACTGTGAAAATGAGCCCATAACCACAGCATGTCCTTCCATCCATCTCAGTGTGTGCTGGATTATTCCAGTGGTGAGGGGGCAGGCTCCAGGGAACACGTGAACGAATCACCATTTGATAAATACCTCTTAGAAACTGCCTTCCATCATTTTCCTGTGAACACATTGGAAATAAAATTGATGGCTTCTTAATTAATTCTGTGTCTAATATCCAGATGGTAAGTTTAGCAATTATACAAAACAATTTCTTTAGGCTGAAGCTCTGAAACCATGATTTAGTAACTGAATTTTCAAAAAAAGATATTTCAAAGCACTACTTAGAGCAGTGGTTCTGAGGCATGGCTCAAAGGGATTGGAGGGTGTTGGGGAAAAGGACACTTAAAAAGAACTACCTACTATGTTTTTCTTTATCCTTCCAAATATAGGCATAGAAGAAACAGCTGCATACATCCCCCTGAATATGGAAATGGCAGTAATGTGGTTCAAATGGTCTGTTTTCAAATTATTTGATTTTCTATCAAATTTTGGTTAAATATTTCTTTCCAAAGTACTTTTATCTTTTTGTAGGCCTTAGGGTGCCAAGTATAACGTCGTTCACAGAGAAGAAATTCAACAAATATTTCCCATCAGTGGGAGAGATCCCAACCTTTTGGAAAAATTTCTGGTATAAACTACAATTTTCCTAACTTCAGCTCTGTTTCAGAAAGCTGTCTCTCAACTGACTGGGCCCTGCCTACTAAGAGATTCATTGAGTGTTAACCACCAGTTTCCATTAGATGAAGATAAGATACTGATGAGAAAGGAGAGGATAAGGTTGGAGTAGGTCCCCCTGCAAGGTAAAAGGAAAAAGGAAAACAAAAAGATGGTGGGGCAATAAACACTTCCTTCCCTCCTTGAAGAGAAAAATATGATGTACCAGGAAAACTTACAGGATTATAAATGTGGTATATATAGGCGCATAACTCTGTGTGCCCCTGATATAGTCCAAAGTCAAGGATATGTTGTTTTAAGTTGGTCCTAGAGGACTTGCTCATGAAGGCCTTCTGCGGATCCTCTTATTTAATTCCAGCCTTACCTCATTCCACTCATCCCAACACCCTATACCATTTTCCTCCCTGGCACTTATCAATGCCTACTTCACTGTACATATGTACTTATTGGTTTGGTTTGTTATCTGTTTGCCCCATTAGGATTAAAGTTCTATGAGGACAAAGGTAGGCCTGTCAAATACACTACCATTAAAATGCTCTGAAAAAGGGTAAAATCATAACATCCACACAAATACAGAAATAAACACGTGTTAAATATTTTATTTAACTCAGTAATGAGGAAACTAGTAAAGTGTTACAACCAGTTAAAAGCAGAATCCAAAGAACAGACACATTTGTAGATCAAGAATGTTGACAATTCAGAAGTATAAATGGGAGGCAAAACTGGTTTTTCCACAGGGGAGGAGAAGTCCCTCCACCTGAGAGAAGTAGATTTGCTTGTTTATAGACAAGCATTATTGCCTATAAACAAGGATTATTTTGCATTAAAATCAGTTAGCCCCAATCTACAGGGTTGCAAGAATGCTGCCATCCAGACAAGATTAGATAACCGTGAAGGTCTGGTTGGAACAACTGCCTAGTTTTCCACTGAAACACAAAATCCTTCCTAGACCACAACAGTGCCTCGCAGAGTGTCTGGCACACAATGGACACGTGAAAGGGCAGCAAGAGGGCCAATATTATCAACATGAACCTCATTCTCTAAATCAGAAACTTGGACATCACCCCCGATTGCCCTCTTTCATGCTGTCCTCCCTCCATACCCAATCAGTCCCCACATGTTATCATTCCTACCATCTGAAAGTATTTGTTTTCCTACGTAAGAGAAATCTGTTCTAATGTGTACATTTCATGATGCCATTCCCATGCCTAAAAGCCACAGCCCTCAAAATAAACCTTAAATGCTTTAGAACCTAAGGCCTTTTATTCTGGGAATATCTAACAAAGAAGAAGTACACGAAAAGATCATAGACAAATCACCAATTTAGCATAGTTCCTAGTACATAATAGGTGCTCAGAAGTATTTGATTATTAATTAATTAACGGAGTTATTCAAAGCAGGTCCTGTATAACTCATCTTTCCCCTGAATTTTTTTTCTGATCATAATTATAGTTTATTCTATAAATACATCTTCTTTTACTTTTCCCTTTTGAATTCATACCTCATTTAAAAAAAGAAAAAGAACCTTGGATTCTATGAAAACTTTTACCTTGACTCTAAGGTACTAGTGTGTTAAAAGCAGAGTTAGCATCTCCAGTCTGACAAAATTTTACTTAGTTATAGGCCCCACCCCATGCCCAGGGGAGCCTCTACATGGTACTGCCAAAGCTCAGATGGGTGTAATGAAAATTAAAGGCCAACATACGAGTTTCATAGATGGAAAATTGTTTCTAAATTAAGTGGAGCTGGCTGGAATGGATGGCCTCTCTGACTTCACTATGACTGATGTTATTTGGTATTTTATTCTCTTCTAAGGGAGGCTGATGTCTAAAGAAACCTTTAGAATCGATGGCTAAGATGCAGCTTGGCTCTATGGCTATGTTCTCTCCAAGAGTACAAGTTTTCTCTTGGGAGATGTTTTTAAAGTTACTGTGCACAAAAGCTCACTAGGAAAAGAGAATGTCAGTTTAAAATTTACTTCCCAGATGCCCTTCACTATGGATTCTTATAGTGAAATGCAGCAATTTATATTAAGCAAAATAAAATTGTAAAGAAATTACAGAAAGCACTGTAGTGGGACCATTTTCAAATGCTTGGAGAGAACATATGGCTAAACTTAGAAAAACTATAAGGTTTGATTTGGTATTTTCCAGCCTTTGCTTAACTGCCTACCCCCAATAATACTTCTTCCCATAATTCCCTGCTAGATAACCAGGGTCCTTCATGTGGGAGCCATGTGAGGTGTGCCCTCCTTGGACACTGTCCTGTCCTTGGTCTTCAACCTGCCCTTACCCCATCTAAACTGACCTGTTATGGGCCTCTTAGTGAACTTTCCTGGTAGGAAAGACCTAAGAAACTCTATCAAAAGATGTGACTCACTAATTAGATTATGTAATTCTCTTATCAAGTACAGTTGTATTTCACCATTTTCTCAATCGAAGATAAATAAAGGAAGGTAGAAGTTCAGGCATTATTAATAGGATGCTATTTCTGGGACTAGAATTCTTCCCAGCGTTCCTCAAAACACAAGAAATAAGCCTACTTATTGGAACAGCCTATGATTATCAACTACACTGACAATATACTTGATATGAAATTGTCTTGTCATTTATCTTGTTCTTTTAAAATTCAAGTGGAGGTTTTAAAAATTCCTGTTAACTGAAGGTTCAGGTTAGTTAGATTCAGGTCAATCAAGGTTTTACTCCAACAGAATTTACATAATGTGGTGACTTTCAGGCATGAGAAAATTTTTTGATTAATCAGTTCAGTTCGCCTGTAATACTGATTTAATGACCTGTTTGAATGAGTCACACTAATTGAACTAAACACTGTTGTTTACAAGAGCAGCTGGTAATGAAAATAATGTATCCTACATCCTTCTACCACAGTAGACAATGCAGCTCATTTTACTTATTGCTTAAAATTGGCTGGCATGAACTCTATTTTGCATGTACACTAATTTTTCATTTTACTTATTTCTTATTGGTATGTCCTTTTATATATCACAAAGTGAGTTGATTTCAGGTAGAAAAGTAGCATAATGAACAAAAAGATGACAAGGTAGTCTTTATAATCTTGCCCAAAAGTTTAGTCTTAATTTCTGTGATAGTTCTGAGAAAAAGTGGTTCTTTGTGCTGATATAAAATATTTTAGCAGGCATCAGATTAAGGATATATACTAATTGCTTAAGGTATGGCCTAGGAATATTTTTGAATGTGGAGGAAGATGGTAAGTACATCCTTTCTGAGGTTTTAGCTGTAGTCATTTGAACTATGCCAAAATACCATTTCAAATGTGTCAGTTTGTCTAGAAATACAATTAGTCACTAAATTAAAACGTTCAAATATTAAGATCATGTCACTATAGCTTAGTAGTTTTTAACCATCTATTGTTCTGCTTAAACTTTTGTTTTCCCTCCCAGCCCACACCCCAACCCCATCTATAAGATACTATGAAAATACAGAAGCATATTTTGTACATCAATCAGAAAATATTTATTATCAACCTATTCTGGATCCAGGATTGTGCTAGGTACCATGAACAATACACAGGTACACACAGGTAAAACATTTCCCAGTTGAAGAACTTGAAATCTATTTGAAAATGCAAGATAAATATATATAACCAATACACCTAAGTGTAAAAGAAAGGATAACAGGAGATCAGATGAAAGGCTACAGAGCAAAGATGAGAACGTCAGCTGAACCTTACAAGAAGGCCAGTTATTGATAGAGAGAAAGGTGTAAGGGATCATTCTAAAGCAAGAGAATAGCACAAGCAAAAGGGCTGAGAACAAAATTGGCACAGAATGTATACAAATGGGGAGGAGAAGAACAATGAGCCTGACATGGCTCTAATGGTTATACTGTCCACAGTGAGCCAGAAGGCTGCATGAGTAATAGGTTTTGTCTCACACACAGGATAATTTGCTCCTCAAGAACAAGAAACATGTGGGAGGGAGGCAAGATGGCAGAAGAGTAGGGGCCCTCGTTTCATCTGGTCCCTTGAATTTAGCTAGATAACTATCAAAATCATTCTGAACACCTATGAATTCAACTTGAGATGTAAGAAAAGAATTGTTGGAATTCTACAAATAGAAAAATGAATACATTTTGCATGGTAGGAGGTAAGGAGAAGTGAATCTGAGGTGATATATGGGAGATAAATGGGGGGGAGAGGGAGTCTCTGTAAGGTGGCTACCAGAAAGTGATACAGAGCCGGAGGCCCAAATCAGAACTTTTAGAGGGCTCCTCCATTGAGATAGAGACATCCCTGCCTGAAAGGTGTTCAGGTGGTGAAATGGAGCAGAATCCTAGGTGGGGCAGTGTGGTCTCAGGATCCTCAGGGTCACGAAAGAATGGGGGTGCCTGAGCCAGCAGAGTTCCCAAACATTGGATTGGGGAAACTAGCTGTGGTCAGGGACCCCAGGAGGATTGGCGTGGGTGTGCACCACAGGAGTCTGCAGAGTTGGGGGAACACAAAAGTGAAGAACGTTTTTCCCTGAGAGTTTACTGAAGAGAGGGGTCCACGATCTTTCAACTACAGGGCTGGAGATCAGGACATGGCCATTTTTATTTTCATCCTCTAAAGAGGTGCAGAAAGCCTTCAGGGAACAAAAGCGACTTAGAGGAACCCGAAGGAGCTTACACTGAGCCCTGACCCCTGGCAAGGGCCGGTGCAACTCTGCCCAGGCAAAGACACCTGAGAATCAGCACAGCAGGCCCCGCCCCCAGAAGACCAGCTGTAACATCGGAGGAATACCATGTTTACCAAGTACACAGAAATGCAAAATTCTAGCGCTAGGGGAAATTAGTGTATAGAATTCAAGGGTTTTTTCTCATGATTCTTTCATCTTTCAGTTTAAAATTTTCCTTTTCTTTTTTCTTTTTTTCCTTTTCAACTAGTTTCTTATTTTATCAACTTTTTGTTTTTAAGCCTTTTTTTAACTTTCATTTTTACATTTACATTTTATAGATATATTCTTCATTTTTGGCTTCCTTTCTGTATTAAATCTTATTTTCTAATAGTTATAAATTTTGTTTTCTTTACAATTTTGGGCTTTAGTGTCTTCTAACAAACATACCAAAATACATCCAGGATCAAGTGGATCACCCTTACTTGTCCAGCTGAAAGATTATATTCTCTATTTTCCCTTATTTTTTCTTTTTCTTTTCTTTTTTGCTTTCTGACCTCTTCAGATTTGTCTAGTGTGTATTTTCCTTGGGTTGAGGTTGATATTTTTTACTTTGTTCTCTCGTGCATCCATTCTTCTCTGGGCAAAATGACTAGAAGGAGGAATTCACAACAAAAGAAAGAGCCAGAGGTAATACTCTCTGACACAGATCTAATCCAGATGGATATAAGTAAAATGTCAGAGCTGGAATTCAGTATAACGATTATAAAGTTACTAGCTCGGCTTGAAAAAAGCATAAAAGACATTAGAGAATCTCTTAGTAGAGAAATAAAATCTAATCAGGCCAAAATTAAAAATGTTCTGAAATGCATTCTAAATTGGATGCTCTAACAGCTAGGGTAAATGAGGCAGAATAGAGAGTCAGTGACATAGAAGACAAGATGATGGAAAAGAAGGAAGCTGAGCAAAAGAGAGAAAACAACTAAAGGACCATGAGGGGAGGCTTGAAGAAATCAGTGATATCATAAAACAAAACAATATTAGAATTATTGGGGTCCCAGAGGAAGAAGAAAGAGAGGGACAGAAGGTATATTTGACCAAATTATACCTGAGAACTTTCCTAATCTGGGGAAGAAAATAAACATTCAAGACCAACAGGTAGAGACAATGCCCCCCAAAATCAATAAAAATAGATCAACACCCTGACATATAATAGTGAAGCTTGCAAATTTCAGAGATGTAGAGAAAATCCTGAAAGTAGCTTGAGCAAGAGTTCATTAACCTACAATAGTAGAAACATTAGACTGGCATCAAACTGATCCACAGAGACCTGGCAGGCCAGAAAGGGCTGACATGATATATTCAGGGTACTAAATGAGAAAAACACACAGCTAAGAATACTTTATCCAGCAAGGCTGTCATTCAGAATGGAAGAAGAGATAAAGAGCTTCCAGGAAAACAGAAACTAAAACAATTTGTGATGATTAACCCAGCCCTGCAAGAAATGTTAATGGGGATCCTGTAAGAGAAGAGATAGCCCAAAAGTAACATAGACTAGAAAGAAACAGAGACAATCTACAGAAACGGAGACTTTACAGGTAATATAATGGCACTAAATTCATATCTGTCAATAGTTACTTTGAATATAAATGGGCTAAATGCTCCAATCAAATGACACAGGGTATCAGATTGCATAAAAAAGCAAGACCCATTCATATGCTGTCTACGAGAGATTCATTTTAGACGTAAAGAAACCTCCAGATTGAAAGTGAGGGGTGGATAACCATTTATCCTGCCAATGGACCTCAAAAGAAAGCTGGGGTAGCAATCCTCATATCAGACAATTAGATTTTAAACAAAGACTGTAGTAAGGAATGAAGAAGGACACTATATCATACTTAAAGGGTCTATCCAACAAGAAGATCTAACAATTATAAATATTTATGCTCCTAACTTGGGAGGAGCCAATTATATAAACCAATTAATAACCAAATTAAAGAAACATGTTAATAATAATGCAATAATAGTAAGGGACTTCAACACCCTACTCACAGCAATGGACAGATCATCTAAGCAGAAGATCAATAAGGAAATAAGGGCTTTGAATGACTCACTGGACCAGATGGACTTCACAAATATATTCAGAACATTCCATCTTAAAGCAACTGAATACATATTTTTCTCGAGTGCTCATGGAACATTCTCCAGAATAGATCATATACTGGGTCACAAATCAGGTCTCAATCAACACCAAAAGATTGGGATTATTCCCTGCATGTTTTCAGACAACAGTGCTTTGAAACTTGAACTCAAACACAAGAGGGTATTTGGAAGGACCTCAAACACTTGGAGGTTAAAGAGCATCCTAACAAAGAATGAACGGGTCAACCAGGAAATTAAAGAAGAATTTAAAAAAATTCATGGAAACTAATGAAAATGAAAATACAACTGTTCAAAACCTTTGGGATACAGCAAGGGTGGTCCTAAGAGGGAAGTACATAGCAATATAAGTCTCTCTCAAAAAATTAGAAAAGTCACAAATACACAAGCTAACTTTACACCTAAAGGAGCTGGAGAAAGAACAGCAAATAAAGCCTAAACCAAGCAGGAGAAGAGAAATAATAAAGATTAGAGCAGAAATCAATGAAATAGAAACCAAAAGAACAGTAGAACAGATCAATGAAACTAGAAGCTGGTTCTTTGAAAGAATTAATAAGATCGATAAACCCTAGCCAGACAATCAAAAATAAAAGAGAAAGGACTCAAATTAATAAAATCATGAATGAAAGAGGAGAGATCACCACCAACACCAAGAAAATTCAATTTTAAGAACATATTATAAGCAACTATATGCCAAAAAATCAGGCATTCTAAGAAGAAATGGACGCATTCCTAGAAACATATAAACTACCAAAACTGAAACAGGAAAAAATAGAAAACCTGAATAGACCTATAACCACCACGGACATTGAACAGTAATCAAAAATCTCCCTACAAACAAGAGTCCAGGGCCAGATGGCTTGCCAGGGGAATTCTACCAAACATTCAAAGAAGAACTAATACCTATTCTTCTGAAGCTGTTTCAAAAAATAGAAAGGGAAGGAAAACTTCCAAACTTGTTCTATGATGCCAGCAATACCTTGATCCCAAAACCAAAGACCCCACCAAAAAGAATTACAGAACAATATCCCTGATGAACATGGATGCCAAAATTCTCACCAAGATACTAGCCAATAGGATCCAATACTTCAGTAAAAGGATCATTCACCACGGCCAGTTGGGGTTTATTCCTGAGCTGCAAGGGTGGTTCAACATTGGCAAATCAATCGACATGATACATCACATTAATAAAAGAAAGGACAAGAACCATATGATCCTCTCAGTTGATGCAGAAAAAGCCTTTGACAAAATACAGCATTCTTTTTTTTAAAAAAATTTTTTTATTATATTATGCTAGTCACCATAGAGTATATCCCTGGTTTCTGATGTAAAGTTCGATGATTCATTAGTTGTGTATAACACCCAGTGCACCACGCAATACGTGCCCTCCTTTCTACCCATCACCAGCCTATCCCACTCCCCCACCCCCCTCCCCTCTGAAGCCCTCAGTTTGTTTCTCAGAGTCCATAGTCTCTCATGCTTCATTCCCCCTTCTGATTACCCACCTTCTTTATCCCTTTCTTCCCCTACCAATCTTCCTAGTTCTTATGTTCCATAGATGAGAGAAATCATATGATATTGTGGACAATGCTGCTAAAATACAGCATTCTTTCTTGATTAAAACTCTCCACAGTGTAGTGATAGAGGGAACATACCTCAATATCATAAAAGCCATCTCTGAAAAGCCCACATTGAACATCATTCTCAATAGGGAAAAACTGAGAGATTTTCCCCTAAGGTCAGGAACATGACAGGGATGCCCACTCTCACCACTGTTGTTCAACATAGTACCAGATGTCCTAGCCTCAGCAATCCGACAAGAAAAAGAAATAAAAGGCATTCAAACGGGCAAAGAAGTAAGCTCTCGTTCTTTGCAGATGACATGATACTTTATGTAGAAAACCCAAAGGACTCCACCCAAAATTGCTGAAACTCATACAAGAATTCAGTAACGTCGGGGCGCCTGGGTGGCACAGCGGTTGAGCGTCTGCCTTCGGCTCAGGGCGTGATCCCCGCATTATGGGATCGAGCCCCACATCAGGCTCTTCTGCAATGAGCCTGCTTATTCCTCTCCCACTCCCCCTGCTTGTGTTCCCTCTCTCGCTGGCTGTCTCTATCTCTGTCAAATAAATAAATAAAATCTTAAAAAAAAAAAGAATTCAGTAACGTGGCAGGATATAAAATCAATGCACAGAAATCAGTTGCATCTCTATACACCAAAAATGAGACAGAAGAAAGAGAAATTAAGGGATCAATCCTATTTACAATTGCACCAAAAACCCTAAGATACCTAGGAATAAACCTAACCAAAGAGGTAAATGATCTGTACTCTAAAAACTACAGAACACTTAGGAAAGAAATTGAAGAAGACACAAAGAAATGGAAAAACATTCTATGCTCATGGAATGGAAGAATAAATATTATTAAAATGTCTATGCTACCCAGAGCAATCTACACTTCAATGCAATCCCTGTCAAAATACCATAGACATTTTTCACAGAGCTGGAACAAATAATCCTAATACTTTTATGGAACCAGAAGAGACCCTGAATAGCCAGAGGAATGTTGAAAAATAAAACCAAAGCTGGTGGCATCACAATGCCAGACTTCAAGCTATATTACAAAGCTGTAATCGTCAAGACAGTATGGTATTGGCACAAAAACAGATACATAGATCAATGGAACAGAAGAAAAACTCAGAAATGGACCCTCAACTCTATGGTCAACTAATTTTCAACAAAGCAGGAAAGAATATCCAATGGAAAAAAGACAGTCTTTTCAATAAATGGTGCTGTAAAATTGGACAGCCACATGCAGGGGAATGAAACTGGGCCATTTTCTTACACTATACAAAAAGATAAACTCAAAATGGATAAAAGACCTAAATGTCAGACAGGAATCCATCAAAATCCTAGAGAAGAACACAGGCAGCAACCTCTTCAACCTTGGCCACAGCAAATTCTTGCTATGCACATATTCAAAGGCAAGGGAAACAAGAGCAAAAATGAACTATTGGGACTTCATCAAGATAAAAAGCTGCGCAGCAAAGAACAGCAGTCAACAAAATTAAAAGGCAACCTATGGAATGGGAGAAGATATTTACAAATGTCTTATCAGATAAAGGGCTAGAATTCGTGATTTATAAAGAACCTATTAACTCAACACCCAAAAAACAAATAACCCAGTCAAGAAATGGGTAGAAGACATGAACAGACATTTCTCCAAAGAAGACATATAAATGACCAACAGACACATGAGAAAATGCTCCACATCCCTTGGCATCAGGGACTTACAAATCAAAATTATAATGAGATACCACCTCACACAAGTCAGAATGGCTAAAATTAACAAGACAGGAAACAACAAATGTTGGCGATGATACAGAGAAAGGGGAAACTTTACACTGTTGGTGGAATTGCAGTCTGCTACAGCCACTCTGGAAAACAGTATGGAGGTTCCTCAAGAAATTAAAAAGAGAGCTAACCTACAACCCAGCAATTGCACTACTAGGTATTTGCCCCAAAGATATAAAGGTAGTGGTCCAAAGGGGCACCTGCACCCCAATGTTCACAGCAGCAATATCCACAATAGCCAAACTGTGGAAAGAGCCAAGATGTACATCAATAGATGAATGGATAAAGATGTGGTGTATATATATATACACAATGGAATATTACTCAGCCATCAGAAATAATGAATACCTACCATTTACAATGACATGGATGGAACTGGAGGGTATTATGCTGAGCAAAATAAGTTAATCAGAAAAAGACAATTATCATATGGTTTCACTTATATGTGGAATATAAGAAACAGGGCAGAGGACCATAGGGGAAGGGAGGGAAAAGTGAATGGGAAGAAATCAGAGAGGGAGACAACCATGAGAGACTCTTAACTATAGGAGACAAACTGAGGGTTGCTGAAGGGGAGGTGGGTGGGGGGATGGGTTTAGCATTAAGGAGGGCGCCTGATGTGATGAGCGCTAGATGTTATACACAACTGATGAATTACTGAACACTACATCTGAAACTGACAATGTACTAAATGTTGGCTAATTGAATTTCAATTAAAAAAAGAACAAGAAACAAGTTTATTACATTTTTTGAGATTTTTTAATACCTATTTCAGCAAAATAGATGCAATAGATGCTAAATAAAACCTTGCTGAAGAAATTAATCAGAAAAGATGTGATCACAGATACCAGAGAAGCTGGGCTAAGGAAGAACATCTGGAGTTACAATACAATGAAAAAGCAACAGACCAGGGTTGCCAACTCTGGAAATTGTCCTACTAACTTGAACTAAGAGAGGGTTTGTAAATATTTTGCTGATGATAAGGTACAGGATCTGCGTACCAAGTTTCTACTTGCTTTTACACACATGATTAATCCTTCTGCCCAATTAACTTTCTTAGCCTGGTACTGGTCCCTACCCCTACACATTCCATATCAATGCTTGAAAATTGGGTAAAACTGCATTCATGGATTGTGAACGTTTGGACATTTCCCAAAGTGTCTTACAGATTAGTAGTTCTGAGAAATGTTAATAGGTGTATCTTAAAAACATGCCACATAATCAAATAAGTTTGGGAGGCACTGCCGACTATCACCAGATTAAAGATTTCAAATGAATATTTACTCATATATCAAAATGTTCTAAAATGTCCTACAGTAATCTGTTTTAAATTGTTTACATTGTCTAATGCAGTATTTCTCGACCATGTTTTACCACAGATATCTTTTTTTTTAATGGACCACCCATTAAACATCAGTCAGTAGAAGACTAGGGTTGCAGCGTGTGAAAATGGACATTAGGAATATCAAGAAACTTGCTAAAAAAAAATTTTGCCATACCCATTTTAAATCTATAGCTGCCTGTGCCTCACTAGCATCTCAAAGAGTGTGCCCTGAAGAAAAGGGTCATGACTCCCCCTCCACATACTGTAATCTATCAATTGTATAGTCTTCGTATTGTCTGCCTACTTGTGAAATGATCTAGGATTGCTCAGTAATAAAAGAGCTAAAGCAATCTGTGATAGTTATAAACCTAGTCTTTCCATGCATGTAAAATGTGTGGCACAATTCTGAAATTTGGGTTTCCAGGGGATCTTCTAGTTTTGAGTATTTAATTACAGTCCCATGAACGTGGGCTCTGAGTAGAATATGATTTCAATATGGATCAAAGCTCTTGGGTATTAACAAGCAAAGCCTGCAAATTGTTTTAAGAGAGTACTTTATGATGTATCACATTTTTTATAGATGTATAATATTCTAGTCTCCAACCTTCAGGAATTTTGACCAATGACTCTCTTTGCTAGAGTTTTGAAGGGAATTTATCAGATAACATACGGGGATTAATCGGGGAATTTAAATCATTTTTTACAACAGTGTTTCCATTGGAAAATGCATTTGGCACTTCATGGGAGGCAGCAAAACACAGTAATAGGGTGTTTGACCTCTGGAAACAGACGTACGTGGGTCCAAACTCTGGATTATCTCATGTAATACATGAGATTATATGTAAGGAAGGTACTGCTATTTTTTTAAATTTTAATGTTTTTTTATTATATTATGTTAGTCACCATACAGTACATCCCTGGTTTCCAATGTAAAGCTCGATGCTTCATTAGTTGCGTATAACACCCAGTGCACCATGCAACACGTGCCCTCCTCACTACCCATCACCAGTCCATCCCATTCCTGTTTTTTTTTTTAAGATTTATTTATTTATTTTAGAGAGAGAGAGCACGCACACAAGCAAGGGTAGGGGCAGAAGGAGAGGGAGAGAATCCCAAGCAGTATCTGACTCTGTGCTGAGCGCAGAGCTCGACTTGGGGCTTGATCTCACCACCCTGAGATCATGACCCGAGCCGCAATCAAGGGTTGGCTGCTTAACCAACTGAGCCACCCAGGCACCCCAAGGTATTGTGAGTTTTTACCACTTACTACATAGAGAAATTTATAGCCAGTAGGGTCAAGAATGGGAATTCTCGGGGCGCCTGGGTGGCACAGCGGTTAAGCGTCTGCCTTCGGCTCAGGGCGTGATCCCGGCGTTATGGGATCGAGCCCCACGTCAGGCTCCTCCGCTATGAGCCTGCTTCTTCCTCTCCCACTCCCCCTGCTTGTGTTCCCTCTCTCGCTGGCTGTCTCTATCTCTGTTGAATAAATAAATAAAAAAATCTTTAAAAAAAAAAAAAAAAAAAAGAATGGGAATTCTCTCCTGGGGCAGTCTGCATCCAAAGCTCATTGCCTTTTCCCACACCACTGCATCCCAAAGTACTGCCATGAAAGTGGTTAGGTTTACTGATAGTAACAAAGAAACTAATCACAAAAATGAAAACTGTATGTGTAAACAACACTAGTATGTACACTCTTAAGCTATCAAACAGAGCCAGGGCCCTCTACTGAGTCAATGACTCAGTAACTTTTTTCACTCTGAGAGTGAGCAGGCAGATACTTGATACATGGCGACAGGGACAACTGTAGAGAAACTTAAAAAAAAAAGTTAAATGTAGGTTTTTCTTCTATATTTTCACTTTTTAAGAACAGCAGAATTTTTATTTTATTATTTTATTATTTTTTAATTTAAATTCAATTAGCCAACACATAGTACATGATTAGTTTCAGATGTAGTGTTCAGTAATTCATCAGTTGCGTATAACACCCAGTACTCATCACATCACGAGCCCTCCTTAATGCCCATCACCCAGTTACCCCATCCCCCCCACACACCTCCTCTTCAGCAACCCTCAGTTTGTTTCCCAGAGTCAAGAGTTTCTCATGGTTTGTCTCTGTCTCTGATTTCTTCCCACTCAGTTTTCCCTCCCTTCCCCTATGGTCCTCTGCCCTGTTTCTTATATTCCATATATGAGTGAAATCATATGATAATTGTCTTTCTCCAATTGACTTATTTTAGTTAGAATTTTTGTTTTAAAATACAGAAGACAACACAATTATTTTTAAAAAGCTATTATAATGTTTTAACAAATTACAGAAATTATGGAAAGTGGGTAGAGAAACTTCTCTTTGCCCTCAATTCCAACGAAATAAATCTTAACCTCAGAGGTAACTACAGCTCAGAGAGTGGTACATATGTTTATAGACATTTTTCTATGCTTCCACAGATAATAGCTATATGTAGAAAATATGTCCTTAATCTCTGTTTTTAAAATCAAAATTATGAAAAAATCATAATTATGCTTAAAATTTTAAATAATATAGTGCAAGCTATGTTTTCTAACACTGAGGTATTTATTAAAAGTACATATATATATATCAAAGTGATTTTATTTTTCATTTGCAAATGGCAGCTAAGAAGATATTATGTTTAAAATGAAAAAACCATGTACTAGCTTCAAAGGGCCTGTCTCCAGGGTTGAGAAGGGATAGAATTATCTCTTATTTTAAAGAAGGAAAAGATATTCCGTTTTCTGCATGTATTCACAATTTATCATATGTGTTTTGAATTTACAGGCCATTTCCTTTTAAAATTTATTTGTAATCTACATATAATAAAATTCACCATAAATTCTGACAAACACAGATGTTGTATAACCACCACCACAATCAAGATATCAAGAGTTTCATCACCCCAAAAATGCATGGAGTTTTCTGAGTTGACAGTTATTTTCTTTCAGCACATTAAACTTACCATTCCACTATCTTCTGTCTTCCATGATTTGTGATGACAAATACACAATCATTCAAATGACTGTTTTCCCAAGTTGTAATATATTCTTTCTCTCATTTTTAAGAGTTTTTCTTTTCTTTGGTTTTAAGCATTTTGATTATGATGTGTGTGACCATAATTTATGTTCATTCTGTTTGGAGTTTGCTGAGCTTTTGAATCTATAAACTTATATCTTCCACCAAATTTGGGAAAATTTAGCCAATCTCTTTCTCTTCTTTCTGCCATCTCTATCCTTGCTATTGAGCTTCTTCAAGGAATTTTTTATTTTAATTGATATATTTTTCTGTACTACATTTTAAGTTAGTCCTTTTCTATAGCTTGTATTTCTCGGCTGAAAACTTTTATCTTTCCAACCATTTCAAGAGGGTCCAAACGTCCCACATGAAGAATGGAAAAAATAGCTGTTTTAAAGTCTTTGTCTGATAATTCTAACATCTGAATTATCTCAGGTTTAGCATCTCTTAACATATCATAATCTCATGCTTATTGTCTCTTAGCAAACAATTTATTCTAGACATTCTGAATACTATATTTTTACTTCAGATCCTGTTAAATTTCTCTGGTGAATGTTGAGTTTGTTTGTTTATATGTTTGGTTGGTTGGTTGGTTGGTTGGTTTAATTAGCAGGCAATCAATTCATTTAGGTTCAGATTGCAAGTTCTTCCTTGCCTGCTGTGAGCAACAATTCTAATATCAGTTCAGTTTTCCAAATCTTTGCTCTGCTGTGTGTGTCTGCCCCACATATGCACCACTCAAGACTTACTCTGGGTCTTGGCCAATAGCTTATTTAGTGTTTCAGTTCTCAAAAAAACCCTTTTGCATGCTTCTTTGTGCTTGTGCCCTGCATGCACATCATGGATGTAAGCTCAGAACTTGTGTCAGTTTAAACCTGCAATTAGAAAACCCCCTTCTTCCATCATTTACTATCTGGGACTTCTCCACAGTCTCCAGCTCCAAGACACCTGCTTTCCCAGTTCCTCTGTCTGGAATATAGGGGTTCCTCTTATAGTTTTAGACCTTTTGTGGACTTCCATGCAACTGATGCCAAAATTAGAGTAAAATAAGAAAAAAATAAAAAAAGAATCAAAGAATCAGGATTCCCAACACACACTTTAGTCCACCAAGGCCCCTTTCCTTGATTCCTCTAGAAAGAAACATGGGGATTATTTTTGCCTCGGGGTTTCAAGTGAGTACCATTATCATCACAGCACCGCAACTTTGTGACTAGTAATGATATCAGGCAAGGCCTGGAGAGAAAAAAGAAAGAAGATAAGGATTTTCCTTACATTCTCCAGACCATTTTCTCAGTCCTCTGCCTAGAAAGGGGGTTACTCAATTTTTGCTGTCCACACTCACTGCACAGTTATGGAAAACATTCACCACCCTCGAGTTAAAGGCAAACAAAGCAAAAACAAAAATATAGTAAACTCATAGCTTTCCTGGTCATTCTTCAAGTTTTTACTTATTTCCCCAGTCTACCTGCTATTGCTTACTTTTCAGAGACGTTGATTAGTCACATTTTGTGTTTTGTCCACAATTTTTAGTTGTCATTAATGGGGAAAATTGGCTGTAGTGGGCTTCCTCTGTCTTGTCTAATGCTGCAAGTCCCAGGCCATCTCTTATGGTTGAGGAAAAGACAAATATGGGGGAATCACACGTTTTAGATGTACTGGATTACCAGCTCATATGTCTCCTTCCCAAGGATATAAAAACATCAGATAAGACAATTATCATATGATTTTTCTCATCTATGGAACATAAGAACTAGGAAGATCGGTAGGGGAAGAAAGGGATAAAGGAAAGGGGGGGTAATCAGAAGGGAGAGTGAAGCATGAGAGACTATGGACTCTGAGAAACAAACTGAGGACTTCAGAGGGGAGGGGGGTGAGGAAATGGGATAGGCTGGTGATGGGTAGTAAGGAGGGCACGTATTGCATGGTGCACTGGGTGTTGTACGCAACTAATGAATCATCGAACTTTACATCAGAACCCAGGGATGTACTCTATGGTGACTAACATAATACAGTAAAAAAAAAATTGGATAAAAGAATGAACAATTATGTAAATAAAAATAGAACAAATCAGGAGAATCAATACTAATTAATACCAAAGTAGAAATCAAAGAAAAGGGCATCATCTGATACAGAAGATAATTTGTTTTTATTAAAATGTAAAACTTACAAAGAGGATGCAACACTAACAAACTATTACAAAATAGCACAGTATCTCTACCACTACATACACATACAAGCAAAATCTGTTATAAGTTCAAGGAGAAGTTGAGAAAACGTAATTGCAGTGAGAGATTGATGTATCATATCATTTGATCTTTGATGGAGGAAAGTAGAAAGAAACACATGATACTGGAGAAAATTGAAAAATACATTTCATGCATTTGAATTATTAGGTGTGTATCTAATAAAGATATTCTAAAAAGAGAACACATATTCTTTTCCAAAGCTCACGATCATCTCCAAAAGTTGATCATAATCTAGACCAGGGAACTCTACAAAATTTTTCTCTAAAGGGCCGAAGAGTAAATGTTTTAGGTTTTGTGGGTCTTGTGGTCTCTTTCAAAAGAATATAACTCTGCCATTGTAATGTGAAAACAACCATGAACAATTCATAAACAAATTGGCATGGCTTTGATCCAATGAGATTTTATTTACAAAAATAAGTGGTGAGCCAGATTTGACCCTCAGGCCATAGTTTGCTGACCCCTGAACCAAGCTAATCAAAGGAACTGACAGCTCTAAAGATTGCTTCAGTAGGAGGCTGCAAGTTAGGTCAAATAACAGAAATGAGTCTTCAATCAGATACAAACTCAAGCATTCTCAGTTGTCTTGACAGATGAACAGTAAAGCAGCCTGATGTAAGAAGAGGCAGGGATATTTTGATATTGATCAATGAGAATGGTGATAACAGAGGAATCATGGTATTATTAGGGAAATTATATTACATCTGACTCTAACTTTATGAAATTCAATGTGGGTTGATAAATGTATTCTACTAATTCTGAGACAAAATAAAACCTATGTTCAACACAACTTTCTAGCGGTTAAATGTATAAAGTAATCATGTTTATATAGATGCCAACTGGTTTAGATGGAAAGCCACTGGATTAAGAATGGATTTAATTGGGAATTCTGTCGCTAATTAGCTGCATGTCCTTAGGCAAGTCATCCTGTCCCTTTTGGCCTCTGCTTCCTCAACAAGTAATGAGGGACTTGTAGTGAATAACTACTTATATGCCTTATAGTTAGAAAATTTTGTGATATTTTGGGATGCCTGGGTGGCTCAGTGGGTTAAGCGTCTGCCTTTGGCTCAGGTCATGATCCCAGGGTCCTGGGATCGAGCCCTGCATTGGGCTCCCTGCTCAGTGGGGATCCTGCTTCTCCCTCTGCCTGCCACTCCCCCATCTTGTTCTCTCTCTTTCTCTGACAAATAAATAAAATCTAAAAAAAGAAAATTCTATGATTTATTTAAATTTTAGTCTGTTATCACTCTAAAATTCATTATTAATGCTTGTCGGTGTTTCATGGGCTACTTAGTTATTTTTATGACTTATTTATCATCTTTAAAGAATAATCACCTATAAAGTGATCTATCCATTCAACAAGTCATCAACCAATTCACTTCAATTGCAAACAAAGTAATAGAAATAAAATAAATGGCTTCTTGAGAATGTCTTAAAATCCCATATCTAAAAGATAATAATAAATATCACAGAGGATAAATGCAAAGGAGTGAAGAAAGTAAAGAAAGGAAAATAGGTAATATAGTAGGATATGATAGAATGAAAATACATTGGTAATTATTTCCAGCATCAAAGGTTGTCTAGATAACTATGGAGTCCTGATTGGGGATGGTGACTATAGTTTTAATGAGGAATAAATCCACTATACATGCAAAAGTTAGACACTGAATAAGCTCTTTTAAAAGGATAAAATAAATTTTATTCTGTCCAGTGCTTTTTGCCTTGACTGTTTTCTCTATGCCAATTATTTACAAGCATCATCACTTTCAATTCTTACAATAAACTTATGAAATAATTACTAGTCTTTTCCCTCTTTTACAGAAGAAAAAAGAAGCATAAATAGAACAAGAAATTAGCCCAAACTCACACAGCCAAGTTGCAAAGCAATGATTTGAACTCAAGTTTCTCTAATGACAAGTGTTTTAAATATTACAGTACATTGTTTCTCAAGTGTATACTTCTCCTTAATATAACTGCATCAACAAATCAAGTACTTGCAGAGTACATTCTATGAGCTAACAATATTGGATTCAGTGCTAGATCCAAAAATAAGTTTACAATCTATTGAGGCAAATAAAATATTTCGAAAAAGAAAATGATCATTAAAAAAAGAACAATTGATTTCGGGGGGAACACATGAAGATATGAAAATCATTGCACTAGTTCTAGAGTTTTATATTTTAACTTTTTGTCAACTTTGTCAAGGTATAATATATACAATAAAATTCTAAAGTATCAATAACAAATATATCTGGTTATATAACCACCACTGCAATCACTATATACAACATTTCCATCATTCCGGAGTGCTCCCTTTTGGCTCTTGGTACTCAATATCCTCCCTTAACCTCAGACCAAGCTGGCAACCACTAATCTGCTTTCTGACACTGTAGTTTTGCCTTTTCTTGAGTGTCGTATAAATTGAACTTTACAGTATGCAGTCTTTAGTGTCTGGCTTCTTTCCCTTAGCATAATACTTTTGAGAATTACCCATGTTGGGGCACCTGGGTGGCTCAGTCAGGTAAGTGTCTGCCTTTGGCTCAGGTCGTGAGCCCAGGGTCATGGGATCAAGCCGTGCGTTGGGCTCCCTGCTCAGTGGGGAGCCTGCTTCTTCCTCTCCTCCCCAATTGTTCTTTTTCTCACTACCTCTGTCACTCTCTCTCTCTCTCTCAAATAAATAAATAAAATCTTTAAAAAAGAGAGAAAATTACCCAATGTTATGTGTATCAGTAGTTTGTTTCTTTTATTCCTGAGTAGTTTTCCATTTTATGAATGCACCACAATTTGTTTATCCGTTCACCTATTGGGATCAATCTAGGTTTTGACAATTGTGAATAAATCCCCCTTAAGCAATTAAGCACAGGTCTTTGTATGGATAAATGCTTTCAATTCTCCATTCAAAAGTTTACAATTTATAACAGAAGTTAATATGGAAGACACCTATAGGTAGGAGAAAATCCATGACAGAGAAGTTCCTCCATATAAAGGGAAAAGAATTTTAAGACGGATATAGTAGTCAACATATGTACTTATATCTTAAGTACATATGCCTTAGAAAGTCATATGTTGTCTTAGAGTAAGGCTAAGAGGATGACAATTGGGAAAGTCATTATATGAAACTATTATCAGAACATCAGAAGTTTGGGGAAAGAATTTCTATACAGTTGGGAGAATAGAAACTAGATTTCAAGGAGTACAGAGAAGCAGTAAGGACGAAAAACTGCAAGTACAGCCTATTCTTTTTAAAATATTGGCAATAAAGGGTGTGGGAGGGAAACGAAATGGCAGTTTTAGGAGATATCCAATTTCAAGGAGGACTGTGGAAGATTCTGGGGGAAGCTTCTCTGTGGGAGAGAAGAGAGACTGACATAGTAGAGAGGGGATCACTGATGCAGCAAGGTGCCAGAGGAGTGAGGAAAGGATGAGAACAAGAGGTACCTGCCTTGAAAAATTGTCTCTTGGGGCGCTTGGGTGGCTCAGTTGGTCGAGTGTCTGACTCTTGGTTTCGGCTCAGGTCATGACCTCGGGGTCATAGGACTGAGCCCCGCATTGGGCTCCATGCTCAGCTGGGAGTCTGCTTGAGATTCTCTTTCCCCTCTCCCTCTACCCCTCCCCCTACTTGTGCATGCTCTCTCTCTAAAATAAATAAAATCTTTTAAAAAAGGTGTCTCTTATAGGACAAAGACAGGATGTTAGATGATTAGATATTGGTGAAGAAGACAGTTTGGCAATAAAAATCTACTTAGAAGGAAATGAAGAAAGGTCAGGGAGCCATATCAAATGGCCTCAATCTTACCCAGGGAATTAAGTAGTAACCATATTTAGAGCTGAGATACTAAGGCCTGTCTAAAATTTGGGCATCTACCATAGGGAATGATCAGAAAATGTCATGCAGCAGTAAAAGAGCTAGCAACTAAAGTGCAAAATCCAGCTGAAGTTCAGGAGCCCAGATTTATTTTGAACTTTGTCATCATGATTTTGTGACTTTCCTCAGATATTACAGTCTAGGAGTAAAATCAGAGGAACAGAATAAAAAGAAGTTTCTTTCCTGGGTTGAGACTGGGTTTTGTAGAATTAACAAAAGATCAAAGAAATAAGGGATTATTTGAGTTAGTGAGATATATTAAAGTAGCTGATCCTGGGTCCCAAGATGGGTAGGAAAGCAACCAAACAAACAAAAAAACTAAATGAAAAATTCATCAGAAGACCTAAAGAGACTGGAGGTTATTTGTGGGGTGGGGGCAAAAGAAGAAAAGTCAGTAGTTATAAAGGAGTAAGGATAAGGAAGGAAATATTATTGTGGTCAGAGAATAATGATAGCTGATCCTTAGAATGGACTTACTGAAGAAGCAGTGAGATGGGCTAAATAAAGAACAAGTTGGGGAACAATTTGCTGGAAATGGAATTGCTAGAGATCCCTTACTAAAGATAAACGACTGCAAGACACAATGAAAGAAGAAATGTGATGATAAACTAAAGATCTATTAAGATAGTTTTACCTTTTTCTGCAACAACACAGATTGCCTCCAGAAAGACTGAGGCTTTATCACTAGCACCACATCAAACCAGAGAGCAGGGACAAGCAGTTACCAGCTCTTCGTGCACTGCTTTTCTTTACAATCCATTTATCAGTTTTAGTGCATCCTGCTGCCATGCTTACTCTTTCGATTGCTACCACAGTCATAAAACAGTTGCCATAGAGTACATTTTAACTGTCTGTCACATCCCGCAAGTGTATACCGGCAACTTAAATAGAAAAGCTTTAATTTTGGTAAACTCAGCTAAAGTAATATACCTTTATTATAAACAACGTAAACAACGTCAATACACTCTTGCTGACCATGGCAGAAACAAAAGCATGAGGATACAATAATGAAAACACTCAGCTGCAAAATCAGGGGTACAAGATGGGAGCTTGCAACCAAAGATCATGACAAAGTGCAGTCATATGAATCAAGGAGTTTTAAGGTTCAACCGAGAGCCGTGGCAGCCATCGTAAGATTTGCCTGATATGATGAAAAAGACATGGATATACCAAATTACTTATAGGGAGATTCTCTGGAGGGTAAAGCAGGGAGGAGGTGGAGAAAGAGGCTTTCACTTTAACTCTTTATACTTTTATAATGTTTAGGTTTTTAAGGCCAAGCATATTTTGAAAATGTTCTGAAAACATTTTAAAACTGAAAAAAGAAAAAGAGGAAGGGAAAGAGGAAGGGAAGAAGAAATTAACACCTATGTAACTTTGGGCTATATATTTAACCTATCCAAGTATCAATTTCTTCAATTATAAAATGGGAATATAAAGAACTATGTTGCCTGTTTGTTCAGTCAACAAGTATTTTTTGAGTTTATTGTCTTAGCTGCTGTGAGTTGGCAATAATTAGTGTCGTTGTGAAGAACTGAACAAAATGATTCAGATAATGTGTCTGGCACAAAGGAAGTGCCTAATTGATGTCATTATTTTCCTTCCATTTCTCTAGTATAAAAGAGGAATTGGTCTCAGAAATCTTTTTTAAAAATTTATTTATTTTAGAGGAAGAAAGAGAGCACAAGCAGGGAGGGGCAAAGGGAAAGGAAGATAAGCAGACTCCCCCACTGAGAGGGAAGCCCAACACGGGCCCTGATCCCAAGACCCCGAGATCATGACCTGAGCCTAAAGCAGGACTCGGGCACTCAACTGACTGAGCTACCCAGGTGCCCCTCAAAAACATTTAAGTAGGCTCCACATCCAAGGTGGGGCTTGCACCCACAACCCTGAGATCAAGAGTCAGAATGCAAGGCAAGTTAAAGTAGTCTCGGCTGTGGGGATTGGTGAATGAGGAAGAAGAACTCTGGGCAGATCCTGTGTGAAATCGGTCTAATTCCATATTGTTCTAGGGAAGCAGCCTCCTGAGAAGCCTGAAAGTCCCAGACTTTTCACACCTACTCTACATGAGTCCACTCTTGCACCAGTAAGATTGAGCTACAGTCTGAGGTCTTCTTTCCATCCCTAAGAACTTGCTTTTCAAAGTCGATTAGTCTTTATTTCACTCCATTGGAAACTATACCCTACAGGTAAATTTATTATTTCTTGAAGTATTTTACTTGTTGGATGAAGGCTTTCTAAATCTTGGCTGTTCAAGTCTAATTTTAAAGGTTAAATAATAGTCAAAACCTAAAGTGTAATATTAAAGAATACAAATGTCTCCAAAAAACTGAATGCCAGTTATAAACAACAACAACAACAACGCGATTTTTCTTCAAGGTTGATCTCCTGTGGAATGTCTTTAGGGAGGAAGGCGATGGTGGTGGTAAGGGGAATCAACTCATGATCTATCAATTACCTCATTAAATGAGGTTGTGAGGAATCAAACGAAATGATTTGGGTAATGTGTCTGGCACAGAGTAATCATGTCTGGCACACCAATTATTGTTAAGCTGCCAGATTCAGTCAGCTAAATCCAGTCTCCTCATCAGTTACCCTATGATTCTGGAATACAAGAACATTAAAAACCATTTTTTTTTGCAATCTCAAAGAAGCATCTGCTAATGACTACATTTTGAAAAAAAATCAACCTAATCACATGTATTACAATGAGACTGCATTATCTTTTTTTCAGAGCATTAGAGAGGACAAAACTGAGCTAGAAATCCTATGCATAGAAAGAAATGTAATATGAGGATTAGCTTTGAACTTTAGATAAATACAGTTCAGGGGGAAAACTTTTAAATAAAACTGTTATAGGAGAATCAAGGTCCTAAAAAGAAATTGGGTTTTCTTACTATGAAAGAGTCTACATTCCTCATGCTGTTCTGTTAGAATCAGAATACCAAGGTTTCTGATTTGTGAATTCTGGCCCTGCCATAGATTAGATTAACTGCCATATAATCTTGAACAACTCACAGACTCATGTTTTCCACTTGTAAAATGAGGATAATGCTAGCTGAATTGCCTAACTCATGGGGATGTAATAAAGCTTAAATGAGATAATATTTGTAAAAGCATTTGGAAGAGCATAAAGTATTGTAAAAGTATAAAGAAATACTCTTGAGGTGCCTGGGTGGCTCAGTTAAGCGTCTGCTTCGGAACAGGTCATGATCACCAGATCCTGGGATTGAGCCCCATGTCAGGTTCCCAGCTCAGCAGGGAGTCTGTTTTTCTCTCTCCCTCTGCCTCTCCCTCTACCTCTCCCCATGTTTGTGTTCTCTCTGTCTCTGTCTCTCTCTCTCAAATTAATAAAATCTTTAAAAAAAGAAACACTCTTTAATTCCCTCTATCTATTCAATGCAAGCCTTCTTCTACAGTTCTAGCACATACCCTTATGGCCCTTCTCCAAACATTGGAAACAATAGTTTTCAAATATTTGTGTTTATTTCTAATCAATGGCACTCTTTCTTCAAGTGAAATAATGGGAAAACCAAGGACATCCAAAATGTAATATAGGTCAATGTAGAGCTGCTCCATTTAAGCTAGAATATGAGCTCAGCTGGCTATCCACTCCTCACCCATTGTCTGAAGACCCCTGGGGCAGGCCCACCAAAAAGAACCAGAAAATTACTAATCAGTCTAATGATTGTAAAATTATCCCTACCTGACTTAGTCCCACATTGTTCAATAATTTATGCACATTTTACTTACCACTTAGTTTCTCAGCTTTTCAAAGGCCACATCATGTTCTCTAATTATTCTGTATATACGATGCAAGGCAAATTGACAGGCAGTCCAAATGCCATGTTTCATCAAGTCTTAGATGCCATCAACTGTAAGATGAGCATTGTTTCATATACCACTAGGAAAGAAAACAGTTCTATTCTACCATCTTTTCATAGATTCTCACCATTATATATTGTTTTGTAATCTACAGATTAGCAGAGATTAAAAAAAAAGTCCGTAATATCCATTGTTAGCAAAGGTATGGGAGAACAGACTCCCTCAGATATGGCTGGTAGAAATGGATATTATTACAAGCTTACTGAAAAATGGCCTCATTAATTCATTTATTTAGTGAACGTCTGCTATGTGTATAGCAAGAAAAAAAAGGCCCTGCCCCCAATAGAGCTTACATTCTTATGAGACAAAATGCATAAGTTAACAAATGAATATATATTGTGTCAGGTACTAATAAATGTTGTGATAAAAAGATAGAGCAGATAAGGGGGGAAAAGAGTAGCAGGAGGTGGTACCTTAGATTGGGCGGTCAGAGAGGTCCTTCCTGAATAGGTAACACTTAAATGGAAAAAATGAAATAATAAGAAAACAAAGGTGGCCATAAGAGCAAAGGGGGCATTCAAGGGATGACAAGGAGCCCAGTGTATATGGAACAGAAAACTATGAATTTCTTAAGTGTACTGAGAAGCCATTGGAGGATTTTGAAAAGGTCCCTGGCATAGTCTCGTTTGCATTTTTAAAGGATCACTCATTCTGTGGTGCATAGGGTAGCTCATAGAGGGGCAAAGGGTACAGTAATTAGCAGCCAGTTCAGCGGACATATGATGATGTCTTGGACTAGGATGGTTGAGGCAGAGATGGTGAGAGGTTGTCAGATTTGGGATATATTTTGAAAGTAGACCTGAATGAATTTGCTGATGGATTAGATTTGGATGAAGGAAGAAAGAGAAGAATCAAGGATATTTCTCATTTTTTGGCTTAAGCTACTGAGGGTGGGGAGAATAATAAACGAAGAGCAGACTGAGGGGTGGAGTAGGAATAAAAACTTTGATTTGAGACAATATTTAAGTCTTAAATGCCTATTAGCTATCCAAGTGGATAGTCTGGAAACCAAGGGAAGGTCAGAGCTGGAGATAGAAATTTGGAAGTCATGAGACCAGCTGAGATCACGTAGAAAGCCATTGTAGATGAAGAAGAGGTCCAAGGACTGAGCATTTGGCTACTAGAAAGAGAAAGAGGATCCAGCAAAGACAGGATGGTTAATGGATTAACCAATGATTAAAAGGAAATGGGTTAAAAAGAAAAGCCGAGTTACAAGGAAAACCAAGAGAATAATAGCATCCCCAAAGCCAAGGAAACAGTGTTGCAAGAAGGATTTACCAAACTGCTAACTATATATCCAAAGTCTCAAGAATGTTTACCCATTGACCGTCCCCTAGCAATTTATCCTGCAGAAATATTCATGTATGTGTACAAGGACGTAGTTACAAGAATATTCATTAGACTTTTCTGTAGAGTAGTGCAACTGTAAACTGCCAAAATGTTAACACAGGATTTAAAAAAACAATTAGAATTCCTCCACATGACGACAAAACAATGTGAAAGCTAAAAAGCAAAATAATGTTCTTTCATATATTTCCTTGAAATGCTGTCTAAGATTTAAAAAAATAAAAATACATGTGTTGCATTCATATCAAACCAATTCTATAGCATAATACCACTTTAAAAACTAAGCTATAATCTATGTGAGTTTACATGTGTACAGAAAAAATCCTAAAGCTTTTGCACCAAATTAACAGTGATTTTCTTTGGGTGATTTTTTCTTCTTTAAATTTTCTACATTGTCAGAAGCTATTTCCATTTTAAGAAAAAAATTCATATGCTCTATTGAGCGTTCGTGACTTGTACTGAAAGTGAGAAGCCAATATCCTTCCTTGAATCAACTCACAGATGTCACATTTTACCACTCTATGAATTTGCATCTAAGTCTTTTTTTTTTAAGATTTTATTTATTTATTTGACAGAGAGAGAGACAGCCAGAGAGAGAGGGAACACAAGCAGGGGGAGTGGGAGAGGAAGAAGCAGACTCCCAGTGGAGAAACCTGATGCAGGGCTCGATCCCATAACACTGGGATCACGCCCTGAGCCAAAGGCAGACGCTTAATGACTGAGCCACCCAGGCGCCCGTGCACCTAAGTCTAAATGCAATGCATATATTATGCTCTTTCCATGTACACACCTCCCACTGGAAAAAGACAAATTACTATAGATTGAACCATATGAAATTCTGATATTCAACCATTTTTGGCCTATAAAAAGAGCAATTTCATGTAGTCCAATCTATTATTTGAAGTCTGACCTAATACTATGTTTCAATACCTGGGAGACTCTAATTCTCATAGATCACTTCATAAATACTGATTCTTTCTCTCTGTCCGTCATCCTCAAAGGTTCCATCCCCAACCCAGATATGCAACAGTGCTGTAACGAAAAGAGCTTTAGACTGAGGGTCAAGCAGACAATTTTTAAAACCTTATTGAGGCCTAACTGAAATAAAATAAAATGCACATAGCTGAAGTGTAAAATTTGATTAGTTTTGGCATATGTGTACAGCTATGAAAACACAGCACAATTAAGATAAGAAACATTTCAATCATCCCAAAAAGATAATTTTTAAAAGATTTTATTTATTTATTCGAGAGAGAGGGAGAGCGCACACAAGCTGGGTGGGGCCAGAGGGAGAGGGACAAGCAGACCCCCCCCTCCCCGCTGAGCAGGGAGCCTGACACAGGCCTCAATCCCAGGATCCTGGGATCATGACCTGAGCTGAAAGCAGATGCTTAACTGACTGAGCCACCCAGGTGCCCCCTAAAAAGATAATTTATGCAGCATTCCATCCTTCTTCCCACCTCCATTCCCAGTCAACTACTGACCTACTTTCTGTCACTACAGATTGGATTGCACTTTTTAGAATTTTATGTAAATGGAATCACGAAGTATGTACTCTTTCATGTCTGGCTTATTTTACTCATCACAATTATTTTGAATCCACCAATGTTGTTTTGAGTATCAGTACTCAAAAATTTCAAAACTCAGGAGGTCGTTGCTCTTTGTTGTTCATCATTTATGAAACTATGGACTCATGGATATTTATTCCATATTTGGGGTTATGATCTGACACTATTTCATTTACTTTGTTGTTTATTCCAGCTTTGGCCACTGGGACCTCTTTCAGTTAGGTCCTGTGTCTGACATATCCCCTTCATCAAGGGGTTTTTCTTGATATTGCTTGCTTGCTTCCTTGCTTTGTGGCAGTACAAAATGTTCCAGGCTCATATTGTATATTTCTTCCCTGGACCTAAAGTTAGCCATTTTCCCAAGAGTCCAGGGTTCCTTTCATTGGAGAATGGTAATAATAACCAAGATGTGGGCGCTGGGTATACTTATTTTTTTCTTCTTGCATACTGTTTAATTTTTCAGACACGAGTTTTGAAAAGACTATTTTTTCCCATTTAATTGCCTTTGGAACCTTGTCAAAATTCAATTTGCCGAAAGGAAGGAAATCCTGACACATGCAACAACATGGATGAATCTTGAGGACATAAAATAAGACAGTCAGAAAAAGACATATACTGTATGATTTAACTTATGTGAGGTATCTAGAGCAGTCAGATTCATAGAAACAGAAAGTAGGAGAGTGGTTTCCAGGGGCTGGAATGAGAAGAAAATCAGCAGTTGTTTAATGGGTATAGAGTTTCAGTTTTGCAACATGAAAAAGTTCTGGAGATTAGTTGTACAACAATGTGAATAGACCTAACACTACTGAACTATATATACTTACACATGGTTAAGATGGTAAATTTTATGTGATACATTTTTAGCACAATAAACATATTTTTAAAAATGCATGAACTAACAAAGAAATAAAGTAGATGTAGCAAAAAAATCAATTGTCTATATCTTTGTGGCTCTATTTCTGTACTTTAGGTTCTGTACCAATAATCTGTGTTTATCCTGTCACCAATACCATCATGTCTTGATTACTGTAGCTTTATAGTAAGTCTTGAAATCAGCTCGCGTGAGTCCTCCAACTTTTTCTTCTTTTTAAAAGTTGTTTTGTCTATTTAAGTTTCTTTGCATTTCTACATACATTTTTGAGCCAGCTTTTCTGTATCTACAAATATCCTGCTATGATTTTATTGTGATTGAATTGAATCTATAGATTGGTTTGGAGAGAATTAAAATGTAACAACATTGAGTCTTTTTATCCATGTTCAGTAATTTTCAGCAAACAGATAAGTGTATTTTGTTAAATTTATGCATAAGTATTTCATGATGTGTGTACTATTATAAATGGCATGGACTTCTAAATTTTGTCTTCCAATTGTTCACTGTCAGCATTTGGAAAAATAACTGATTTTTGTATATTGATCTTATTTGTAGATTCCTTGGTATTTTCTATTTAGAAAATCATGACATCTATGGATAAAGGCAGATTTATTTCTTCTTTTCCAATTTCTATACTTTTTATTTCTCTTTCTTGCCTCATTTCACTCAAGAGGACAAGTACAAAGTTAAATAAGAGGTTAAAGTCGACATCGTTCCCTGATTCCCGATCTTAAGTAAAAAGTATTCAGTTCACCATTAAGTATGTTATTACCTGAGGGGTGTTTTCTTGTTTTGTTTTTAGGTGTCTTTTTTTTTTTTTAAATAAATCTTCCTTATCAGGTTGAGTTAAGTTCCCCTCTGATTCCTTGTTTGTGGATAATTCTTAAAATCATGAATTGATGTTGAATTTTATCAAATTCTTCTCCCTGCATTTTTTATATGATTGTATATTTTTTCTTCTTTAATCTGTTATTATGGTGAATCAAATTTATTGATTTTCAGTGATAAATCATCCTTACATTCCTGAAATAAACTTCATTTGTTTCTGATGAATTATCATTTTCATATATTATTGACTTTTATTTGCTAATATTTTGTTTAGGGTTTTGCAACTCTATTTATGATGGATACTGGGCTTCTAATTTTCTTTAACTTTTTTTTCTGATTTTGATATCAGGGTGACATTGACCTTTTTTCCTGGAAGAGATTGTATAGATTTAGTACCAGTCCTTTTCTTAAATGACTGATAGGATCCTCCAATGGAGCCATCTGGTCCTACAGTCTTCTTTTTGAAAGTTTATTTAGCTATGAATTTAAATTCTTTAATAGATACAGGACTGTCAAGTAACTTATTTCCTCTTGAGCGAGATTTAGTAGTTTGTGTCTTTTAAGAATTGGTTCAATTTAAGTTTTCAGATTTATATGCATATAATTGTCTTTAGTAGTCCCTTAATATCCGTTTATGCCTGTATGTTCTGTAGTGGTAGCCTCTCTTTCATTCTTGATGTTGGCAATCTGTGTCTTCACTCAATTTTTTTTTAGTGTTGCTACAGATTCAATTTTCCTGGAATTTTCAAAGATATAGCTTATAGTTTCATTGATTTTTCTCAATTGTTTTTGTTTTCATTTTCATTGATTTCTGCTCTTAACTTTACCATTTCCTTCCTCCTGTTTTCTTTTTTTTCTTAAGATTTTATTTATTTATTTGACAGAGAGAGAGACAGCCAGCGAGAAAGGGAACACAAGCAGGGGGAGTGGGAGAGGAAGAAGCAGGCTCCCAGCAGAGCCCGATGCCTGCTGGATCCCAGGACTCTGGGATCAGGCCCCAAGCTGAAGGTAGTCGCTCAACGACTGAACCACCCAGGCGCTCCCCTCCTGTTTTCTTTGAATTTAATTCGTTTTACTAGTTTCTTAAGGTGGATGCTTGGAACCTCACTCTGAAACCTTTTTCTTTTCTAAAAGATGCATTTAGTGCCACACACTTCCCTTGAACAACTACATTAGATGAGCCTCACAAATATTACAATTTCAGTTGAATTTAAGGGGTGCCTGGGTGGCTCAGATGGTTAAGTGTCTGCCTTCAGCTCTGGCCATGATCTCAGGGTTCTAGAATTGAGTCCTGCGCTGGACTCCCAGCTCAGTGGGAAGTCTGCTTCTCCCTCCCCCTCCGCCTCTCCCTCTGCTTGTGCTCTCTCTGTCTCGGTCTCTCTCAAATGAATAAATAAAATCTTTAACAAAAATAAATTTAAGTGAAAATATGTTCTAATTTCCCTTGGGTCTTTTCCTTTAATTTACTGGTTATTTAGTAATTTTTCCAAATATTGGAGGATTTTCCAGATATTTTATATCTTTGTTATTACTATCTAGTTTAATATCATTATGGTCAGCAAATGTACTTCGTATGACTCCCATTCTTTAACAATTTTAAGGTTTGTTTATGGCCCAGAATATGTCCCATGTGCACTTGATAAGAAGATTAATTTAAGCTGGTGGTGGTGTTGTTTAGGCTTTCTATATTCATAGTCATCTCCTTTCTAATTTTTCTATCAATTACTGAAATACCTGTATTGACGTCACCATATAGACTTGTTGATTTGTCTATTTCCTCTTTCATTTGTATGACTTTCTATCAGGCGTATTTTGAAGATCTGTTGTTAGTTGCATATGCATTTAGGATTGTTATGTCTTGTTGAACTAATTCTTTAGTTCCTTCTTTTTTCCTGGTAATATTTATTGCTCTGAAGTTTACTTTGTCCGATATTACTATAGTCACCACAGCATTCTTTCAATTATTTGCATTGCATATTTTTTCCATCATTTTACTTTCTTTATTACTTCAGGCTTTACTTTTTAATAAAAGAAATGAGTCCAATAGTTCCAAGATACAAAATTGACCAGTTTTGAAGTGATTGATGATACCAACACACAAACTGATCCTTCCTCAGGGGAACAGCATCCTCCCTGATGCTCTCCTCGATCATGATGCAGATCCCAGTGCACCCCCAGTGAAACCGTCCCTCTCCACCGCAGAAATGAAGACATCTTTCACAAGACGCACGACTCTGTCCAAGGACAGTGGGACATGGTCCATATTCTGCATGTTCTTAAAACCAACCTGGTGGTCAAGCACGGGCTGTAGCGTGGCCCCTGCTGAGCCTCCAGTCTTGAAAGAGTCTCTGTGGTAGGACCCGACCAGGTCAAAGTTGTACACAGCTCCTTTCCCTTCACCCAGTCCCCGGATGATGTTGTAAACATAGTATGGAAAGAAGTGCCTCGAATAGAGGATTGTCAACAGCATGGCAGCAATTGCCCCTGTAATCATGGTCTTGTTATTAGAATGCTTATACATCTTTAGTCTTGCATCAGTCATCTTGGTCAGGGTAAGATAGTCGCCATGAAAACCGCTGCATCCAATGACTGTTTTGTCTGTTAATTTGTAACACTTGGGGCTTTCCCAGGTGTGAATTAAAAATGCTTCACTCCATCGAGTGTCAGAAGCAACAACTGAAAAATCTTCTCCTGTGATTACCAATACCAGTACCTCCATTGAAAGCATAGCGTGAGAAGCACAGCTGCAAAGGGCACCGTGATCACTTGGCTGCCGCTTCACAGCAAGATGGCTCCATCATTTTACTTTTAACCTACATATGCCTTTATATTTAAAGTGTATTTCTTACAGACAGCATGTAATTGGGACTTGTTTTTTATCATTTAATTTCCATTTCTGCCTTTTAATTTGTGTGTTTAGAGTTTTAACACTTCATGTAATTGTTGGCATGATTTGATTTCAATAAGACATTATTTGTTGCTGCTTGTCCCCACTGTTTTTGCTCTTCTCTAACCCTTTTCCTGCTTTCTTTGGGGTTAGCTGGATATGTTTTTACTATTCTGTTTCAATTAATATATTGGCTTTTTTGTTGTTTCTCTTAGAATTATATTTTTAATAATTTCAGTAGAAATTACAATATATACACTTAACTTTCACAATCTATTTAGACTTAGTATTTTACCACTTTATTTTTTTTTAGATTTTATTTATTTATTTGACAGAGAGAGAACAAGAGAGACATAGCACAAGTGGGGTGAGGGGCAGAGGGAGAAGCAGGCTCCCCGCTGAGCAAGGAGCCTGCTGTGGGGCTTGATCCTGGGACTCCAGGATCATGACCTGAGCCGAAATCAGACACTTAACTGACTGAACCACCCAGCACCAGCATTTTACCACTTTAAACAAAATTCAGAAACCATACAACCATATGGGTCCCTTTACCATTTTGTATTTTTTGTATGTTTAACATCTATTTACACTGGAAATACCACCAGACAATGTCACACCTTTGATTTCAGTAGCAATACATATTTTAAAGAACTTAGGAGAAAAATAGTCTTTTGTATTTATCCATATATTTACCATTTCTGATGCTCTTCCTTCATTCTTGAAAATTCCAGTTTTTCTCTAATGCACATTTCCTTCATCCTGAAGAACCTAGTTTAGCATGTCCTGTAGAACATGTCTACTGTTGACAGAGTCTCTTAGTTTCCCTTTTTCTGAGAATGTCTTTGTTTTCAGCCCTTTAAAGATGTCTTCTGGTGTCCATTGTTTCTGATGACAAATCCACAGATGTTTGAATCATTGTTTCCATACATACAGACATATATACAAACATGATTCTTAGCTGCTTTAAAGATTTTTAAAAATTTATCTTTGGTTTTCATTAGTTTGATTATGATATGGCTGGGCCTGGTTTTTTCTGAGCTATTCTGTTTGGGTTCACTAATTTTCTTGAATCTGTAAATTTGTGTAAGAAATATAAGAAGCTTTCAGCTAATATTCCTTAAAATATTTTTTTTTCACATCAATCTCTTCTCTCTTTTTGGAACTCTAATGATATGAATGCCAGGCTTTTTTATATTGTCTCACAAGCCCCTGAAACTCTGTTCATTTTGTTCAATCTTCAAATCTTTGTTTTGGTATTCTTCAGATTGGATAATATTTATTGACCTATTTTCTTTCTTTTTTAAAAAAAGATTTCATTTATTTATTTGACAGAGAGAGACACAGTGAGAGAGGGAATGCAAGCAGGGGAAGTGGGAGAGGGAGAAGGAGGCTTCCTGCTGAGCAGGACCCCGGGATCATGACCTGAGCTTGAAAGCAGATGCGTAAGGACTGAGCCACCCAGGCACTGCACCCCTGACCTATTTTCTTTCCAGTTTCACTGAGGTATAATTGGCAAACAAAAAATGTATATATTTAAGGTGTATAATGTGATGATTTGACATACACTGATTACTACAGTCAAGCTAACTAACACATCTATCACTTCACATGGTTACCTTCTTTTTGTTAGTGTGGCAAGAACACTTAAGATCTACTCTCTTAGCAAATTTCAAGTATACAATACAGTCTTATTAACTACAGCCACCATGCTGTAGAATAGATCCCTAGAACTTATTCATGTTATGGCTGAAAGTTTGTACCCTGTGATCAAACTCCCCATCTCTCCCATCCTTCAGTGCCTGGTAACCACTCTTCTACTCTCCTGTTTTGAATTTGATTTTTTTAGATTCCACATATAAATGAAATCAAGGGTTCCTGCGTGGCTTAGTGGTTAAGCGCCAGACTCTTGGTTTCGGCTCAGGTCCTGATCTCAGGGTCCTGGGATCCGGCCCCACATTAAGCTCCATGTTCAGCACAGAGTCTGCTTGTCCCTGTCCCTCTGCTCCTCCCCCCACTCACTCGCACTCTCACTCTCTCAAATAAATAAATAATGAAGATTTTATTTATTTTATTTATTTATTTGACAGAGAGTGTGCATGAGGCAGTGGGAGAGGAAGACTCACCACTGAGCAGGGAGCCCAATGCCGGGCTTAATCCTGGGGCTCCGGGATCATGACCTGTACAGAAGGTAGACACTTAACTGACTGAGCCACCCGGGCACCCCATAAATAAAATCTTTTTTAAAAAAAGTAAATGAAATCATACAGTATTTCTTTTATTGACCTATTTTCTAGTTACTGGTTCTATCCTCTGTCATCTCTAGTCTACTATTGAGCCCAGATGGTAATTTTTTCATTTGAAATGTTGTAGTTTTTAGTTCTAAATTTTCCATATGGTTCTTTTTTGTATACTTTTTATTTCTCTGCTGAGAATATCTACCCAATCATTTCAAGTGTTTTTTCCTTAACTTCATGGATCAGAGGTATAATTGATGTTTTAAATACTTTGATAACTCCAACATCTGGGTTTTCTCAAGGTTCACATTTGGTGATTGTCTTTTCCTTTGAGGATTGGTCATATTTTCCAGGCTCTTAATATGTCTAGTATACATAGTCACTCAGATATCTTGACTATTAGGTTGTTTAGACTCAAGGTCCTGAAACTTCTGGGTTTTTTGGAGAATGTTGATTTTTTTTTTTAATCAGGTAATCACCCTATTAGGTTTAGACAATATATTCTGTCTTGCCTTATATGGGTGGCAGGTCAAATCTTAATTTTGAATGTGGAATAGACATACAATGAATACTTTTCATCCTTAAAAAAGAACAAAATACTCATACATACCATAATATGGATGGACATCAAAAACATTATGTTAAGTGAAAAAAGCCAGATGCAAAAGACCACATATTATATGATTCCATTTATACGAAATGTCCAGAAAACACAAATATACAAAGACAAAAAGTAGATTAGTGGTTTCCGGGGGTTGAAATTGAGAACAGAGTTTAACGGTTAACAGAAACAAGAGATCTTATGGAGGTGATGGAAATGGTGCTTAATTTCCTTTAAAAATAATTGAATTATAAACTTAGATTAATTGTACATATGTAAAGTATACCTCAATAAAGCTGTAAAAAATTAACTCTTATTTTATTTCTTTTTTTTAAAGATTATTTATTTATTTATTTGACAGAGAGACAGCCAGCGAGAGAGGAAACACAAGCAGGGGGAGTGGGAGAGGAAGAAGCAGGCTCACAGCAGAGCAGGGAGCCTGATGTGGGGCTCGATCCCAGGACCCAGGGATCACGCCCTGAGCCAAAGGCAGATGCTTAACAACTGAGCCACACAGGCGCCCCTCTTATTTTATTTCTTTAAGAATTTGCTCTGCTTATTTGGATCTGTCCCGTGCAGGTATTGTTCAGGGTTGATGTGAGACTTGTGCGGATGATTCTAATCTCACTCCAATCCTCAAAGCCTTTGCTCTGCTCATTAGGGTCCACCTTATGCATGCATAGCTCAGAAGTCCAGCTGAGACTTATAGAGAATTAAGGGGCCCGTTCTCCAGCTCTCTCCCTACCATGATTCCTCCCACACTATCCAGCTTTGTGGTGCTCCTATCCTTTGTTCTTTGGGCCAGAAAGTTCATGAGCTTTCTATCAGAGTTTTAGTTTCCAACACCACCACACTGCTATGTGACTGGGACCCATTCTACCACAAAGCAGCACAAGGGAAAAAAATGGAAACTCACCCCATGCAGGTCACTTCTCCAAGTTTTGACTCCACTCCACAACCTTACTGCTTCTGTTAACTTTTTAAAGTCCTCAAATAGCAGTTTTTGTATTTTTCCATATTTTTCTGTTGTAATCAGCCAGAAGGATGGGCTGTAGTCATCTCACATAGCCACAGCAGAACTACAACTATGACAGATCTAGTTTTGAATCCTACCTCTACCACTCACTAGCTGTATGACATCAGACAAATCATCGAATTTCTCTGAGTCTATTTTATTTTTATCTATAACTGAAAGTCTTTTTTTACTAAAAAAATGATAGAAAAATGTAGAAAGGAAGACTTCTTAAAGATAATTCTATTATCAGTAGCTACCAGAGGACAGACTCCCCTTGCCTAAATGTATTTCTTCAGTTTCTGAAAAGTAACACTCATTATACTTTATGTAATGATTTGTTTAATCTATCTTCTCTACTAGAATAGAAGTTCTATGAGGTCAGGAACTGTGTTTTCCTCATTTATGGCTATATCTCCACAACACATTCCACAGAATAGCTACTCACTATTCATCCAGTCAACAAAGATCCCTGTGGACAGTCAATCCACTTAACACCCTACATTTATAGGTCTTAATCTCAACACCTGCGGCATTTACCTTCACTTCACTCCACCCACTCACAGCCATGGAAGCCCCTCTAAACCTTGCCATCACCAGAACGGCCCTATATCAGAAATCCTTAATTCCAATATCGCATTCTCTGACCTCTATCCCTTATGCTTCCAGCAACCCTTTACCTTTCAGCTTCACTCTCAGTATACATACTCTTGACCTCATAGCGACTTGTTCTTTTTTCCCCAGTCTTTTTGTAGATGGCTTTATGTAGCCCCTTCGATGCTATAAAACAACCTTGGACAAATTTCTCAGGATGCTTCTCTGTTTCCTTTGGGCTCCATTTGCAAGTCATGTGCGTACAACATGTCTCTGTAGTTATTTTATGTATGAGGGATACATGAATGTAATCCATTTGGATCGTTCCTACCTTTGCTTGAAGAACTATACACTTAGTGTACTATATAACACAAGCTTTGTGACTGAAAAGCCATGTTAGGCTATTGTAACCTAACAAAACTCCGTTTCTTCAAAAACTGATTCTCATTATGGAAGATTTTCTCTTACACCATATATACTCTCCACATGCTCATTATTCATTGAAATGATTTCTAGTTTCATGAAAAACATTATCTTATAATTACATAGACTTCTTGCTTTTTAAAAAAAAAGGCATGGTGGAAAGATAATGTTTTTGAATAAGTAATTTTCACTCAGTCATTAGAAACAAATGTTTTTATGAATCTAGACAGATCAATATAGCCTATCTTTTAATTCTGGGTTGGTATTTGGGGATAAATTCCTCACAATTCTCTTTTGGTTCTTTAATCTCATTAACCTAGGGCACTGGCAGGTTTGCAAGTGATTTGTATTAGTTGGGATAAATTTACATGTCCTTCTACTTTCTTGTGTTAATGAAATTTTTACATACTTTTTCTTTTTTTTAAAGATTTTATTTATTTATTTGAGAGAGAGAGTGAGTGAGTGAGAGAAAGAACATGAGCAGGGGGAGGGGCAAAAGGAGACGCAGTCTCCCTGCTGAATAGGGGAGCAGGGAGCTTGACATGGGGCTCTATCCCCATACTCCAAGATCATGACCTTTGCCGAAGGCAGACAGTTAACTCTCTGAGCCACCCAAGCACCGTTTACATGCTTTTTTCTTTTTTTCCTTAAACCACCTCTGTGCTTAAAAATAGCAATTTTTATGGTGATTTTGAATCATGAATTCTAGTGAATGATAAATTCTTCTTTGGGGAGGGTGTGGCTCTCTGAGGTGTAGTGAATGAAGGGGAGAGAGAGAATGGGGAAAGATACTTACTTCTGCTTATTGGTAAAGCAAAAGCGACCCTGTTTTCCCTAAACCTCAATCTATTCTTGAGCTGAAACCTCTTCTGGTTCTCATTCCTTCATCATTCTTAGCCTGCTAGAAAATACTGAATCTTGTTTATCCTAGCCCTAGAACCATTTGGTTTCTTAGGAAATAGATCACAAATGTCATCTACCCAAGACAAAAGCTACATATATTTAATATATACTTGGGCACCCTCAAAGGGCACCAGTCGATGACCACTGAGATATCACTTAGTTAGCATTCACATCATACACGCACTGCCACACTACCAACTCAGGCCATAGTACATGATTTTAAAAGCTGAAAATGATAGAACTGAGAGCAGACAGAGATAATATAATCCACCCCCTCATATATTTTACAGATGGGGAAACGAAGCACCTGAGAGGTTAATTGACATGCCCAAGGTCACACAGCTATATCATTGTTTGAAATTGTACACTCATTCTCTACCAGTAGAACATTTTGTGATGTAATATGCTCGGCTAACCACTGTCCCTGCAGTCCCATAATGATGTGTCCTCTTTCATCCTCATTGTAGAAAATATAAAAATAATCACAAATATCTGTTCATTGTCAGAATGCCCGGTTGGCTGCTTTAGATCATAAGCACAAAATTGCATCCACTTGATGTTTTGCTTTTCATAGCTGCAAAATGCAATTTCATTAGATACCATTGATTCATTTATTCAGCAAAATTTGCAACTGTGTTCTTGAAACTAGAGGCCAAGGGTAATATGGGAAAGGGTGTTGTTGCGCACAAAGTAGGAGATGAATTCCTCACTGCCACTGAAGAGCTTTGAAACTAGCTGGAGGAGGGGGCAAAATATACAGAAAATGACTTAAGAACAAGGCAAAACTGTATGCCTGCAGGTGCAGAGGATTATGCAGACTGATTACGTGAGTGCTGAGATGAACCAAAATAATGGTGAGACCTAAGTCAAATGGGGTTAATTAGGCAATTTCCTGGGAAAGGTGAGTTTCATGCAAGATTATGAAAGTAATTGAAATACTGTGGCATTGAAGAGTGAAGGGCACTGTCTGTGGGGTAATGAAAACAGTGCAAGCATGGGACTGAGGAGCTGAGTAGTGTATAAGGGCAGAAAGGAAATCAGTCTGACCAAAACAAAGGAAGCGATCCTAACTAGACCATAACTAAGAGTGTTGGTTCTTGGGAAAAATACGGGAGCCAGTTCTTAGAGGGTAGGGTGAAAGATTTGCATGTTACCTCCTAAGCATTAGGTATCTATCAGTTAATTAAATCAATGGTTATTGAATACCTAGCATGTACCAGGGCTTACCTCAGGTCAGGTGCTATGCGAAGAGCTTTAAACATTGTCTCATGTATCCCTCTCAACAAGATTATCAGTTTTAATATATTTCCCCACTTTGTTTATAAAGAAACTGAGCCTCAGAGGAAATGAATGGCATTCCCAAAGCCACACGGCTAGCAAAAAGTAGAGACTCAGACCCAGAACTTCTGTCTCTACAGCTCCCACTTATAACACTAAAGCTATAGGCATTCTCTATAGGTTTTTGAGCAAGAGAAGAATATAATGAAAATACTTTTGGTAAGAGATTATCCCAGCAGTTATGTGAAGAATGAACATAAAAGCAAAGTTCATAATTTTTAAATGGCTCATGTGAAAGACTATCAATTTAGTAGCAATTAATATTAAAGTACATAGTTTCCCCACTGAATTTTTTAAAAATCATATATGAGTGTTCTGATGTGAAAGGAGAAAGATTAAAACTTAATAGCACCAGTTTCGTATTCTCAGCTCTGCTGAACAATGAGAATAATACACACAAATTTCATTCTCTTCCCTGACATTCCAATACTTGATGAGGTTTTATTTATGTATTTTATGCATTTATTTAATTTTAATAGGACATAAAATTCAGGCAAATAATTACTTTTTCTCTTTATATATCTAGCAAAATTATATAGCAGTCAAGTATCACTTTTGCAGCAGTTTCATGATAAAAAAAATACCAAAATGAATTGTTTAATTAGTTTCTGCCTCAAAGAAGAGTTACAGGCTCAGGTCAAAGAAAATATACTCTGAATACCACAAAGTTACATCCACTGCCAATAGTGAGACATCTAGGTTAGAAACATGAAAAAATAAATAGAAATCTATGGTGAGCATCACTGACCACATATAGGTTGAAAGCCTGCAAGGAGCCAAGCACTGAGCTGGGCTCTTTTGTTTAATTGGTTTGCTTCTTTCCACAGAGATACGCAAGATATGTTAGAATTTGTTTATGATTAAAGAGATATGCTAAAAAAATTTATTTCTAGGATCTCAAGTTCTAGACCAATTCTGCCCTATTAATTTGAAATGCCATATAAATTGTTGCAAATTTTTCATGAGTTCAGATGAGCTCATTTTGGTATTTTAATAGTCAACTCTCTTTCCCCTGAAAGATTGATCCACGGTAAATATAAACTTTGACCCTGGGCCTCGGCTGCCCCATTTGACAAATGAGCTATGAAGGGTCTTGGTGATAACTAATCTAACTCCCTAAGAGCATAGGACAACTGCTAAGGAACTGCTAAAGTCCCTTCCAGCTCCAACATTCTCTAATCTACAGAATGTCAATGGGATTGTATTATGTTCTCTTCCTGTAGTCATTCTTCTGGCTAATATATAACCATCTCTGTTTATTTTTGTGCTAAAAATGCAACCTGCAACCTAGAAGAAACTCCAAAAGAAGGAAGTTTGAAGTTATTTGCTTTTAAGACAATATTCTTACCCCCAAAGAAATTATAACATAAAGCATCAACAAATTGGAAAGAAAATCAGCATCTCCTAGATTAATGTCTAGCCTATTTCTAAAGCCAATCCAGGAAGGAAATTCCTAAAATCTAACAAAATAGTGCCAAATATTTACATTCTTTTTTTATAATAATATTTTTTATTATATTATGTTAGTCACCATACAGTACATCCCTGGTTTTTGATGTAAAGTTCCATGATCCAAATATTTACATTCTTGCTCAAGACTGACTAAACTTCGGCTCCTTGAAAATGTTGCCTGTCTTTGGTATCCCCACGTATTTCATGCTGTGCCACGTCCGTGATGGGCTCTTTACACATATTTTTGGTTGTTGATCAAGACTGTTTTTCAGCGTAAGGCTCTGGTGACCTGAGAAACTCAGCTCTTGCAATAGAGATTAACTTGAAAAGAGTTTATAGTTTGCATGTACTGGAGGTGATTGATCTCGTTCATTTTCATTCATGTCAACACACAGCTTCTCAAAAATATTCTTAGTATACAAGATAGGACCAAAACAGATTAAACAGTCATTTCAAATTCTAGCACAGGCAGAAACACATTTAAGCTGCTCATTTTCCAAGGTCTGGCTAGTTCAGGGAATTGGATTATCAAAGCAATGAGATCATTGTCCAGTTTTCAACCCTTTTCAGCTAAAATTGAATTGGAGCCTTTTTTAATTTTTCAAAAATCTATGACATGAATCTACATATCTGGTAAATTCAAGTGTAAATTTGCATAAATGTAAAGTGTAATGTAAATCTGTAGATTCTGTATATAAAATAAATATATGCATATTCAATGATACATATGCAGATTACATCTACATCTATGCTTATAAATATACACACAGATAATTATAGAACAGGCACTCAGATTACTGTGTTTTTAAATACATGTTTGTTCTTCCAAAATATTAGTAAAACCTGGGGGGTTTGATATTTCTTTTCCCTCTTCCTACTCTCAATCATTATAGGAGACACTATTCACAATAGCAGCAATTAATAGAAGAAATTTGATAGTATTAGAATATTCATTTACATAGAATCATTATCCTATAAAATAAGGGCTCGAAGGAAAAGCAGAAACAGTCATTGGCCCAGATCTAGCCCATATTGGTTTAGTCTATGTTTTGATTATTCCAACACTTAAAAACACAAGAGATACCACTTTATGTAAAAATCCAGATTTCTGGAGCACCTGGCTGGCTCAGTGGTGGAGCATGTGACTCTTGATCTTAGGTTTGTGAGTTCGAACCCCACATTGGGTGTAGAGATTACTTAAAAATAAAATCTTTTAAAAAAAGAAAAAGAAAAAGAAAAAATCCAGATTTCTGAATTCTCTTGAAAAACCAAAAAAACTAGCAGCACAAGGCAACACACATTCCAGTGTGATCACAATCAAGAGGAACCAAATAGCTGCTGCTCCCTCCAAATGGGGCTGTGTTCTTCAGTATATCGCAGCCAAATGGGCCATCTCAATCATCTGCTACATCCTTAACCCTATACTCATTTGAATTTGCAACTATTGGGGAGCCTGGGTGGCTCAGCCGGTGAAGCATCTGCCTTCAGCTCAGGTCACGATCCCAGGTTCCTGGGATGGAGCCTGCATCGGGCTTCCTGTTCAGTGGAAAGTCTGCTTCTCCCTCCCCTCTCCCTCCCCCTGCTCGTGCTCAATCTCTCTCAAATAAATAAATAAAATCTTTATTTAAAAAATTTGCAACTACTGATTTGTCTAACCTTCTTACATAAAGAGGTTGACTAACTTGGAAGTGAAGTGACCATCTATGCTAAAGTCATTCATGAGGAGAACATGGTGAGTAGATATAGTCTTTGCCCTCAAAGACTTTATTATCTGCTTCACGGGAATACACATATTCGTAATAAAGCACAGAATATGATAATCTCCATAAGAGAAGCATACACACAATGCAGAGAAAGTTGCAAAAAGAGATCACGTCTTGTTGAGCACCTCAAAAAAGGCTTCATGACTGAAGTGTCTTTTCACGAAGTAGAAACATAGCATGAGAAACCAGTTTTGTCAGGTTTCTCAGCACAAACTCTAGCCCAGACAGTTCCACGCTTTGTGGCCGATGCTGTTGCTTAGCCTTTTAGAGCCTCACTTACCTCATCTGTAAAACGGAGATAATAATACAAAACAAGATTGTTGTGAGAATTGAGTGGCAAAATAGAGGTCACCTTGCACATAGTAAGCAACTCGCAAAACATTCTGCTTAGTATTATTTTTATGGAGAAAGTAGAGTCTTTACACATGGAAAAGGAAGAGGGGGCTCCACCCTGCAGAGTGAGCATCTAGTTGGAAAAGTATAGAACATAATCAAGGAACAGCAAGTACGAAATAGGGTTGAATTAAGTAAAAGCGGCAGCCAGGTGCTTCCCCAAAGCTGGGGGAGCTTATTCCCAGAGACAACTTGTGAGGACACAAAGGAAAAGCAAAGCCTGTCAGCCCATCCAGATGACAGCATCTTCTAACCCGCCACCACTCTGGCCAACTGGGAGCTCCCACCCTCCCCAGCCACACATCCGTGTGATAAGCATAATAAAAGAGATGCACAGCAGCATAGGAGAATGTAAGCTAGGGACAGCTGACAAGTCAAGGAAGTCATAAATATCTTTCTTAAAGAAAAATAAGTTCGGATCTGAATGAGTGTGAGCTGACCAGACAAAAATGAAGCAAGGGCATTCCTAGCCAAGACAAAAGCATGTTCAAAGGTCCTGTGGCAGGATGTAGCATAGAGAGAATAGGCATTAAAGGAAGGCCAGTGCAATTGGGGCACAAAGAGCTAAAGCAAGTGCAAGGTGAGAGGACACTGAAGAGGTTGAGAATGGTACAGATCATTCAAAGCTTTGTTGGTCTTGTTAAAACTTTTAAACTTTCCTCAAGATCAGTGGCAAGGAGAATTACATGTTCATATCTGCATTTTGAAATGGCAGCACTGCAGAAAACGGATTGAAATGGAGCAAAGGTAGATGCAGGAAGATGACTTAGAAGGTGAGTGAGAGTAAACTGCACTAGACTACTGGTGATGGAACCAAAGAGAAACAGAATCGAGAGATAGTAGGAGAAGAAATGGAGAGAGTTAGTGATGGATTGGATGTGGCAAGGAAAAGAGAAGAGACAAGTATCAGAGATGACTTTGGCTTGCATACGACAACAGAGGGTGGCATGTTTGGTAGAGATCATTATCTGGAAAGGTAAATTTAAATCTTATTTTTGAACATGGTGAGTTTGACTGCCTTTAGGATAAGAAGATACATCATGTATGTAGCTCGAAGAGAATAACCTGTGCTAGAGATAAGATTTTAAGTCATCGGAGTAAGGTGGTAATTCAAATGCTGGGCATGGATGAGATCTTGGAAAGAAAGAGCACAGAGTGAGAAGAGAAGAGGTTCTAAAACTGGCTAGGTAGTATGAGATGAACCTGTACACAAGAGAGAAAGAAAGAAACCAAAAGATGTAGGTGGAAAACCATGAGAGTCTTGCATCAAGAAAATCCTAACAATCAATCATTTCAAGGACTCAACAGTTTACACTATAGAATGCTGGCAATCAGAGTCCAAAAAGCCAGTATAGCTTTTTCTTTTTTCTGTTAATCATACAAGCTCATTGCTAAACATTGCATCTAGTCCCCATCTTGCTGGCCTTTACAACAGTGAAACTTGTCCTATGGAAACTCCTTCATTGCTCTGTTATTATTTAAAGAGAATTTTGAGGTATAGGAGGAAAAGGTGAGAGCCAAGAGATAATAAAAAAGTAATGCAATTTCCTCCATGTACACTCGAAGTGTTCCTATATCCAATTTTTCTATGAGAAAAAAAAACCAACCCTGAAGAAGCTGTATTCCTATGCAACTTGTTGAAAACATTTTGCTTCCCCTATTTCTGTAATTGTGATTGCCTCTCCTCAAAATGGAGCTAACTAATCAGATGGTTGCATTTTAGAAAGAGTAAAAGCTGTGACGCACATTACAATAATCACCAATTAACGTTAACACAAGCTTTGTGACTGGATAATGTTCTTCCTTCCCTCTCTCTCCACACAGCAGATGACAAAATTAGTTTAAAATCGCTATCTATCTGCAAAGCCATTTTGATTTCTAGTTACACTATCACATTCCAAAAGAGAAGAAAACAAGGAAACAACCGCTGTCAGATGCCTTCAGATTTTGTGTTTGTTGTTAAATAAAAGCAACAATGAAAAGATAAACTTCAACAAACTGCCAGCAATCCGTGCTTTGCTCCTCTCATTTTGTAGCTTATCAAATTTCCCATTCAATGATCTTTCTGCTTTCAACCATTATTAACTGAGTACCTACTATGTTCCAGGCTTTCCTGTAGATGGTAACAATGAAGTCGTGAAACAGACATAAATCCTTGCCCTGATGGAGCTATCTTTGGCTTTTATTTTGATTTTGTGAGGATAACTTCAACAAACACCTCTTGCCAACTAGTTTACCTCTTTGCTTTTGTGAGATTTGGATAACTGGAAGAAAATATTCCTCAAGAACCGTTCCCTCGCCTTTCTCCTTTTTTGCTCCCCCTGCCAGGCAACACATCCTGAGTCCTTTAGAAATTGTGGCAGAAAATTATTTGTGTGGCCTGGCTGTCTGCATGACTTTTATCCTTCCTCTATTATTACTCTGTATTTTTTATTTTTACTTTTTAAAAATATTTATTTATTTGAGAGAGAGAACGCAGGGAGGGGGTGCAGAGAGAGAGGGAGAGAGAGAATCTTAAGCAGACTCTATGCTGAGTGTGTAGCCTGACACAGGGCTTGACCACACAACCCTGAGATCACTACCTGAGCTGAAATCAAGAGTCCAATGCTTAACCGACTGCTTCACCCAGGTGCCCCTTATTTTTACTTTTTAATTAAGTAGGCTCCATGCCCAATGTGGGGCTTAAATTCATGACCCTAAGATGAAGAGTCACATGTTCTTTGCTGCTATGAACATTGAGGTGCATGTGCCCGTTCTTTTCACTACATCTGTATCTTGGGGGTAAATACCTAGTAGTGGAATTGCTGGGTTATAGAGTAATTGTATTTTTAATGTCTTGAGGAACCTCCATACTGTGTTCATAGCAGCAATGTCCACAATAGCCAAACTGTGGAAGGAGCTGAGATGCCCTTCAACAGATGAATGGATAAAGAAGATGTGGTTCATATATACAATGGAATATTACTCAGCCATCAGAAAGGATGAATACTCAACATTTGCATCGACATGGATGGAACTAGAGAGGATTATGCTAAGTGAAATAAGTCAAGCAGAGAAAGACAATTATCATATGGTTTCACTCATATGTGGAACATAAGCAGTAGTGCAGAGGACCACAGGGGAAGGGAGGGAAAACTGAATGGGAAGAAATCAGAGAGGGAGACAAACCATGAGAGATTTTGGACTCCAGGAAACAATCTGAGGGTTACAGAAGGGAGGGGGTGGGGAGGTGGGGTACCAGGTGTTGGGTATTAAGGAGGGCACATGTGGTGATGAGCACTGGGTGTTATATGCAATTAATGAATCATTGAACACTATATCAAAAACTTATGATGTACTACATGCTGGCTAACTGAACATAATAAAAAATAAGTAAATAATTAATTAATTGGTTTAAAAAAAGAGTTCATGTTCTACCAACGAGCCAGCCAGGTGCCCCTCTTACTCTGTATTTTAAAAAGCCTGAGGTGGCGTGCCCTCCAGAAGATAGGACTCCTAATAACCTGAGCTGACATCCCAGCACTCCCTAAATAAACCCTTCACTCCAGGATGAAAATACAAAATACCAACAATAACAACAAGAGAAATGCAGAACAAGAAAAATTTCACCCTTTGGAGCTCTTGTTGCCATTCTCAACTCCAAACAGCTATCATGGGGTGATAGTAGAGAACACAAGAACAAAAAGCATGATGAGGAGCATGTTTTCCTCTCTCTGCCAAGGAGGAAACAGAATTGTGCCCTGAAAGGGTATTCACATTTTAAAAACTTTTGATGTTGCCAAATGACCTTCAAAAATTGTATCAAGTGACACTTCCACCAAGTGGAAAATGGCAATATATTAATTTTCTCTTTGCCAACTTGACTGGCTAAAAATAGTTATCTCATTTTATTTTGCATTTTTTATTACTAATGAGATAGAACTTCTTTATATTTCTTGACCCTTTGTATTTCTTGTTACGTGAATGATGTGTTAATGTTATTTTGTCTGATTCTTGTTATTATTTCACTTCCCACCCACTGGTGGGTGGACGCCTTAGATGCCTCCCCCAACACTCCACCGAAACTGTTCTCCACAAGATCACTGTCAACCTCCTTGTTACTAAATCTAAAGGACACTCTTCAGTGCTGCTATCTTACACAACCTCTCAGCAACATTTTAAAAAACAATTTATTTATTTGAGAGAAAGAACAAGCAGCAAGAGGGATTAGGACAAGCAGACTCCATGCTGAGTGTGGAGCCCCGATGCGGAACTCAATCTCACAACCCTGAGATCATGACCCGAGCCAAAATCAAGAGTCGGACTCTTAACTGACTGAACCGCCCAGGTGCCCCTCTCAGCAACATTTTATACAGTTAACCATTTCCTTTTTCTTGAACACTCTCCACCCTTTGTTTTCATGGCACAACACTACCTTGGCTTTCCTCTTACCTTCCCTCTCAACCATTCCTTCTCATCTTGAGGATTTTTCTTCCTTTGCACGTGGCAGAGTTCTAGCTCAGGGTTCTGTCTTAACCCTCTTATCTTCTTACAGTACTCATTTCTCTGGATGAACTCAGGACTGATGATTCCCATACCTCTCTATCCACAAGTCCTCCCGCCTGAGTTCCAGACTCATAAAACTAAGTAGCTTCCAGAAATTTCCATTTCCTTTAGACACCTACAAATCAACATATCTGGAACATTATTCACCATCTTACTTTCCAAAGTGTTCCTACTTCTTTTTATCACCACTCCTGCTACATCATATCAATCAATCACTAAGTTCTACCAATTCTACCATCTAAATAAATTTCAAATCCATCCACTTTTCTCTATTACCACTCATGCTGTCCTTTATCAGTCCACCATCATCTTTATACTAGGTTACAGAAAAATCCTATTAAATAGACATGTTGCCCACTCCAATCCACTCTCCATACTATAGTCAGTCAGATTGGCTAAAGCCCAAAGCTAATCATAGTATTGCTTCCCTACTGAGAACATTTCAATGGCTTCCTTAAGAAAATGCAAATTTCTGGGGCGCCTGGGTGGCTCAGCAAGTGTGTCAGACTCTTGGTTTTGGCTCAGGTCATGCTCTCTTGGCTTGTGAGATCAAGCCCCATGTTGGGCTCTGCCCTCAACGTAGAGTCTGCTAGAGATTCTCTCCCTCTGCCCCTCCCCCCACTCGTGCACACTCTCTCTCTCAAACAAACACATAAATCTTAAAAAAAAGAAAACCCAAACTTCTTAACATAGTTTTCAAAACTTGCATCATCTGACTTCTTTCCTTGTACTCTGTGCTTCAGCCATACTTAAGTCTTCATTTCCCCCAAATATACCACACTCTCTCTCAGTTCCAGGTCTTCACATATATTGTTCACTATGACTAGACTACTCAACTACCCCTTCACTCCCAGCCCACTTCTTTTTTTTTTTTAAAGATTGTATTTATTCGACAGAGATAGAGACAGCCAGCGAGAGAGGGAACACAAGCAGGGGGAGAGGGAGAGGAAGAAGCAGACTCATAGCAGAGGAGCCTGACATGGGGCTCGATCCCATAACGCCGGGATCATGCCCTGAGCCGAAGGCAGACGCTTAACCGCTGTGCCACCCAGGCGCCCCCCCAGCCCACTTCTATGTCTTTCTACATTCTACCCATTTTTCACCTTTAAAACTTAGAAGTTTTACTTCTTCAGGAAGCTTTCTCTGGCTCCCCAACCATGAATTAGGTGCCTCTCCTGTGTTCTGATTATAATTTCAACACACTAAATTGTAATCATTCTGTTTACTTATCTGCATCTCCCACTAGATGGCAAGCTTCATGATGTCAGGGAGTATGTTGTTGTTACTATTGCACAAATATAGTAAGCATCCAAGAAATATTTTATTTAATGTTTGTCCATTTTTCTAATGAGGTGTTCATCTTTTCTCATTGAATTATAAAAGCTCTTTATATACGAAGGATGTCAATCCTCTGTCATTTTGTTGTAAATATTTCCATACCGAAGAAACTATTCTTCTCATGTTTCCTGAACAAATTATTCCTTTTACTAACTCCTTTCCTCTGTACATTCTGTTCTCTCTGTTAGGAATATACTCACTCCCTATGTATTATTTAATACCCATTCAAATGGCATTTTACCCATGACTTCCTGGGAAAGAATTATTCAATCCTTTCTCTGTACTCCCAAAGCACCTTGTATATGTATCAACTTCAAGAGCTTAATGTTTCTATTTCTAACAGAATTATGTTTTTGCATAACTTTATCCTCCATTAGACTGCGAACTCCTTAAAACTAAGGATAGTCTTTTCATTTTTGTATTTCCTATGTCTGTTATTATTCCCGAAATATAGTAGCATCTGCAAAATATTCTCCTAAAAGCATTAATTTGGACTTACAAAAGAATATGTTGAATAATAAAAAATATAAAAACAAAATATTTTTCTGTGAATAATCACAAATTCAGAACTTCAAGAAAGCCCTGCCTGATTATTAACATCTCAGTTAATAGAAGCCTCAACAATTATAAAATGGAAAGTCACCGTTGGTAACTAAGGGTAAGTCAAGAAAAGACTCTAAGTATACACACTCTCTGTAATTGTTTGTAAAGCATTCGGATAAAAGGAAAAACGTCAGCTATTAATTAAGGACCTTAATTCAGAAATTGATGAGTCCAATACATCAAATGTAAACCTGGGCTGCAGGTTGAGTAAAGAGAAGCCACAAAACCAATAGCTTTCCCTGTAACCCTCTAATAACTCTAGTGCTTACTGCTTTTAACCTCTGTGGTTTAACTGAAGGGTGGAAAATAATTGACAGAGATTTATCCGTGGCTACTAAATTGTGCAAGGCAAAAAACTGAGATTTCAATTGTTTTGTTAATTACGTTTAAAAACACTTTATAATTGCCCCTTTTTAAGAAATTGTTTTTGCAGAGTGCCTGGATGGCCTAATTGGTTAAGCATCCAACTCTTGATCTCAGCTCAGGTCTTAATCTCAGGGTTGTGAGTTCAGGTCCCGTGTTAAGCTTTGCACTGAGTGCGGAGCCTTTTTAAAAAAAAAAGAAGAAGAAGAAGAAAGAAATTGTTTTTGCATTTGTTTTGGGTTCTTTTCAGAATCACCTGCAGTTTCGTACATTTCTAATTAGACTTTACTCTTCAAAACTTGCCCTTTCTAATTGACTTTAGAAACTTTTCAGTTATGGGCATCTGGGTGACTCAGTCAGTTGAGCGACCCGCTCTTGATTTGGGTTCAGGTTGTGATCTCAGGTTAGTGATCTCAGGGTAGTGGGATTGAGCCCCATGTTGAGCTCCACGCTTAGTGGAGAGTCTGCCTGGGATTCTCTCTCTTCCTCTCCCTTTACCCTTCTCCCTCACTCTCTCTCTCTCTTTCTCTCTCTCAAATAAATAAATATGTCTTTAAAAAAAAGAAACTTTTCAGTTATATAACTCTTAAGAAGAAGAATTTACTTTTTGCTCTGAGGTTTTTTTCTGCTTAGTTAAATCAAAGGGCATTTGAACTTTGCATTTTAGAATCAGAGTCTAGAGCTAGACAGGACCAGTTACAATTAAGCTTGTTCAATTACCTTATATTTCAAACGAGAAAAATTGAGATTCAAGGGGGATGCTAAGTGTCTTGATCAAGGTCAAACACCAAGTAGCAAACTAGATTTCCTGCCTCACATTATCCACTAAATAACAGTGTCTTTTTCAAAGGTTGGTTGGCCTTTTAGCCATGAGTCCATAATTCAGTAAAAAATGTATATTCGACAAATATATATTGAAAGCTTACAAAGTGCCAGGTACTGTGCTAAGAGCATTTTTTTTAACTTTGCAACTGCTCTTTAACGCAGAGGGGATACAGTGGGTAAATCAGGCAGACAAGGTCCCTGGCCTACAGTCTGATGGAGGTGCAGACATACTTCTTCCCTCCACCACCCCACCCCTTGCTCTTATTTTCACTAACCTCTCTCTTTACTAAGACATTCAGTTCTCCCACAGGAGGAGGAAGGACTAAGCTGATGGGTTGGACTCAATCACTCAGTGAGCCATGTCATCCCAGTGACTGAGGTCCCTTTGCCTCCCAAAGCAGGAAAGAGGCCCTAGTTTGTCCCTTCTACTGTCTGCCTCACCTATGAGTAAGAAAGGCAGCACCCTCACCACCTTTGGATTCCCTTGCGTCAACAGACTCTGCTCTTTTCCTGCTCCTCACCAGGGTGGGTAGATTGGTCAGATTAGCACCTGGGCCTAGAGGGCCAGAGAACAGGAAGGCCCATTTTAGCCTTAGGCCCAATCTGTGTCCTCTAGCAATCTTCCCTGTACCTCTGCGGTATTGACCACTATTTTGCGTGCATATTCAATTGGTTAGAACCCAGGAAGGGAGGCAGTGAATGATGATTATCCCCGAGAGCCAGTCTAGTTGGAAAAATGGAATCAAACTAATAACTAAAAAATAATGAACTACACTCACATTCAGTGCTACAAAAGACAAGTTCAGAATGCTACAAGGCCATATATATCAGGGAAGACTTCCTGAGGGAGTGCCAGTTGATTGGCACCTAAAAGTTAAGTAGGAGCTCAGGAAAGCAAAGGGAAAGGGGAGGAGACAGAGCCGTCGGAGCAGAAGGACCAGCATGTGCGAAGGCTCTGAGGCATAAAAGACCATGATACATTCAAGGAACTGAAAGAAGACCAAAGGGTCGGCCTTAGACAGTGGAGGAGAGTGCCATATCATTCACTATTTAAAACATAACACTTGATTGCTACTAGTTCTTAACAATGCATAATCTCAACTTCCACTAATACAATTGCACACACATCAATAAAACTGGAGAAGTATTATGATCGTAGGGCTGCCCATATGTCAGGAAGCTTTGCTGCATAAATGAGTTAATAACACTCAAAACAATAACAAGTCCAGCTAACCAAAATGCCCTTATCTCCCATCAAGCCAGCCAACTGAGGTCCGAGCCTAAGGTATCTGTAAAATACCCACACAAGACATATTGATTTCCCTCTCACCAAGCTAGAATTAATAAAAGCTCTTTCATAGCTCCCTGTTTATCCAGCCCCATCTTCAAACATGAGAATCAATGTCCAACTTATTAACTTCTCGAGATTTGTGTTTGCCAGCCACTAGTTTTTTCTTTCTTCAGCAAGGAAAACAGAAACATCAGAAATAACTTATCCTTTTTCTCACTCATTAACCCTTGGAAACTGTGCCCATATGCAGTTCCTTTTGCCTGGCAATATGCTCTTCGGAGAGGCCTGGTAACAGCCTACCACTTTGACTACACTGGCTACCCCTCCTCCCTGCAGTGCTTGCCGAATTTCCATTTTTATCAGTAGCTTCTGTTTCTTCAGGAGCCCCATCATCACTCAGCTTTTGTTTATCTGAAACAACCGGCTTTATTTTTGTTCTAATTGCTGCAGTAAAAAGCCATTACGGTAGAATTTTTAAATTAAGCCATAGTTCAGACATCCACTTGTTTAGCTGCACTGTCCCTGCACACCATTTTCCTTCTTTTAGAAGTTTAAATTTTCACTCAAGGCTCTCATAATTCATCTGCAGTGTTCTAGATAGTTGAGAAAGCTGGGGAAAGGGAAAATATACTTTCTTGTTTCATTCCCTACAGCAACAAGGCACAGATTCATACAATTTATTGCTGAATGGTACCTTGGGGACTAGACCTTCTCCTATCATCCAAACCCCAATTCTCCATACTACTCCCTACATTCTTGCTGTCAGGAAATGATCTATTTTCTTAGAGTTAAATCCCCCTAAAATGTTCTCCCTGATCTACTCTTCCCATATCATGTTTATTTCTGTAGTTCTTCTTTCTCCCTTCCTATAAATCTTAAAGGAACAGGCACCACTTCACTTTTTTCTACTGCTAAAACATCTCTAATACTGAATTTTAGTTCTTTCCATCCTCTTTTGCTGTTAATTTGGATGAACATGTGGTGATAGTAATGAGGATTATAACTAACATTTACTTTCTCTGTACCCAGCACTGCCTTATTTAACCCTGCACCAACCACATGATACAAGCACTATTATTATCCCCACTTGACAAATGTGGAGACTGTGGGCCTCATAAATATCTGGACTTTAGGTGATTTATACTTTCTTCTTTGTATTTTTTGTGCTGTTTGGGTGGTTGACAATGAACCACATACAACTTCTAATATAAAACACAATAGGTAAAATAGAGCTTTTTTTCAAAGGGGGGAGTAAATGTAACAGGATGGTTTACCTCCAGGCTTTGATTCTTTCTCCACGACAACCACTAAATGAGCTCTGCCATCCATCAAAAAATATTTGAGTGTCTACCATGTGCAAGGTACTGTGAGGGAAACAAAGCAACATAAGCAGCAGCTGAGGACTGTTATCTGTTTCAAGGTGAGTGGTGTTCACGCCACCAAGAGTTTAGCGAAACAGGACTGGCCCAGCCTTACATGTGAGGGGCTGTCAGGTATCGGGAAAGAGAAGGCTTCTTAGAAAGGGAAGGAAAGCATGCCAGTGTACTGAGTCCCCTCACTCTCTCTAGCCTCCTCCCCGCATACTTCATTCTCCTGATTGAGAAGACAAGAACAGAAACTAACACTAGGGTGTAAACACACATCTTAGGAGGATGTCTGAGCCCTGGCTGGATTATTTTTTCCTATCCCTGGCTTTCTTGACAATTTTTAAGTCATGACACCAAACCTTGTGTTTTTTCAAATTAAGCAAACTTCTAGGTCACTTTCAGACTTGACTTGATTCACTCACTTTAGGTTCAACTTAGAGCAGAAAGTTTGAAGACACCTATCCAGGGATACCTAACAGGAGATATAAAGGGACATCTCCCTCAATCTTGTCTCACCTGAACAAACAGCAAAATGTATTTAGCACCATTGCAAGCACGCTGCTAGGCACGTTAAAGGCACTTAATCACTTGTTAAGTGATTGATCACTAATTTCTATACCTTTAATTACCTTCGTTCCAACATTTCACAATAAATTACCGACTCCTAGAGAGTAGGGTTTCACAAAACTAAGGCAATTTATCTCCATCAAGATTTAGAGATTTAAAAAAAATAACATTCTTTGAATGTAAGCTCTCTTCAGCACCAAAATAAACTTCAAACCATAAACAAAGCCCACCAAGAAACTGAGAACCTCTCTATCCTGATCCCTTGATATATGTATCTACAAAATCTAGATCAATTTAATAGATCAGAACATAAAAGTTTATTCTCTTCTTTCATCAACTATATAAATTCTATGGTGTTAGTTGCCATAGCAAAAGATTTGCAGAAATCCTTAGAGTTAGAAGTTACTTCGATTCCATCATATACAAAGACTGAAAGATGGCTTCACTCTTTCTTCACTATTGATCTTCTGTCTCATTTTTTCCCCTCAAAACTGGCACTCTTTTCTATTTCTAAATGTTCATGTCTAAAGTGAGACTTCCTGGGATGTCAACATCTGATGGTATCTTTCACATTAAGTAAGCTCATTTTCATCACCAAGTCCATAACCACAGGACAGAACAATAGCTTTTGTTCTTATAAGAAGACCTTTATAAAAAGAAAAAGGTATATGATTAATCATTACAACGGCCATAAAATTTGTTTTTTAAGCCCTCACCCCCACCCCAGATGGGTTCAAGTCTAAAAGGAAATGCCTCTAGTTTTAACATATTGATCTATTTATGGACGAATTTTGCAGGTAAGAGCATCATGCACAGGATGAGGATTGTGACGTTGTAAAATTACTATTAGTTTGGGCAAATTCATTTCTCCACATTGACAAATAATTAAAGAGGGTTCTATAATGCTTTTCCAGGGCACATAAGAGACTTAATAAGTAGAGAAATGTTTGTGAAAGGAAGGGCTTTATCCAAAGAAGATTCATCCACACAGGCTGAAAGTATTCTTTTTTTTTTTTTAAAGATTTTATTTATTTATTTGACAGAGACAGCCAGTGTGAGGGGGAACACAAGCAGGGGGAGTGGGAGAGGAAGAAGCAGACTCCCAGTGGAGGAGCCTGATGTGGGGCTAGATCCCAGGACTCCGGGATCACACCCTGAGCTGAAGGCAGACGCTTAACGACTGAGTCACCCAGGCGCCCCTGAAAGTATTCTTTTCTCATTCCCCGTGGGTTCAGGCAGAAGGCCTGATGGGATCACAACAGCATGGCCCTGAGGGAGTGTGAGTAGCAAACACCAAGGCAGGGTGGTACCCCATCCTTGGTTCTAACTGGCCTGATTAACCAAATTTCCCCTGTGCAGCAGAGCAGCAACAGGAAGTTCCAAGCACAGGCTACTGGGAGCCAGGAAGGTAGAAACATCATAGTCTAGCTTTAGTGATTCATTCAGAACGGACCTCGTGAACCAGCAAATGGTGAGTCTAAGGGACAGGATTTGCTGTTTTGTGGGAAGAGACTAGCAAGAACTGGCCACAGCCAGGCCTCGTGATATTATAATTTGGATGTGGAGCCAAGACACAGGACTGGAGGAATTGGGTGCCTTGAAACAGAAGCTCAGCTCTGCTAATCAGGAGAAGTTGGAATTCAACAGGCATGCCAATGATATCAGATGTGCCTCTCTGAGTTTTAATTTTTCTTCTCTGTAGAAAGGGGATAATACACTTGCCTATTCATAGAGTTAAGGAGACTTACCCCACCCCCAGGACAGAGGCAAATAGCTAACTCTTTGAGTACATGCAGTTATGAAGACAGTTATATAATAGGGAAGCAAGGGGTTGAGTGGGGAGAATATAAGAGCAATAGATTTTCTGTGAAAATCAGGAGAAATGGGGATCCCTGGTATCAGCAGCAGCATTGGGAACTGAACTTGGGTCCATGTTGATATGACTCAGACATCTGTTATGATGTATTCCTATATATCTATGTCTATGTATCTACCATTTATCGAGTGCTTACTGTGAGTCAGGAACTGTGTGAAGCACTGTAACTGAATATCTTATTTAATTTCACCAATACCCTGTGAGTTAAGTACAGTAATCATCCTCACTTTACCAAGGAGGAAACTGAAGCTAATGTAGGACACACTAAAGTAAGGACAAAAACTAGATCAGACTGACAGTCTGATTCCTTATTACTGAATAGCATCAGTAGGAAAAGTTTGCATTGCATGCATATGCCTTTGTTCCCTGAAAACTACACTGATTAGGATATAAATTATACATTGAACTCAGCTCAAGATGGCTCTACCACAGGAAATCATCAAGTATGAAGTAATTATAAATAACTAGTAGCTATTCAAGGGCAGCAAAGGGCCAAGAACTACCAAGGAATGGGTATAAGGTTGCAAACTTGAGGGGGCAGCCTAGCTGGCCAGGAGGTCAGACTGGAGAAGAGATCCTGTTTTGACCAACATACTCCAAGAAGAGTTCTCATTTTCCCTATAGACAGTACAACAAGGTTGGGGCAGCATAAAAACACTGCAAAGTGAAGCAGATTTGAAAGTATTGAGCTTTTACCATATGCCATACTCTTTACTAGCTTTACATGTATTTCAACCCCCTGCCAACAATGAAAGATAATATTATTCCTGTTGTACTAAAAAGGAAGCTGAAGGGAGTAATCCCTATTATTCCAACATTACAGAGCTGGCAAATGTCAGATCCAGGACTCAAACTCAGGTCTGCATAACTTCCCTCCAAATGCTGCCCCAGGAATTGATGACGATAAAGTGAACCCCAAAAAATGGAGTCAAGGGATCACCTGGGTGGCTGAGTCAGTGAAGTGTTGGACTCTTGATTTTGCCTCAGGTCATGATCTCAGGGCCCTGGGATCGAGCCCCACATTGGGCTCTGTGCTCAGCATGGAGTCTGCTTGTCCCTCTTCCTCCCTCTCTGTTCCTCCTTGACGTGCGCTCTCTCTCTCAAATAAATAAATAAATTCTAAAAAAAACTGAATCCAAGAATAGACATTGCAAGGCTGGTGGTAGTAATGTGAAGTACAATGTAGTGAAGTAACATGAAGGCGGTATGGAACCTGAAGCTCATGTCCCAAATATAATAATAATAGTAGCAGCAGTAATAGCAGCTAATATTTATTCATCATTTTCTTTGTGCCAGGCATTGTTAAAAGCATTTCACATGTTTAATTCATTATATCCTCACAACAACTCTATGACATAGATATTATTGCCTCCATTATACAGTTGCATGAACAGACACAGGGAGGTTAAATACTTAGTCCAAGGTAGTAAATGGCAGAGCTAGAATGGGATACTGGAATTCAAGATATGCTTCAAGGAAACTCTCAAAAAGACAATTCTAATGATACCGTTGTAAATTATACTGATGTAGCAGAAAAAAAAAATAGAAGTGAATACCTAAATAAACCAGAGAGCTGTCCAGGGTGATGGATGATATGAGGAAAGTAGACTCTTTTAAATCCTATTTTGTTTCTGTCTTCCCTGTCAAAGAGAATTATTTTCAGGCTGAAAAGTGCAAAAAACAACCATTGCTAAGAGAAAACTTAAGCCTGAGATGGTTGAAAAGATTGTAAAACACACACACATATGCATGCATGCATGCGCACAAAAACCTAGCGTTCTAGTGTTTAAACCCAGGCTTTCTTTAAAAAAACAACAACAACAACAACAAACTGATCAAAGAGAAGTGATTTTATCTGGTGCAGTTCCAAGGTAGAAAAAGTGGAGCAGGGAGGGCCTTGTACCCCTCCACTTCCCCCCCATGGGGGGTGGTTGTAGAGGCACATATACAATCATAATACATTGGCAGAAGAAAAACACAAAGATTCCTTGGTAGAGGGGAAGACATAAAGCAACATGCATGCGGGATCCCAGAGGGGAGACATGGGCCCTCTACTCCTCCCATGAGAGTTTCCCCTTTGGCCCCAGATGAAGATTGTTTTACAGTAGAGGCTAGGAGTGCCATGTCTTCCCACTCCCTGGCTTCTATGTTCTCTGTCCTCTGAGAAGAAAGAGTGCTGTGGAAAGAGACACGTCATTTCTGCACCAACCCTGCTCTAAGCCACCAGGGAAATAGATTATTCCATTTTCTTTTTTCTTTTTTCTTTTTCTTTTTTTGAGAGAGAGAGCACATGTGCATGCGTGGGGTAGGGGTAGGGGCAAAGGGAGAGGGAAAGAGAGAATCTTAAGCAGGCTCCATGCAGAGCATGGAGTTCAATGTGAGGCTCTGTCTCACAACATGGAGAATCACGACCTGAGCCAAAATCAAGAGTCTGACGTTTCAGTGACCGAGCCACCCAAGCACCCCAGATTATTCCATTTTTTTAACTTCCCTTTCCTTGGCTCCATGGCTTTGTGAACATAAGGCAATATGAATGGTAGGCTCAAGATCACCTCTTTCAACCAATGCCTGGGTGGTCTGTTACTTCTTCAAACAACTCAAGTTTCTTGGAGATAAAGAACCATCCCAGGGACTCTCATTGCTATTGTTGGCCCTCTGGCACCGCCAACACTCAGGACACTGGGTCAGCTTCCTGTTAGAATTCCTCATTGTTATTGTGGAAAGACAGGCTGTGAGCCTAATTTAGGAGAACCCAACCCTGGACAACCCGGCTTCTGTTTCTGTCCCACAACCCTTCTACTATTTGGTGCAGCAGACCATCCACTGGCTCTTCATGGGTTACTCAATGACTGTCTTCTGCCTTTTCATGTGGGACAAATGGTTTAAGGTGTATAAATCCACCTTTCAATCTCCTGTGACTTATGAATTAAATCCAAGAGTGTATATAATCGGTGAACCTATATTAATTACCTTTGAGCAAGAAATTGTAGAAGACTGCTTAAGAGGCACTCTTTTCTTTTTTTCTTTCTCTTTTTTAAGTTGAGGAAGAAGGCAGGGGTACTTGGGTGGCTCAGTCGGTTAAGCATTGGACTCTTGGTTTTCGCTCAGGTCATGATCTCAGGGTTGTGAAATCGAGCCCCACGTCACACTGCCCGCTGGGCATGGAGCCTGCTTAAGATTCTCTCTTTCCCTCTACCTTCGCTCCTCCCCCCCTCAAAAAAAATCGATGAGCGAGAAGGCAGATTCCACAATTCAATGCAGGCAAACTGTCTCCATTCTACTCTTGCTTCTTTACAATTCATTCCCCACACACAGCAATTAGACTCTTTGAATAATGTAAATCAGACCATGAAGCGTTGGCTTCCTACAGCCTTCACGGCACTTAGAACAAAGTATACACTCTTTATCATTGCCATCTGACAACCCTCACTGCAGTTAGGACAAAGTCTGCACTTTTTACCAAGGACGAACTTGACTATGTTGCCTCCCTTTTAAATTCCATCATTTATTGTTGCCCATTGTACACTATGCTTCAGTCACATTGATCATCTTTCTGTTCCTTGAACACTCCAAGATTGTTCCTGCCCCAGGACCTTTGCATTGTTGTTATCTTTGCCTGGACTATTCTTTCCCTACATATTTATGAACTCATTTCTTGTCAACTAGATGTAAGCTAAAATGTCATTCTCTAATAGAGGCCTTCCCTGACCCATCTAGTTACTGTCCTGACCCCATTTCAGGAACTTTTTATCCAATGTCCTTGTTTTATTTTCTTCAGAGCATTTGCCACTACCTAAAGTGATCTGATCTGTGCGTTTGTTTATTGTCTGACTCCCTCACTAGTACATAAGCTCCATGTAAGCAAAGACCTTGTCTTTCTCACTCTTTTAGCCCCAGTGTTTAGAACAGTTCCTAACACAGAGCCAAAACTAAATAACTATGTGTTGACTAAATGATTGACTACTTGACTCATGGGGAAGGTTCTAGAATAGACCATTAAAAGAATTGTTCATGAACAGCTAAAAATATAAGTGGTGATTAGCTTAAACTAACTTCATTTCATTCTCTGACATGGCCAATAGTCTTGAAAATCAGAAATATATGGAGTGCAAAGTATACATACATGAAAGCATTTAACAAGGTCCTTCATAACATCCATGTGTTCAAGATGGAGAACCACTGGCTAGAAATCATTCAAATAGATTTTTTAACTGACTGAATGAATGTGTAGCCAGAGTATTTCTATGCCATTCTAGGATATGATTTCCTAATTTCTTTAGACTATGCATACCTTTAAGAATATGATAAAAGCTATGGAGTTTTGTCCCAGAAAAAAATACATCAATGCACACATTTGCATAAAATTCTTCAAGGATCTATTGGTTCATGAATCTTAGAACTTCTAGAGACACTTGGGTGGCTTAGTCAGTTGAGCATCCGATTCTTGGTTTTGGTTTAGGTCATGATCTCAGGGTCAAGAAATCGAGCCCTGCGTTGGGCTCTATGCTCAGTTCAGAGTCTGCTTGAGATTCTCTATCTCTCCCTCTGCCCCTCCCCACCCTCTCTCAAATAAAATAAAGAAAATAAAGAACTTCTGTACTAGAATATTTCCAATAAAATATTTCCTGGTTTATTCATTTGTTCTTTCTTTCTGCCTTTCTTTCTTCCTTCTTTCCTTCCTTTCTTCTTTTCTCTCTCTCTTTCTCTTTCTTTCTTTCTTTCTTTCTTTCTTTCTTTCTTTCTTTCTTTCTTTCACTTATTCCTTTGCAGAAATTTATTCCCTCATAGTTCAGGAGCACAGAAGCCTGAAATCATGACATCCTCAGTGTTGGTTCTTTCTGGGGACCTGGTTCTTTGATGTTCAACAATTTTTTTTTAAGATTTTATTTATTCGACAGAGATAGAGACAGCCAGCGAGAGAGGTAACACAAGCAGGGGGAGTGGGAGAGGAAGAAGCAGGCTCATAGTGGAGGAGCCTGATGTGGGGCTCGAACCCATAACGCTGGGATCATGCCCTGAGCCGAAGGCAGACGCTTAACCGCTGTGCCACTCAGGTGCCCCTGATGTTCAACAATTTTATCAATTTTTTAGATGAAGAAAGAGAAGGCTGATCTGCCATGGTTGGAGATGGCAGAAGGTGGAAAAAATAGAAGATACATTAAAAATTTTAAAAGATCATAAAGGTACTGTTTGTGATGGATCGTATATAATAGAAAGTTCAGAGTTTTAGTCAATAGTAAGTTTGATAAGAGAGAACATTGTGGTATGGCCACCAAAATTACAGTAGAACTGTCCTGCATTGACCGCAGCATACTGTGAGTACACACAGCATTCTGGGTGGTACTCTTTAAGAAGTATGTGGACAAATACATTCAGAGGCACTTGACAGGGATGGTAAAGAAACAGGAAATCAGTTCTTCTAGGGAACCATTGACTGAAATGGAAATGTTATGCTGAGAGGAAAGCATAGTGGAAGAGAGACCCTGTCAAACTTTAGTTTGGTTCCAAACATCCAAGAAGACTTAAGGTGAAAAAAGTGATTAAACTTATTCCTTTTAGCTTTACGTAAGTCATAAATCTAGGACCAAAGATTATAAAAAGACACTTTAGTTTAATATCAGGAAGCACCTTCTAAATAGTAAAAGCAGTCCAAAGATGGAATGTTCTGCCTTAAGCAATAGAGATTGTCCATCATATCACTGAATCTGGTAAAGTGGAGGCTCCATAATTAGTTGACAGCAGTGCTAGAGAGTGGACTCAAGCATAAGGCAGGAGGTTGGAAACTAGATGACTGTTCTACTTCTTTCCTGCTCCAGGAGCCAAATAAATTAGGTGACCATGAAGACAAATGCTCCACGGTCATGTATGTGAACTCCACACCCAACCTATCAGAAGCAGTGAGTATCTGAGAGTCACTCTAATTTAGAATATTATGGAAACTCATTCTCCTCAAGCCTATTAAGCTCCTTAATTTCTTGAGTTTGTTTGTTTGTATGTTTTACCCAAACACAATATACTGGAAATGACCTTTTCTTATAAAACAATGTTCTCATGAAAATGTGGTATACAGCATGGTGATTATAGTCAATGGTATTGTAGTGCATATTCAATGGTTGCTAGGAAAGTGGATCTTGAATGTTCTCATCACAAGAAAAGAATTTTTCTGTAACTTTTTATGGTGATGGATGGTGACAAGACTTAATGTGGTGATCATTTCACAGTGTATACAAGTGTTGAAACATTACATTGTACACCTGAGACTAATATAATGTTGTATGTCAATTACACCTCAAAAAATGTTCAGATATCTTCATAGCACAAGCAGAAGAATTGCCCATGGTCGCACTGGAAAAAAAAATAAAGCAAAACAATGTCTAGTTTTTTCCAAAAGGCAGGCTGCTGACAGTTTGATAGATTTGGGGAGAGGGGGAGTGAAAGAGTGAACTCAATCTTACCAGAGCTGCAACAATTTTTGTTAGGTAAAGTTCTGATTACAAATTGCAAAAATGTTTCATGTTTCATATCTACAACAGGATCATTTAAATATGTCACCCAGCAACAACAAGCAGATCCAATCAATCGTGGACATTGCTGTGCTCTGGTACATTTACTACCATGAGGACAGAACTTGCACAAAATGTTTTCTAAATGTCAGCCTCTAAATAAACAAGGACATCAAGCCACACTAGACACCCATAATTTCTGTAAACCAAGCGAATCTCCAGAGGGAGAGAAGGAAGAAAAGATTAGTCAGAACACAAATGGAGGAAAGCAAGAAAGAAATGGAAGAGTGTAAGATGAACATACATTGATTATTTACTAGTTCTATGCTTGGTAACTTCACATATACTGTTAACTCTTTCACACAAACATGAAGCAGAAATAATCATCCTCGCTCTTAATGGTAAAGTAGCATACTTAAAGCAGTAAAGTAACTTGCTTACGTAACGCTAACGGTAAAGAAAGGATTGAATATGGATCTGTCTGACGCCAAAGATGATAATCTTTTTCTCTATGGCACATTGCCCCCTATGAGTTGAGTTTAAGAATATTTCAGTGGCATAACATTTAGTATCCTTCACTGACTTTAGACCATCTTCAGCATACCAGGCCCTTGCCCCTGTTTACTTCTCCTGATGCTTCTCTCATTACCCCACCCCTCAAATTACAGGCCTGACAGACAAAGGCAAGGAGGCTGAGATAGCCTTGTACCTTCTGTTCTCGCTGGTTTCTTCCTTCGCCTACTCTCTACATTTCCTTCCAGATTAAGCAAAGCCTAACTTTTCCAGAAAGCTTTTCTTGTTTATCTCAGATAGGTAACTGCCTTGCCTCTGCTATTCCACAGTACCTTGAGGATACCTTATATCACATCCTTTATCAGACTGTATTGTGTCACTTATCCTCTCTCTCCACTCTAGACTGAAGCCTCCCTAAAGCATGAATTTTTACTTGTCTTCACATTCTATCTCTAACATCCAGATAGTGCCTAGAATTTAGTAAGCACTTATAAATGCTCAAAGAAGGAATGGTTGAACAAAGGGCAACAAAAACAACAGAATGAACAAATGAGGAAGGCAGGTCCAGTTTAGTAACAGGCAGACAGACTGCATGGGATCCTAAGGAAAAAGTCTCAGATGTACGATTTCACAATAAATCAGGGAATGTTCCATTAAACGAGGAGTCTTCATTTTCTCTTTGTCAAAGAGCCATAGTCTCCAACTGGACTTGGATTTCTTCCAAGTTGCCCTTCTCCTTTAGTACCAAAGTCGGAGCACTTAATAAGGAGTCGTCTACTCCCTTCAGTGTCGGCATCCACATCTTCTAGGCTCTGAGCAATTTGGAAGCAGAGTTCCCGAAGCTCCAGACTAGTCCATCTCTACTGAAAGAGACAGATGCAATTGTCTGTTGACACTCCACCAATGAGCAGATGTCTGTTTGTTTTCCCTAATGTATGTGCCCTCTGCTCCATGCAGCATTTGGATCGTCTTGTCTTGCTTCCAACTATTCCCCAGCTTCTCTTGCCTCTTGATCCAGAGACAAAAACAGAGAGGAACAAAGAAATAAGCCACATATATCATTTTTCAATTTTCTTTTGTGAAACGCTGTGACTGCCTCATTTCAATCAGAAGGAAATTAGTTCTTTGCCCTTTGAAGTGAGCTGAGTCACTCATAATCCGAAAACAATGCAACTGTGGAGAGAGACAGAGTCGAGCCTGGAAAGGAATGCATGCAAGATGACCTGGGCTCTTTCTAGTCGTAGCTGTACCACTAGCCAACTATGTGACCTTGGACAAGCCACTTAACCTCTCCAGGCTTTGGTTTCTTCATCTGTAAAATTAGAAGATTGGGCTACATGATCCCTAAAGTCCCCTTTTGCTCTTCAATTATGTCTTGAACACACAAGCATGGATGCAAAGTGGTTTCACCACAGTACAGAACCCTACATTTTGAAGAATTACTGATTTACTCTAGGTACAAACCTATAAGCCTATTTCCACTGTTCCATACCCCTGTTTTTTTCTGATTGAATGCATGTTTGAAACATGTGATCCAAATTCAAATATGATATTCTCGGTCTGCCAAAAGGACATTCCTGGAGACTGCAGCCTTGCTATTCTTTTCTAAATGCCCCAGACTAGCTGCTGAAGACCCTAATTTCCTGTGTATATGCCATTGTGTTGATCCTATGGGACAGGCCACATCCGTCGTTCATCTGACCCCATTCCCACCTCCTAACTCACCTGACTGGGTTTTCTGTCAACATTGGGAAATTGCATTATGGAGAGAGGGTGGGAAACTGGAACTAAGGGTTTGCCTAACATGTGAAATTCACAGTCTAAAAAAACTAATAGGTTAAAGGTTGCAGGAGGCAATGAGTCATAAGTGAAGGATTTATAGTTACCAGTAGAGAGCAGTGGGCCAGAAACTAGGTAGACATGGAAATAGAAACCTCGAAAGCATATATACCAATGCTTCAGGAAAAAATTGAGAAACAAAATTTGAGCAGGTAGACAGGAGCCTGATGTGGTCAAATTCCAAATGACAGGATAGCTGGTAAAGCTTTGGGCCAGTGGTTCTGGCCTAAGAGATCCTGCAGAATCAAAACCATAGGACAAGGCAGACAGGAGAACAGATAGGAGTTTTTGAGTGTCCAAGAGATCTTGATTATAATCTAAGCAGATACCTGCTGCTAGGGAAAAATCATTCCAGAGCATGCACAGGCAAGTAGATGAGTGAAGCCATCTGTCTAGTCTGGGGAGTTAAAAGTAACTAACTGTTAAAGGCGGAGACTGACTGAGGCGTCTGGTTGGGCGTCAGACTCTTGGTCTCTGCCCAGGTCTGATCTCAGGGTCATGGGTTTAGGCACCATGTTAGGCTACATGCTGGGTGTGGAGCCCACTTATTTAAAAAAAAAAAAGGTAGAGACTGACTATCCACCTGGCTCATGGAAGGCTGTGGCATCGCTGTCAGAAACCGGTCTCACAATACAGGGAGCATCAGAAAAAAAGTACGATGTGATCACATTCCCATCTAAGCTACAAAGAGTGATCCCATCAGCAAGCAGAAAAGTAGGCACACTGGTATCTAAGGCCAGATTCCCCCTCAAGCCTCCATAAATTTGATGGGAAATATTTACCCCGGTCATAGCTTACAAAGGTGAGAGAACCTGGGAGAACATCAATAAGGAGCTGGCCAGGTGAGATCAGACTGAGCTGATAGGAACTGAGTCGTAGAGATAACAGCAACTCCCCGTCCAGGAATGGCAATCACTTGGCAAATTTGCACCCACTTCCAGGTTTATGGCACACATTGCTATCTAATCTCAACATTCCTTCCAGATGAGCCCGGGGATCCTTCTCAACACAAAGCTCGCTAATACTTGACCAATCAATGTTGTCATATGAGCTTTAAGCATATTTTCCATCTATATTGCAACTGTTAGAGAAGCAATAGTCCCAGACTCCATGAAGCCTCAGAGAACTTGTTATGTGTTGACCTTCTTTTTTTTTTAAAGACTTTATTTATTTATTTGACAGAGATAGAGACAGCCAGCGATAGGGGGAACACAAGCAAGGGGAGTGGGAGAGGAAGAAGCAGGCTCGCAGCAGAGAAGCCTGATGCGGGGCTTGATCCCAGGACTCTGGGATCACGCCCTGAGCCAAAGGCAGACGCTTAATGGCTGAGCCACCCAGGTGCCCCTATGTGTTGACCTTCTAGCCTCAATCCCCAGTGCCACTGTATAGGCTACAGATGCAACCAGGATTGAGGGGGTGTAGGCTGGGACTAAGGGCAAAATCATCTGACTCATGTAAGCTGGCTACATAGATTCACAGTTATTGACAGAGTCTACCCAACCATGCTTCTGTCTTGCGTTTTGTGGTTAACCCCTCATGACCCGTAACGACGACCTTAATGTAATGTAACACGCAGCCAGCACCACTGCCTTGCTGACGCAGCCGCAATGGATAGAGTCTTAGGTTTTAATTCTGCAGGACCGTCCCATGTGCTGTTCATAACATTTTCCATTTTTCTAGAGTGATCCAATTTCCTGAACAAATCATTCTTGAAAAGTTATTACCTTCTTAGTAATTCTTCAGGCAAAAGAGTTCCAGAAACTGCTTGCAATGGCACCTTTTCAATTGAATGTATAAATCAGAAGGTTCGTCTTACTTTAAAAGATTTCCTTCTATCAAGTTAAACTCTTCTTTTGGAGAAGATTTGCTTCTGGTCTCCTTGCCTGATTTACAAGCAATGTAAACAGACTGGAATACAGCCCCTTTCTCATTTGAATTCTCAAACAAATGAAAACAGCTTGTTAAGTAGAGCAGTGATATGGCCATTTTGCATTATTGTGCAGAAGAAAATCCATTAGTGATAAGGCAGCCTTATGTTTTCTAATAAGTTTAAGGCACAGGAAGCATCTATTTTTCCTACCCTTAATTTAGATGAACCTTGATAACATTTGTCAATTTGAAACTAAACCAAAAGTAGGTCCTCAGAAAGAAGATTATATATATATATAGATAGATAGATAGATAGATAGATAGATAGATATAGATATAAATAGATATAGATATATAGATATATATCTTTAAATCTAGGAGAAAAGATTATAATTTTTAGTATTTGAAAGCCAGTTTTAAAGGGAGATGGTTTTATTAGGAAGTATTTGCATCTATAAATGTAAGCAGTTTTACTTTATGGAAAAGAAACTTCTGTTTAAAGAATTAGAGCTACTGTTTCATTTTGTTGTTTTGCTATTAAATAAAGTCCCACTACTTCTCAAACATCCTGAGTGCTAAAGGACTCTCTTCAAAAGTTAATGAAATTTACAGATCTTGAGTATGATTCAAATATTTTCTAAACAAATAGAGTGAACATTAACTGGAGCACATTCAATTACAATAGAACTGTTGAGAGTTTTGAGATGCATTTTTAAAATGTCTAGAGTAACTAACAATTTAAAAAATAATATCATCTGATAATCAGGAACTTACATAGTTTTTTATTAAGACTTTATGCAGGAGTTTATTTTAGGGTTCTCTATGCTGTTTTACTGGTCAATGTGTATTTTTACACCAGTACCATACTGTTTTGATTACTAGAGCTTTGTAATACAGTCCAAAACCAGGAAGGGTGATGCCGGCTTTGTTCTTCTTTCTCAGGACTGCTTTGGTTATTCTGGGTCTTTTGTGGTTCCATACAGATTTTAGGCTTCTTTTTTTTTTTTCTGTGAAAAAAAAGTGCCATTGGAATTTTGATAGGAACCACATTGAATCTATAGATGCAGTCAACTAATATTGGACAAGGGGGCTGACTACTCAATGCAGAAAGGGTAATCTCTTCAATAACGGTGTTGGGACAACTGGATAACCACATGTAAGAAATTAAATAGGACCTGTATGTTACACCACTTACAAAAATTAACTCATAATCAATCAAACATTTTAACATATGACCTAAAACCATAAAACTCCTAGGGAAAAAAAAACATAGGGAAAAAAACTCCTCAACATTGGTCTTGGCAACTGTTTTTTGGAAATGACACTAACCATACAAGCAACAAAAGCAAAAACAGACAAGTGGTACAACATCAAACTAAAAAGTTTCTGCAGAGCAAAAGAAACAATCAACAAAATGAAAAGATAACCTACAGAATGGGAGGAAAGATTTGCATACCATATATCTGCTAAGGGGTTAATATCCAAAATATGTAAAGAATACAAGTGTTGGCAAGGAGGTGGAGAAAAGGAAATCCTTGTACACTGTTGATGTAAATGGAAATTGGTGAAGCTACTCTGGAAAACAGTATGAATACCCCTTAAAAGGTTAAAATTAGACCAATCATATGAACCAGGAAGCCCACTTCTGGGTATATATCTGAAGGAAATGAGAAAATGAAAACAGGGTATCCAAAGGTATCTGCATTCCCATGTTTATCGCAGCCTCATTCACAATAGCCACAAAATGCAGACAACCTAAGTGTCCATCAATGTATGATCTGTAGGAGAAGAAAGGGATAAAGAAAGGGGGGGGTAAACAGAAGGGGAAATGAACCATGAGAGACTATGGGACAAACTGAGGGCTTCGGGGGGTGGGGAATGGGATAGGCTGATGATGGGTATTAAGGAGGGCACGTATTGCATGGTGCACTGGGTGTTATACTTAAGTAGTGAATCATGGAACTTTACATCAAAAACTAGGGATGTACTGTATGGTGACTAACATAATAAAAAATATTATTATTAAAAATGTATGAATGGATAAATAGATGTGATATAATTATACAATGGTATATTATTCAGTCATGACAAAGAAGGAATTCCTGCCATTTGTGACAATGTGGATGGATCTTGAAGGCATTATGCAGAGGGAGATAAGTGAGAAAGAGAAAGGCAAAGAAAAATGATCTCACTTCTTTGTGGAATCTAAAAAATCCAAACTCATAGAAACAGAGCATAGAAAGGTAATTACCAAGGACTGGGGCTGAGGGAATGGGGGAGATGTTGGTCAAAGGGTACAAAGTTGCAGTTAGACAATGAATAAGTTCTGGAGGATCTAACGTACAACCTTGCAATTATAGTCAGCAGTACTGTATTACAAACTGCAAAGTTGCTAAGAAAATAGATCTTAGTCTTACCACGAAATGAAATAATAACTATGTGACATGATGGAAGTATTAGCTAACACTATGATGATAATCATACTGCAATATATAAATGTATCAAGTCAATGCATTTTATACCTTAAATTTACACAGTGTTACATATCAATTATATCTCAATTTTTAAAAAAAGACTTTATCGTTTTATAGCAGTTTTAGGTTCACAGAAAAACTAAGAGGAAGGTACAAAAATTCCTCATGTACTCCCCACCCCCTCACATGCATAGGCTCCCTCAATATCAACACCCTCCCCCAACCAGAGTGGTATGCTTGTTATAGTTGATGAACCTACATTGACACATCATAATCACTCACAGTCCATATTTTACATTAGGGATCCCTCTTGGTGTTGTACAATCTGTGAGTTGGACAAATGTATAATGACCTGCACCCATCATGATGGTAGACTATTTTCACTGCCCCATAAATCCCCTGTGTTTCACCTATTCATCCCTCCTCCTCATCCCCAGCCCCTGGGAACCAGTGATCTTTTAACTGTGTCCATAGTTTTGCCTTTTCCAGAAGGTTATATAGTTGGAGTCATACACTATATAGCCTTTTCAGATTGGCTACTTTCCCTCAGTAATATCCATTTAAAGTCCTCCCTGCCTTTTCATAGCTTTATAGCTCATTTATTTCTAGCACTGAATAATATTCCATTGTCTGGAGGTACCAGTTTATTTATCCATTCACCCTACTGAAAGACATCTTGGTTGCTGTTAAGTTTTGGCAATTATGAATAAAGTGCTATAAACAACCGTATGCAGGTTTTTGTGTGGACATAAGTTTTCAGAACATACATATTTTTAAAATAGAAAATAGCCGAAGGACTATATTATTTATCATACAAATATTTGGGATACCTCTGCCACATCGCTATTATACTTCTATTGAAATAATTAAATTTAAAGGTAATGCAACTTAGGTTTTTCAAAGTTAAATGCATGATTTAAGCATTCTACTTTAGGAATAAAATAGAGCTGAGGTTTTCCAGACTCAGATGTCTCATAATCTTAGCTATAAAAAGCAAACAAGAATCCACCAAATGAAGAAATCATGAAAATAACTAAGAAGCAAAAGTGCATAGTTTACAGGTCTTGTTAATGATGATTTCACTGGCCACAGAAAAGGAGTAAAAAAAGATCTATGTTGCAAAAACCAGAAAGAGTAGCAAGCAACAGGTCCACTGGCATCTGTGATCAGAGGCAGCAGATCACAACCAAGGAGGAAAGAAGCATCTCCTAGTTGTCTGGGGGCTTACAGACAAAGGGGAAACTAAGCCCTCATTAACAACTGAGAAAATCACTGAGCTGGGGAAGCAGAGAAAGAAAGAAAGAAAGAAAGAAAGAAAGAAAGAAAGAAAGAAAGAAAGAAAGAAAAGAAAGAAAAGAAAGAGGAAGGGAGAAAGGGAGAATGAAAGAGGCAATGAATCTGAAGATAGTCACTCACTATGGGTTCACACCGTATTCCAAAACTTAACAGTTTCCAAAGGTTCCGTTTTCAAAGTAAAAGAATTAACATTTCTTTAAAAAGTGTTCTATAGTTTTCAGAGGAGGGGAGGAAGGCAGGGGGATGGGTTAAATGGGTGACGGGTACTGAGGAGGGTACTTGTTCTGATGAGCACTCAGTGTTATATGTGAGTGATGACTCACTAAATTCTACTACTGAAATTAGCATTACACTACATGTTAACTAACTGGAATTTAAACAAAAACTTGACAAAGAAACAAAAACTTGACTTGTATAAAAATCCTGAGTCAATCATAGTTGAAAAAGTCTCTTTACAAACGCAGTTAAGTTTACAGTATGTTTTATTAAGATTTCCACTATAAAAAATCTTAAAAAAAACCACAGGGATAGAGCTTCAGTTCTCTGTGAAAAAGATCACAAATCCAAGACACTTAATACGCAGATCATGTAAGACAACTGGCTATTCTACATAGAAAATCCCCAAACTGTCAACTATTCTTTGAAGTGATGCTAATGGGTGAATAGGGATGGCACTTGGAGAGTTCTTGACTGATGCATTAGTGACGGTACACCACGGTGTTTAAGTATGAGGGTTCTGGAGCCAGACAGTCTGGGGTTAAATCCTGGCTCTTCTTTGGTGACCTCATCCTACGTAACAATTTAGGTAAATTTCGTAATTGCTTTGTGCCTCAGTTTCTTCATCTGTGAAGTGGTGATGACATATGCTACCTACTTCACAGAGTTGCTGAAGAAATCAAAAGAGATAAGACCAAAAATTAAAAAAGATTAGGACAGTGCCCAGAATATAGAGTAATGTTAGAAACGATCATGACACATGATTTGGGCACGTCAAATAATCTGCCAGCATTTAGTCTCCCCTGACACCAATCCTTGCTACCCGCTACCATCACACCAGTTTTCTTTTTCTTTTTTTTTTTTAAGATTTTATTTATTTATTTGACAGAAAGAGACACAGCAAGAGAGGGAACACAAGCAAGGGGAGTGTGAGAGGGAGAAGCAGGCTTCCAGCCGAGCAGGGAGCACAATGCAGGGCTCGATCCCAGGACCCTGGGATCATGATCTGAGCCCAAGGCAGACACTTAATGGCTGAGCAACCCAGGTGCCCCTCACACCAGTTTTCTTAAAACTACCCTGCTTTCAAAAAATCCAGTGACTTCCTGTTGTGTAAGTCCACATTTCTTGTCTTGGAACTGAAGGCCATTAAGGTCCTCCCACAATCTGGAACCTTTCTCCTATAATTAATAATCATTTGGTATTAGTATGATCACATCTCATTCTACAGACAAGGAAACTAAGGCTCGTGCAATTAAGAAAAATATCACGCTGTGCCAACAGTTTTACGGCTTTACTTCTGGCTCAGCAGCTTCTAATAAGCGTTGAAGCTAAGCTCAAACAGTAACTTTATTTTAGTTCCCAGATAATACTGCTTCTTCTCAGTTCACGATAACTTCATGCCATGGAGAAGAATCTGAAAAAGGTCTAAAGACCCAAACAGTTCTGTATTTTCAAATCTCTCTATTCTTGGTGGCAGGTGGGAAAGACTTTTCAAATCCTTCCTAACCAACTTCATGCTCCTTTATATTTCATAACACAAAGGAGGAGAGAGCAGGTGAAGAGGAGGAGAAATGGAAAGGAAGACCAAATAAAAACAGAAAGGAATAGGAGGAGGCACCTGGGTGGCTCAGTCAGTTAAGCTTTAGACTCTGGTCATGATCTCAGGGTCCTGGGATCGAGTCCCGCGTCAAGATCCACGCTCAGCACCAAGCCCACTTTGGATTATTTCTCCCTCTCCCTCTGCCCTTTGCTCCTGCGCTCGCTCTCTCTCTCTCTCTTCCCTCTCTCTCAAATAAAAAAATAAATAGATAAATAAAATTTTTAAAAATGAATAGGTGGAAAGATAAAGGGCTGGACCAAAGATGTTTCCATCACCGCTTGATATACATTTTCTTTTGTTTTCTGAGAATAGGCAAAATAGCTCAAAGTATGCACCCATAACAGTATCTTTCACAAGAGGGCACTGGTACACAGGATGGCAAGATGAATATGAGTGAACGTTCCTCAGAGCCACAGAATGAAGGTAATCTCCTCACTGTTCCGTACTTGCTAAAGAGTCATTCTCTTTCTGCAGTTCATAGAGTATGCTCTCTCTTCAGAGCATGCTCTGGGGCACTTGAAGAGTAAAATGCCTTATTTGACATTATATCGAGGTGAAGACCAGGCCATTTTAGCCCCAAATAGAAAATGAAACAAAAAACATAAATACCGCATTGCCAAAGAAAGCTGGGCACCATAACCTATTATGTGAAATGGCTGATTTCTGGAACAATTTTACAAAACCGTTTACTTTCTATTTTTTACATTGGCAAGAGTTTCACAGTTATCTATCCAAACCCACAAAAATTGTACTCTTGGCTAGATCTAGTTGAGGTCCTTTCTGAGCACTTTAACACAAATCAATTCAATAGGGCTGTAAACACACACACACACACACACACACACACACACACACACACAACATCCTAGTGGTTGTTTTAACTCCTTTCCTTCCTCAGACTGAAAGGCCACTGGAGAGGCTATCAATCAGGTCTGAGCAAGGTTCCAAGTTGGATATTAACTCTGATGGGAAACGAACACCATACCTAAACTGGGAAACTCTCAAAAATGCAATTCCGCCTGTGAAACTGGAAATGATCCTAATAAAAAAGGAGGGAAGGTTGTGGTGTCTGCATAAACCAATGTCATCACACAAGTAGCTTTCTGATTAATTATTTTAGAGGGACATTTTTTTTAAATGGGAAGAAAGGAGAAGCCACTATAAAATATTTATGCGTTTGAAGCATAAATAACAGTCTGCAAACTGAGTACTGTCTGATTGCAGATTTCTAGTTAGTAATGTGCATGCAGGGACTCACTAAACAATTCAAAAGGTGCTGTTTGTCTCCTCCGAAACAGGAATCATAGAAAACAGTGTAGATAGCATTTAACAATTTGCATAGTGCTTTCATGTGCATTATTTAATTTGATCCACATGAGAAGCGTGAAAGAAGAAATTATTATTTTCTCCATTTTATAGAAGAGAAAATGAGAGGTCAGAAAAAATAATTGACCTGAGTCACACCGCTAATATGTGGTGGCCCAAAGACCAGAAGCCACGGCTTCTTGCTTCAAAGCGCATGCTAGTTCTATGCTGCCTGCTTTTAGAATGAATGTACTGCCATGTAATTGAGAAAAGTGCGCCTAATTTTTCTTCCATTTGTATTTCATGGAAATTGATGTATTTAAAATACACAACTGTTAGAACTCTGTTCATTCTAAGACATAACATGTTATGACTATAATTTAATTTTGCATTGTTTCTACTTCAACATCAATGCCAAGGAATTCACTTTATGTTCTGTTAGCATGAAAAGTATAAGTTTTTACATAATTGATTAATTGGAGGCTTTGGTTGTATAGAAGGCTTCATCATTTTTAACCTAAATTGGACGTGTTCTTTTTAAAACCTGTGTTTTTAATTTAAAATAGGGGTTTTTTTATCATTTATAGAAGTCATACGTTATTATTGCACAACATTTGGAAAAGACAGAATTTTAGTGCTTTTAAAACTATTGTTTCAATCATGCCTAAGTAATTATATTCACATTTTGGTTTTACAAAATTGTGAGCATGTTTTATTATATAGTATTTTACTTAATTTTTGTTAACCAAATATCATTATCACTATCCACATTGCATAAAATATTTTTTGAAAATATGATTTTTTAATGGTTGTAAATTATTCATCAAATAATGTACCCTAGTTTATTTAACCTCAGTACCTTGAGGATACCTTATATCACATCCTTTATCAGACTGTATTGTGTCACTTATCCTCTCTCTCCACTCTAGACAAAAATCTACTTTGGCAGGAGGATTTTTTAATTAAACTTTTTATTTTGAAGTAATTGCAGATTCACATACAGTTGCAAGAAACAGTACAGAGAGATCCCATGTACCCTTTAACCAGTTTCTCCCAATGGTAGCATCTGGCAAAACTACAGTGCAATATCACAACCAGGATATTGCCACCACACAGTTAAGATACTGAATAGTTCCGTCACCACAAAGATTCTCCAAGTTGCCATTTTACTTTATTTTTTAAGACTTTATTTATTTGAGAGAAAGAGGGAGAGAGAGAGAGAGCGCACGCGCATGAATGAGGGGGAGGGGCAGAGGAGGGGACCCATGAGATCATGACTTGAGCCAAAGCAGACGCCTAAGGGACTAAGCCACCCAGGCATCCCTCCATGTTGCCATTTTATAGCCAAACCCACTTCCTTCTCCTCCAATTCCCTCTTTAAATACTGGCAACCATTACTCTCTTCTTCATTTCCACAATTTTGTTATTTCAAAAATATGTAAATAGAATCACATGGTATATAACCTTCTGGAATTGGCTTCTTCATGCATCATCATCTTCTGGAGATTCATGCAGCTTGTTCCACGTATGCATGGGTCAGTTTTACCGTCAACACTCATATACATGTTTTTGTATGAACGTAAGTTTTCATTTCTCTGGAATAAGTGCCAGAAGGGCAATTGCTGAGTCATGTTGTTGCATGTTTGTTTGTTTTTTAAACTGCTGAACTCTTTTCCAGAGTAGCTGTACCATTTTACATTCCCATTATCAATGTATGCATGATCCAGTTTCTCCATGTCCTTACCAGCATTTGGTGTGGTCACTTGTTTTAACACATTCTGATAGGTGTGTCATGATAGTTCATTGTGGTTTTACTTGCATTTCCCTAATGGCTAATGATGTTAAACATTTTTTTCCTGCATTTATTTGCCATCTGTATATCCTCTTTGGCAAAATGTCTCTTCATGTTTTTTGCCCATTTTCTAGTTGTTGTTTTCTACTGCTGAATTTTGAGAGTTGAAGGTGCTATCTATATTTTGTAGGTGCCAGTCCTTTGCAAATACATGGTTTGCAAATATTTCTTCACAGAATACAGCTTTGTTTTTCATACTCTTAACAGGGCAATTTGTAAAACAAAAGTCTTAAACTTTGATCAAGTCCAATTTATCAATATCAACATTCCTTCTTATGAATTATGCTTTTGGTGACAAATCTAAGAACTCTGTCTATCCATAGAAATCAAAGAGTTTCTCCTTTACTTTTTAAAAAAGTTTTAAAGTTTACAATTTACCTGTAAGTCCATGAATTAATTTTTAATAAGGTGTTAGACCTAGGTCAAGGGGGGTTTTTTGTTTGTTTGGTAGGTTGGTTTTTTGTTTTGTTTTGTTTTTTGGTTTTTGGTTTTTGATTTTTTTTTTTTTTTTGCCTCTGGATGTCCAGTTCCTCCAACACCATATGTTTAAATGGCTCCCTTTTCTCTATTTAATTGTTTTTGCATCTTGGTCCAACATCAGTTGGGAATATTTGTGTGGATCTGTTTCTGGATTCTCTATTCCGTCCCACTGATCTCTGTGTTTATGCCTCCACTAATACTACACAGCTTTAATCTTAATTATATAAGTCTTGAAATTGGGTATACTAGTTCCTCTCACTTCATTTTATTTCCAAGATTGTTTTATTCTCTTCTATGTATTATTCTATTCAGCTATTCTAGTTCCTATTCTTTTCCATGTAATTTTTTTACTAGCTTCAGAGGTAGAATTTAGTGATTCAGCAGTTGTGTATAACACCCAGTGCTCATTCCATCAAATGCCCTCCTTCATACCCATCAGCCAATTTATCCCATCCCCCTGCCTCCTCTACCACAATCCTCAGTTTGTTTCCTAGACTTCAGAGTCTTTTATGGTTTGCCCCCTGCTCAATTTTCATCTTATTTTATTTTTCCTTCCCTTCCCCACGTTCATCTGTTTTGTTTCTTAAATTCCACATATGAGTGAAATCATATGGTATTTGTCTTTCTGTGACTGACTTATTTTGCTTAGCATAATACCTCTAGTTCCATCCACGTAGTCGAAAATGGCAAGATTTCATTCTTTTTGATGGCTGAGTAATATTCTAGTGTATATTGTGTGTGTGTACATCCTCTGTTATTAACATTCTGGAAGGCTGCTGATAGTTTTTCCTTTTTTCCCACTACCCTGCCCTTTTTAATAATTGAATATATTCAGTAGATTTGTTTTACCTGCTCATCTTCTAAACTGGTGGGCCCTCTAGTTCATTCTCACTGTTAGACTTTTGCCTCTTACAAGTGTACCCAACCTGCAACAAAACCTTCTTGAGAGAAAAAAAAATATGTGTATATATATATATATATATATATATATATATATATATATATACATACCACCTCTTCTTTATCCATTCATCTGTTGATGGACATCTAGGCTCTTTTCATATTTTGACTATTGTGGACATTGTTGCTATAAACATTGGGGTGCAGGTGCTCCTTAGAATCACTATCCATGTACATTGTTTTAAAAGATTTTATATATTTTTTTGAGAGAGAGACAGAGAGAGCACAAGCAGGGGGAGGGGAAGAGGGAGAAGCCCAGACTCCCCACTGAGCAGGGAGCCTGATGTGGAGCTTGATCCCAGGACCCCGGGATCAGGACCTGAGGCAGACACTTAACTGACTGAGCCATCCAGGTGCCCCACCATGTAAATTTTTAAATAATCTTGTCTATATCTATAAAAATCTTACAGGGATTTTGTAAAAGATTAAGTTAAAGTTGACTATTAATTTGGAAAGAATTGACACCTTTGTATATTGAGTCTTTCAATCCATGAAGAAAGTATGTCTCTATTTAGAACATCTTTGATTTCTTTCATCAGTGTTTTGTAGTTTTCAGCATACAAGTCCTGTACATGTTTCATTAGATTTCCCCCAAAGTATTTCATTTTTTAAGCACTTGTGAATTTAATTTTTAGTTTCAGTTTTAATTTTTAATTTCCATGTGTTTGTTGCCAGTATATAGGAATACAATTAATTTTTGTATATTTATCTTATATCCTGAGACTTTGCTGAACTCACTAATTGTAGGAGTTCTTTTCTTGGTACTCAGATTTGCAACATAGACAAATATGTCATCTCCAACTAGGGAAAGTTATAGTTCTTCCTTTCTGGTCTGGATGACTTTTATTTCCTTGTCTTGCCTTATTACACTGGCTAGAATTTCCAGAACAATGTTCAATAAGCATGATGAGCTTGACCACCCTTGCTTTGTTTCTGATCTTAGGGCAGGAACGCTCAGTCTTTCACCTTTAAATATAATGTAAGCTGTAGTATTTTTGCAGATGCTCTTCATCAAGTTGAGGAAATGCCCCTCTATTTCTCTCAGAATTTTTATCATGAATCAGTGTTCAATTTTGTCAAATGCTTTTTCTATGTCTATTAGGATGATGTGGTTTTGTTCTTTATTCTATTATTCTCACTTTCTTTTCTTGTGATATCTTTGCCAAATTTTTGTATCATCGCATAAATGGGGAAGCATTCTGTCCTCTGTTTTCTGGTAAGGATAGTGTAAAATTAGTCTGACTTATTTAAATATCTAATAGAATTCTCCAGTGAAACCATAACTGAAGTTTTCCTTTTGGAAAGTTCTTTTTTTTTTAATCATGAATTTAATGTATTTAATAGTTACAGGACAGTCTAGATTATCTATTTTATCTTAGTTGAGATTTTATACCTAGTGAGTTTTCAAGAAACGGGTATATTTTCTAACTTGTCAAATCTGTGAACGCAAAGTTGTTCATAGCACTCTTTTATTAGCCTTTGAACGGCTACAGGAACTTCAGTGATATCCCCACCTCATTTTTGATATTGATGATTTGTGCATGTCCTCTTTTCATTTTTATCAGCCTTGCTAGAGATTTGCCCTTCATTTTGATTATATCAAAGAACCAGCTTTTCATTTCATTGATTTTTCTCTATTGTTTTCTGATATTCAATTTCAATTGATTTCATTTCTGATATTCAATTTCAATATTCAATTTAATTGATTTCTGCTCTTTTCTTTACTATTTCCTTCTTGTTTTAGGTTTATTTTACTCTTCTAGTTACTTGAGGTAGGAACCTACATTATTAATTTGAAATTTTTCCTCTTTTCATTCAGCTCTATATCTGTTTTAAATTCCTTGGAGACTTCCTCTATGATTAATGAATCATTTCTATTTGTGCTATTTAATTTCCAAGCATTTAATGATTTTCCCTTGCCTTTCTGTTAATTATTTCTTTTTCAGATTTGTGGTGGTCAGAGAACATAATTATAGTTATCTATATTATAATTATCATAATTATAGCTATCTATAATTATAGTTCTTTTACATTTCTTGAGATTTGTTTTATAATCCATGATATTGCATATCATGGTGAATATTCAATTAGTGCTTGAAAAGAATGCATACTCTGCTGTTTGGGGTTGAAGGGTCCTATATATGTCACTTACATACTTGGGGTTGTTTTGTTCAGACCTTCTATATCTTTGATGATTTTCTTAAACAGAAAATCTGCTAAATTTAGAAAACTACTAAATGTAGTTTTATTAGTTGCTGAGACTTGGGTTTTGAATTTCTGAACTACAACTGTGGATCTGTCTGTGTCTCCTTTCAGCTCTGTCAGCTATTGTGTCATGTACTTTGTAGCTCTGTTGTTTGGTTTGTACACACTTAAGAGCATTATATCTCCCCGGCATATTGATCTTCTCAGTATGAGGCAATGCCTCTCTTTTTTATATATAATTTCCAGAGCTGTTAGTCGTTCTCAGCAGGAGGAACAGCGAAAAGTCTGTCTATTCCTTGTCCCTGGAATAAAAGTCTCGAAACTTACTTTTAAACATGAATAGGTTGAATTAACTTAAATTACAGATTATCTCCAAAAAATCAGTATCTGTTTAATTTCTGTTGGTTGTATTCAAGGTAACCGATGAAGGAAATCTACTACTACAAAAAGCAATGCTACAGGAATATTCCCAAAGCTGCAGGAAAAGGTATGTTCAAGGTTGTCATGCAAATATTGTAAATTTTAATAAAAATGAGAAATAATCTAAATGTGCATCAGTAAAGGATTGATTAAATAGTTTATGGCCCATTCCTGGTTGATATTTAGCCAGCATGAACAAATGCAAATAAACCGGTAGGTAAAATATTGAAATAATTCCAAAATAGCCTGTTAATAATTTCTGCCCCTCCAGCACTCTGGCCATCTTGGCCCTTTCTCTAATCACCTTGAAGCTCTACATAATCTAACAACTAAATTTAACATTTTTAACAAATTTAACATTTGCATAGCAGGAGGCTTCCAGGCCATGTTTTACCACTATGACTGTGCCCATTCTGATTGGTCAGAACTCCTTGTCCATCCTTACCACAGAATACCATACAGCTATTAAAAATGAATAAAGGGAACTCCAGGTAAGCATGGCAGATTGAACTAAGACATTTATCTTCATTCATTCCTGAAACCTCACTAAAATGACAACAAAGAATTTTAAAAGTCATAAAACCCAAAAGGACAAAGAGAACACGAGAGTTGACAGCAGAAGAGAAATGTCAACACAAGTTCTGGAAGCTGGAAAGCAGATGGACAGGTGGTAACTGATTTAGCAGAGTAGATAATACTGAAACCTAAGCCTGAAACTGGGGAGAAGCCAACAACAACAACAACAAAAAAGAAAGCAAGGCAATCCACACTGCAGAACCACAGAAAGATTTGGAAACACCAAGCACCTCTAGAGGCAGGGGTGTGGGCAGGACTGAAAACCAAGAGATTGGCAGTTACTATGAGGAGTATGTAGCCCCTCCTACATTCAGTCATGCACACCATGGAGTAATTTCTCTTTGACAATTCATGTAGAAGGCTGGGGGTTTTTTCTTGCTGGACAAGTTTATATGCCTAAGCGCTGGGGTGAGTTGCCACACTGAAAGCAAAGATGTGAAGTCTGCATATTAAATAGTGTCATCTTCCGTCTGCCCCCACTCCTTTCAAATATCCCAGGATACCAGCAGCCAGGCTTATTAACATCTTATAAGAAATTGAACTCTTCTTTTCTGTGGAAACTAAATCGTCCAGTGGAAAAGACCTAAAATCTTTTTTGGACTAGTGAAAAAGCTTGAGCTGCAGCCTTCTCAACCTAAAGGGAAACATACTACACAACGGTGCCTATTCATATACAAAGAACTTCTAATCAGCTTCTTAGTCCCTTACTATTATATATAAATGGGCCATCCAGCAAGAGAGATAAAAATAATAAAGTAGGGGCGCTTGGCTGGTTCAGTCTTGAGGTTGTGACTTCAAGCCCACATTAGGTGTAGAGATGACTCAAAAAAAAATAAAATCTTAAAAAAAGATCATAAAAACAAACAGAAAAAGTGAGCTTGTAGGAAACAGACAACTCAGGGATGGAAGAAACTTGTTAACAGACTTCTTTTTCAGAAAGATGAGAATATACAGCATTCATTAATGATTGGGTATAAAAAATAACATTAAGGGAACAAGAAAATGTTTTGGAAATTAAAAATAAGATAAAATATAGGACCGTTGGGATATACATTGGAGGAATCCTCCTGAAAACTAGAATAAAAAGAGAATAAGGCGAAAAGACAATTTGGGGATCAATCTAGGATGTCCAACATCTGGATAATAACATTTATAGAAAGAACAGAGAAATGGATAAAAAGGAAGTTATCCAAGAAATGATGCAAGAAAATGTCCTAAAACTGAAGGACATGCTTTCCTAACTAAAAGGGACTACCTAGTACCTAGTATAATAAATAAAAATAGATCACAAAGGACACCTCATAATGAAATTTCAGACTACCACATAATCAAAATGGCAGGGTTGACTCAACAGCAGCACTGGAAGCTAGAAAACAATGAACCAATATTTTCAAAAGTTTGAGGAAAAATTGTTTGCAACCTAGAACTCTATACTCCACCAAACTTAATGGTAGAATAAAAAAATTTGCAAACATGAAAGGTCTCAAAGAACATTTTCTCTCTCAAATAGCCTTGCACAGGAAGCTCTTGGAAGTTGTGTTCAATCAAAATAAAGGAGTAAACCACAAAAGAGGAAGAATGTGTGGGAAATAGTATTGAGAGAGGTTTTCAGGGCTTTCCCTAAGAATCTGTGGAAACTGTACAAGGCTCCCTCCCACCAGTGGTTAAACCAGGTATGAAATACTTTAAAGAGAACATTTGGTAGGAAAAAAGGTTGAACAGGGTTGTTTTGATTAAAGGATAAAGTGCTAAGAATGCTAGGCAACAAGAAGTTTTTTAAGGAAAGCTCTTCCAAAAATGACAAGAAGACACCTAAGAAAGTTGGGAACCGAGCAAGATGTCACAGAATTGTATTTTCACCGCTTGCGTAGAGAATATCCCACCCAAGGTAGTCTTGAAAGTTACTCTGGTAGATGGATGGCAGAATGGCAACCAGGCACTCTAACCTTATCTAGAAGTCACACGTAAATGCTGACCTTCAAGAAAAGGGAGCAATCAGGTAAAGCTGGTGTAAGCATTCCACAACTTCTCTTTTCTCTGCCTGCATTCAGATGCCTAATGCCATCATGCTTCCCTCGCCCATCCAAAACTTAACCATTCCTGGAAGCACCTCCCCCACCTAAACCAGTATCAAATCCTGCAGATCTGCCATCCACCTTAACCAATATCCAATCTTGATCTTGGCAGTCCCTTCCAGCTAATTATCAGAGGTCTGCTAAATAAATCTGTGCTAAGATGCTAATGACAGATGACAGATTCATATACTACCCATCCAGAGTTATTTGTATTTCAGCAGACTATTCATGGAGACCAAAGACCTTCTAATTTCAAATGAGCTGGTGAGGGAAATATTTTTTAAAGGTAGGAATCCTCAAGTCTCACAACAGACAGAGCCACCTCATTCACCGATGGGCAAAACTCTCTGGAAATCTGTGTCTGAAACAATATATTTTCTTGGACCTGGTTACTCACATAGTCATGGTGAGCCATAAATCACCCCCTCCCCAAATAATGAATAATTCCAAAAAGTAGAAACGTTTTTCAGATTATCACATGGCTGTCCTGGCTTGGAGTCAGGGAAGCCTTGAAATTATTATAAACACGATCCAAGAAATGTTAGAGGTCAAAAAATGTGCCGCTAAAACATGCTCCAAATTTAAAACCCTGTATGTTTAGAATTAAAGCACTAAGAGATGATCAAGTCCACTTAAAACTGCCTTGTATCAAAATGTTTTATTGTAATCTGACAAAATGAAGTGTCTGAAAAGAAATACAATGTTATTACAATAGGAGATACAAAGGAATTGAAAGCAATCAACTCATTTATAGTGGTAATCCAAATCACATTAAAACATGTAGACCAAGATAATTGGCATCAGAATCATACCCAGAACAACACTTAAGTCATATCAGGTCATTCTGAGCAAACATACTGGACAATTCCATAACTTTGAAATCGAAGGAAAGTGATAGGGGACTGAGGGATTTCAGTAAACGCAGCAAGTACATATCTCATGTTTAGAGCTATCAAATTCGCATTGTGAACTTTAGCACAAATCTCACTGCAATTCAGGGGGCATGTTCTAATTCTGGTAATAACATTTACTGAAGTGTTCTGAAGACTTCAGCTAAATCATATCTAAGTCAAACTGTAAAATCTAAGTTAGGGCATAAGGAAGAACATGAAAATCAATACATTTGGATACATGAGGTGAGGATATTATGTAAATACTTCGCAATGTACCATGAGGCCAGGAACTCCCTTTGGTATGCTGGGTACAGTGGCAAGGGCCCAATACTCAATGCCACATTCTCGGAGGGGCAGGAGGCAACGATGCCATAACATTCCACAAATGTCCTTTCACACGGTAAAAATATTTCTGACAGTAACTCTGCCCAAACCTTCCTATTCCTAACACTGTCAGCTGGCGTGTCACTCACAGTGACAGGAAAGGAGAGAGGGAAAGATGATTGTGGTAAAGAAGATTACAGAAGTTAAATCACTACACGGTGAGCAAGCGAGATGAACCTGAACTGCCCGTTTGTCACACAGATGGCTGACACACTCCTGACTCAAAGGGCTAGGGGGAGAATACTCTACTTACCTCAAGGGAAACCAAGAGTCCCAATATTCAAATAACAGCAGTCCAACGGATAGGCATGAAATCCAGTTGAATTAGAATGTCAAAAGATGGGAAATCCCGAAGGGATCTTGATGGGAGGGGACACTTCATTCTGTGATTTTTTGTTTTGTTTTGTTTTGTTTTGGCCATGGTAGCCTAGCTTCAAATCAAATCCTATGCAGAAGTTCAGTATTTTAAGTAAGTCAGAAAGACCCATTTTGATTAAGGAGGCTATCTAGAACTCCCCATTCATTCCCCATAACCACCACGTTCATCTCTAAAGCATTCTTAAAGAATTCCAGGACTCTGGACCACACCCTTGGGTAATGACATCCCCAAGCACAATACTATCCTGCCCAAGGTCTCCCGTGGTCAATCTAGATTTTCTCCTAAGCTTATGCATCAATACATCACCCGCCTCATGTCATGTGGCCCTCCTTATTTTCCTCAAATAAGCACTTGACATTGTTATCTCTAATTCACTGTGTAGCTTCGGCAAATCAGAAAAACTTTAGTGTAAAGAAATATTTAGGAATATAGATTATACATAAATGTAAGTGATGTTTATTTCAAAGAAGTGTTCACAATGTTAGAAACCAACTATGTTCAGTCTTAAGACATTTACTACAGTTTGTTTTTATATCCTGGCAAAATTGTTTACCTGGCCCAAAGCAAGTGCTCATAAAACAAATCATGTTTGCTTTTTTTCTGATTAACATTCTGTGGCATTTTCAGAAAGGATCCATAATAGGCCAACTAAAACACTGCCTTTTTTAGGTACACATAACATAGATTTTTTTAGGAACTTAATTGTCTTTGTAGAAAAAATATCGCCAAAAAATTTGTTGCATATTTGGTCACGCTAAGCTGTGAACTACGTAAAAATATGTGACTTGCTATAAAGTTTATAGTCTTTATTTATAGCAAACCCCAGAGTCTTGCATTTAAGTACCTTTGTTTCAAGAGAAAAAAAATTGAATAGGTTTGCTTTAGGGCATCTCAATGACAAAACAATCTCATCATTTCATTTTAGACTCTGTTCATGAAAGGTGGCAATAGATCAAAGCCAGATTTTTTTCCCTTGCCATGATCTTGTAATCATGGTCTCTTAAGACACAGAATCAATTTGACTGATTTTGCCTTCACCTCTACTCCTGTGTGTTCCTTCTGAATGACCCTCGGTTGGCCTGTGGTCAGGAGTTTCACAGCCACAGGAATTACTTTTCACTCAAAGCTGAACTTCTTTGTTTGGGATTTATTTCTAGGCTGATGGAGACAAGTTTGTGATTCTTCTGCCCTGGATTTTTTTTTCTTTCATTTTTTGAGGCAGTCTTGAATTTCTGCTTTAGGTCTGTTTGGTTTTTGAAACAAGGTGGCAAAATGACCCAGTAGGGTAGGTGTTCACATTCACGGTTAGCTGAGAATTTTTGTTAGCTCTATGACCTCCATATATCCCAGGCTCCACTACTCCATTCTGGATGGTTTCTGCTACTTCTATAGGCCATGCTGGGTGCTTAGTTCTCTAATCATCTGTCCTGCTTGATACCTGGAAAGTCCTTTTGCTTTGGATTCACTCAAGATAAGGTTACTCATTGTAACCAGACCATTTATAAAGAAAACTAAAGGAAAATAAAGAAAAAACAGAAATACAGCAAGAGATAATCTCTCAGAGCAAACTTGTTATTCTAATGGAAAGTCCCCTTTAGCTCAGTTTGGCTAGAGCAATTTCAAAAAAAAATGTTTATTTTCTTCGCCTTACTCTTTCTAGGAAAAAAAAAAGTACGCTAGAATAATCTATTAACTTTTAATCTGGAGTAGATTTGAGTTGACACCACTTTCCAATGGGCAGATCCTTACTTTCTCTTAGAACTCATTTTGCATTCCTCTCTGGACAGTAGTCCTTCATTTTATCCTCTCTGACCCTTGCTTATGCTAAGACTTCCACTTGGCAGATGCCCAAACTCTCTTGAGTCCTATCCCACTCAGGCCATACTAGCTCTCAGTGCTCTTCAAAGCATGGGGAATTCATTTTATCTCTCAAAGATTTCTCGTTAAGCTGCAGACTGTCAATTGTTGATCTTTCAGTTACCTCTTTCGCAGATCTCTAGAGATTTCTCTGACTACAGTTTTCTGACTCATTTCTCTCGTTCTTGCTCACTTCTTTTAAGGCAGATTCATCAACCACTTGAATTCCTCTCTTAATGTTTTCAGTCATGGTAGCTCCTTCAAATTATCAGGGACTATTTACCTCCTTCTTTTAGATAGAACTCTGTGCTCTTAGTGGGAAATAGCCACTAAGTTCCATTTGTCCTCTCTTCATTTGCAGAGTAGAGCTCACTGGCATGCCCTTGGCCTGATAGATGGTTAGGACATTCCATCTATGTGGGTTTCTCTGTGTCCCCAGGGAGCAATCATCCGGAAACCATGATCACAATTTTATGAAGCCAAAAACTCTTTACACACTCATTAAATATAACAATTTTTAATAAGACTAATGTTTACTCATAACCACATTTGTCACTCCACTGAACTTATAAGAAGTCACCTAGGCGTTTATTCATTCAAACTGTTGTGTTAACATATAAATAGCTAGATTGTTAAAAGAAGCTAGTGGAGAAAATCCACCCAGAGAGAGTTGGTTAGTGTGGTTGGGTATCATAGAAATTTCTTCTCAACACTTTGAGTCATCCTTTCCTTGGATACACTCTACAAAACTGAATCCAGAGTGATTTGGCCAAAAAGTAATGGTCTCCTTCATTACTTATTCATGAATATGCATGACCTAAATACGAATAATATGTGAACTTAGCTTTCACTATGGAAGCTAGATAAGAAATGCACCTTTCAGTAGAGTAGTATGCTTAACATATTTCATAAGCAAAGATAAAGGAGCATGTTGTCAGTCTATTAGCTTGTGTAATCCTATCAAAACATATACATAATTCCTTAAAGAGAACCACAAAGGATATAGCGTGGGTACAATGAAATGTGGTAGTTTGAGATCAAATTGTTTTGCCTCTCAAGGACTAATTTGCTTATTTGGGCACACCTCTCAGCAGCCAGATATTATTAGCCGACTTCTCCCAATACCCATTCTTTCCCACCTGCATCCATTGTCCATGCTAAAGTAAAATTGCTAATTTAAAAATGTAAATCTGGGGGTACTTGGGTGGTTCAGATGGTTAAGCGTCTCTCTCTTGATTTTGGCTCAGGTCATGATCTCAGGGTTGTGAGATCAAGCCCTGCCTTAGGGCAGAGCCTGCTTAAGATTCTCTCCCTCTCCCTCTGCCTTCCCACCGCCCCCCCCCGCCCCTGCAAGCTTGCAAACATGCACTCTCTCGAAAAAAAAGTATAAATCTGATCATATGACTCTTCTGGTTAAGACCCTAATGGCTTTCCTTAGCATTTAAAAATAAATTGCAAATATTTTAAGACAGCCCTATATAATCTGGTCCCTGCCTACTATTCCTATCTCATCTTATGCTACTGTCCAACTATTACTTCAAGCTCTAGCCAAACTGAACTTTTCAATTAATTCAGCATGCCTTACACCTTCATAGAGATTTTCCTTCCTCACAGAACACTAGTCCACCCACTCTTTCCATGGATGACACATTCTTCAAATCTCAGCTTAAATATTGCCTCCACAGGAAGGTCTTCCTTTACACTTAAGCTAAAAGCCAAATTAACGTTTGTAACTCCAACAATTTTCTCTCTTTGTGTACTCTGTTTCTTTCACAGAATTTCTCAACATTTGCAAACTAAAAGCTTCGTGAGGGCAGAGAATGTATTTTATTGTAACAATGTATTACCTCATTTTTAAGTTTTTATTTATTTATTTAAGTAATCTCTACATCCAACGTGGGCAATATGGGGCTTGAACTCATGACCCCGAGATCAAGAGTTGCATGCCATACCTACTAAGCCAGCCAGGTTCCTCTAACAATGTATTATCTAATACAGAGCCTGGCAGCTGGTAGGTAATCAATAAATATTTCTCCTTTGAATAAATAATAAGCAGATAATTTGTTGCCAAAATTTATAATTTTCCTTATATATGGAAAATAAGACTAAATTAGCCAGTATAAAATAAGGACCTGATTTCAACCATAGTTATAAACTTGAGTGCAACTATAGAATATTTTAGAAAGAAGCAAATATAATTTTAGATAGCATCAACATCAAGTATTTCTTTTTTTAACATCAAGTATTTCATGATAATTAATGTAAAAGAAATATAACGCAAGGCTTTTTAAAATGCTTTCTCTTCATTTTAGTGCTTATTGGTTGAAAATAACTGCCTTTTCCTATACAGACATAATTGTATATTGTAAATTATTTTTTAAAGGTATTTATTTGGCCCTATATACATTGTAGTTGGATTAAAACAAAGGATCTGAAATTGGAATCTATTTGTCTCCTTTGTTCTTAACACGAAGCTTGCTGAAAGACGACCGTGACGCTGCATTAGCAGATGTGCTAATGTGGGTAACTACTCCAAGGGAATAAAATCTTGAATTGCATTTTAGAAGATTCTTTAGATCATAGAGTAGGAATGGTGAAATACCTTTGCTTTAACCTCAGACCTGCAAAAGGAAAATCCAGAGGTAGTGCTAACCTCCTCAATATTTAAGGCTATCTGCCAAAACAAGTATTTCAACCCTCGTTGCATATACATTCACTTAAGGAGAAGGAAGCTTTAGAAGAAATCCCTGTTCATGAAAACTATGCCCACTAACTTTCCCTAGGAGTTACAGACTGTCAAGGACTCTGACTTTCTGGCAGTGTTCCCTTCAAAATAATCATGGAACCCAGCAGGGAAGCAACAGCTGCCACAATAGAAATTCTTTTATCACTGTGCTAACACAGGTCCAAAATGGCACATACCTGAACTTGGGGTGAAACATCCTAAGCTCTGTTTCACCATCTGGGGGCTCTATGGTCTGTTACATCTATTTGTTGGTTTTTTTGCAACTCTATATACAAGCACCATACTGTTTTAGTTATCATAGTTTATGAACCAGTTTCTATGATTCGTTAGGGTAAAGTCTGCCTCATTCACTTTCGCTTGCAGAATATACTTGTTATTCTTGGCTATATATTCTTTAGCATGGAGTTAGCTTCATCCAGGTACAAAAATAATCTCTGGGGTTTTTACTGTAAATTTTATTAAAACCATGTATTAATTTGAGAGGACTTAACAACTACAAAATCTTTGTATTCTCATCCATTTTCAAGTGTTTTCTTGTACGGTTTTGTGGTTTTCTCCATATAGGTCCTGCACAGTTATTGTTTGAGAATATGCCTAGATCTTTTCTGTTTAGGTGTTATGGGAAATGGACCCTACACTGTGTTTTATAACTGATTACTGAAATATTTAGGAAAACGGGTAAACTCAAACGCTCATTCCAAACGCATTTCATTTAGATTCTCTTGGGGTAGGGAATCATCCCATTTGCAGATATTAATCGTGTCTCCTGATTTCCAGGAGTAGGATGTCTCTTATTTGTTTCCTGTTTTATTGCACTGGTTAGGAAATAAGAAAATAAATAATTCATAATGTTGACAGCCGTTCTAGTTTCTGATTTTAATAGGAATACATGAGGGTGTTTTGCCACTGCATATGATGTTAGCTGTTAATTCAAGATGGACATTTACTATCCCAGTAAGGAAAATATGTGATATTCCTTGTGAACTGACAGGCCATTCTTCCTCTTCTAATGTTCTCCCCATTGTTCCAAATATAGCACATGTGTGGTGGAAGAGAGGACTGCATTAATAAAACTAGCCTGTTGTATTTAAGTCTTTTTAAACGTTTTGAGGGTAAAGGTCAAAGGGTATTTTAAAAGCAGCCCAAATTAAAAGTAGAGCTAGTTAAGGTCTGTAGCAGATTGGAAAATATTAAACTTGAAACGTTAACGATAATGAACCCTATTTCTATGGATATGAGCCATTCATAGAGAAGAAGGGGAAGTCAATTGAATGAGTTGGTAACTTGGTTTCCACTAGAGCTATTCTCTGATTAGAGGCAAGGCATTTAGGAGGAAAATAAACACAAAGAGACAAGAACCAGAAAGCCTTCTTTGCTGTGAATATTAAAGAAAAGGAGGCAAAGAACTGCCACTGCTCTCCAAATCTAATTAGCAGCACTAAGTAAGTTATTTCCAGAAAGGATAGAAAAGACAGTTAACAGCTTTTGAAACCTGTAGAAGAGGGAGGCAGAGCTTGGGTATTTGACCATTGTTAGCTTGAGGACCGTTAGTTAAAGTAGTAGTTTAAGAAAACTGCCAGCCCTTGGCAGGATGCTACGAAAATACCTTTTCAATGCTTGGAAGCATTGTAGCTGAGAATGGTAAATGTTTTCTTGAACACAGAAACACCAAGCTTTATTTTGGTGATTAATAACAGTTGGACATAGTGAAAAAGGCCAGCCTAAGTAGTGGTAGTATTTCTTTTTATTTCATACATATTCTATACCTAGATTTGATATAATGAGTGCTAAATGTTCACCCTGCTTTTTCCCCCTCTTATGTACAAGATCATTATCCATTCTAACTTAAGATATATTTCCATAGTGCATTTTGGTATTTAGAAGCATTCTCTCTCTATATGAACTACTGTTGCTTATAGAAGAAATAAGCATTTTTAAATATTTAAGTTTGAAAGTTTAAGAACATTTATTAACATTGCCTACTCTTTTGTACTATTTGAATTATCATGTGAGTATTACTATTTCAATTTAAAAAACTGGCTTATTTAAAAATATTTTACTAATAATATATATTCATTGCGACAAATTGAAAAATAAGAAAGTGTGTAACGTGAAATTTGAAAGTAGCTGCCACATTCTGCCCCACTATGCCTAGGTAGCTATTGTTAAGTGTCTGTTGTATATTCTTTAAGACTTTTCCTTTGCATATGCCAGCGTATACACACAGGTTGTTTTTTTTTTAATGTGAACATACTCTATAGATTCTCTGCAATTTGCTTTTTTCCCCCACATAATTGATATATTTCTATATCTACACAGTAAATTTAGACAGTCATATTTCTGTAGAAAAAGAAGAGGAACCTAAATTCTTACTTTTTGTGTTTTTTAAGGTGGCCTTGTCTGGGTAAATCCACTATTGTACCAAACCTGTAAGCCTAATTTAACACCATCCATTTGGGGGCAGCTACTAGAATTATTAGCTAAAGGCTTGAAGTATTGATTCTCGAATTTTCTCATGCATCAGTGTTGTACCACATCCCAGGAGGATCATTTACAAATTTCTTTGAGAGCAGAGCTGTGAAACTGAGACAATAAACTCTCTTCTGAGAACTGTTGTATCTCCAAATTATGCAACAAATTACCTCTTAACAAGTCACTAATACAACACAGTTGTCCTCATAAGCTCAGACCAGTGGTTTCCAAACTGTAATGTGCACCAAAAATCACAGGAGGACTTACTAAAACACAGGCTGCTGGGTTCCACACCCAGAATTTCTGATTCTCAAGCTGGGGCCCAAGAATCTGCATTTCTAAGAAGTTCCCAGATGCTGCTGCTCTTCCTGGTTTTTGAGAACCACTGCCTCAAAAAAAAAAAATACTCAACCCCTGTAGTGGACATCCATTTCCCAACGTACTTGACTTAGATAAACAAACTTCACAGAACAGAAGTCACCAAAAGTCAAAAAAGTAGACCCAAATGAGAATTTCCATATAAAGTACTCCTTACTCTTCAGCTCTTAAAAACCTAACTTCAGTAAGAGATGCTGAAGCCCTTGTTTCTTTTGCTGGGTTGAATATACAACTTTTTTTTTTCCAGATCTTCTCACCGCCAGCTTAGCTAGGTTCCCTAATTAAGGCTGAACATATGCCACCAGAGAGGCATCACTGTTTTGAAACCTATTGTAATCCTAGAATGAAGAATGAGAGCATTGAATGGTTAATAGTATATTTTGTTCAGGCTAAGTAGAAGATCCTGGTAAGAAATGCAGTCTTGCAAAAGAAGCCCTTTTTCATTCTCCACACTAACCCAGGCTCCTCTTCTGCTCTACTGTCTCACATTCTTCTGAGGAAGTGTAATGCAGGCAGAGAGAGCCCTGCTCCAGTCTCAGCTTCATACTTCTGTCCTGTGTCATCAGAACTCTCTCTACCTTCAGTTTCCTCATCTATAACACGGATATAATGATAACACCTACCTGAAAGGTTGTAAGGATTCAATGGGACAATATACGTGCAAATTACTTAGCATAGCAGCTGGCGCATAATAAATGCTCAAAAATAGATGTTACTACCAATACTGATACTTCAGAGTAATTAATTAGAATAGAGAATGGGGTTCCGGGCAATACCTCTTTCTTTCAATACAAGCATAACCAACAATGGGCCATTACAATTCTTTGAGCTTGAAATATTCTTCAAATATGCTTGTTGAATGATCTGTGTGACTGCCATATGGAGAACAAATGGCAGGTACACAAAGATAAACATGGGAAACTAGCTAAGACTCTATTACAGTAATCAAGGGGACAGAGGGTGGTGACTTGGACTAAACTGATGGCAATGGAGAGGAGTATGAGATTCTTACAAAAGATTTGGGAATTGATTACATATCAGAAAGATTGAAGAATCGAAGGTGGCTCTTGGCTTTTCTACTACGGGCAATGAAGGGGATAGTAATACCATTAACAGAAATGAGAAAGAAGCAAAGGTTAGGAGGCATGGCAATAGAGGCAAAATGACAGGAGTTGAAGATGGTCTGCCATGGGCCCAAGCACTCCTGCAGATCATTGCTCACTATGCCACACTGCGAGTCCTAACCATCCTCTGTCCCTGAGTCTTCTCTGTAGCCAGTTACATAAATGATGAAGTAGGTCAAGGCTTGAAAACCATGTCACTACCATGCAATTGCTTGTTCCCTGGAGTGAGTCTTGCTTGTTTACTGCTTGCTACAAAAGGTGCTGAGCCCTTAGTCTTGGGTTCCTCAGGTTGCAATGCAACTCAACGCATGCATAGCCACCAAGTAGGCCCAGTGTGACATCACGTGGGACTTAGGGCAGGGGAACAAGCCCTACCATGCAGCAATCGTCTTGCTCTGATCCAGACATCAGAAAACTTTTCCTGTAAAGGGCCAGGTAGTAAATATTAGGATTTATAAGCCATCTGTAGTGATTTCTCCATTCTGTCATTGCTCTATGAAAGCAGCCACAACATAGAAACAAATGAGTATGGCTGTGTTACCAAAAAATCCTGATTACGGACATCAAAAGTTGTCTTTCACATCATTTTCATGTGTTATAAAATATTATTCTTTTGACTTTTTTAATCATTAACCATTTACCCATTTAAAAATGGATAAAAAATAATTCTTGATGTATAAAAACAGGTGGTAGGCTGGATTTTGCCAGGGTGTATAGTTTGCCAAACCCTTCTCTGAAAAACCGACTCAAGTTGTCTTCTTTTGACACATATGGCACTATGGCAAGCCAATATGTTTGCTTGCTCTGTCATCTCTTTGGGAGTTTTGTTATTCCTTGGTATTCTCTACGAGACTGGGATTCTTTCCTAACAATAAGATACACTCTGAACATGTTTCATTGATGTACTATAGGAGTATAAGACATCCAGGTGGAGATACACATCCCTGCCCCTAGGAAAGAAATCAGAGATAAAGACAGATATATATACATATTTGAAAGACTTTAGTTTATAGGTGGCAGTGAAAAGAAAGAGAATGGCTGAGTTTTCTCAAGAATAGCATGAATAATGAGAAAAGAAGAAGGCCAGGAAAATGAGGTCCTGAAAAACAAATACATGTAGAGCAGTGGTTCTCAAATGGAGATAATTTGCCTCCCAGAGATATCTGAAAATGTCTGGAGACATTTTTGATTGTCACAACTGAGGGAGTGCTACTGGCATCTAGTGGGTAGGGGCTAGGAATGCAGCTAAATACCCTACAATGCATAGGACAAACCTACACACACACAAAGAAAGATTTGGGGCTCAAAATATCAATAGTGCAAAAGTTAAGAAACCTTTTTTTAGGGGTGCCTGGGTGACTCAGTCCGTTAAGCATCCGACTCTGGATTTCGGCTCAGGTCATGATCTTGGGGTTGTGCAATCAAGTCCCAGGTCGGGCTCTGAGCTTAGCGTGGAGTCTGCTTGGGATTCTCTCTCCCTCCTTCTCCCTGCTCTCTCTCTCTCTCTCTCAAATAAATAAATAAATCTTTTAAAAAAGAAATCTTTCTTTAACGGGAAGGAAGAAAAAAATGAGTCATAAAATAAGGCCAGGGAGTCTGCCCAATGCTCAGATCTTGGGTTCTAATACCGTAATTAGTGATCCTTAAAGAAATGACTGATTTTAGGCCTGAGGCAGAAAATATGGAAGTGAGCTTAAAGCATCTTTTGGTGCCAGAAAGTAAGTACTAACACACACACACACACACACACACACACACACACAGTCTGATCAGGTATGCCAAAGGAATATAGAAAGCTACTGAAAGAGCTCCCAATGATCAAAGCTGGAACAATTTGAGCAACAGAATAAAAACATTATGTTGGATTATAACCCCAAAATTAAATACAAATTCATGAGTCCATACTGACATAAATGAATGGGGGAGAGGAGACAAATCTCACGTGCATAAGAATTACAAATACTTTATGTAAATATTCTACTTTCAAGGAAGTGGAGTATCACTACTCATTTTTTCAGGTTGTGTATGGGCTATGCACAGTGATTCCTTCCAAAACCTGCAGTATGGAAACGGGGGTGGGGGCATGAATAACCTCAACCAGGTGATCAAGGTCAACATCAACAGTGATAAATCATGTTGATGTTATATACCGTTGACATAATGTGCAGAGAATGGCATTTTACCTCTGTGATCTTCTTCCCTAAAACCCATAACCCCAGTCTAATCATGAAAAAAAATCAGACAAATCAGAATAGAGGCACATTCTATAAAATGCCTAACCTATACTCTTTAACACTTTTAAAGTAATCAAAAACAAAAGGACTAAGAACTTGTCACAGCGAAGAGGAGCTTAAGATATGACAACTAATTATAATTTAGTATCCTACATGAGATCATGGAACAAAAAAAGAACATTCAATTAAAAAAAACTAAGGTAATCTGACTAAAATCTGGACTTAGTTCATTATAATGTACCAATATTTGTTCATTAATTGTGAAAAATGTACCATACTGTTGTAGGACAGTAATAATAGGGGAAACTGGGTGTTGGGCATATGGGAACTCTGTGTTATCATCACAAGTTTTCTGTAAATCTAAAACTTACAAAACTTTAAAGTTTATATTAAAGATTTTATTTATTTATTTTGAGAGAGATGTGGAGCATCTTTTCATATGCTTCTTTGCCATCTCTATATCTTCTTTGGTGAAGTATCTGTTAAGGGCTTTAGCCCATTTTTCAATCAGGTTGTTTTTTTCTTATTGTTGAACTTTAGGATATATATTTTTTGGATAAGCATCCTTTAATAAATATGTCTTCTACAAATATTTTCTCCTAGTCTTCTCATTCACATGACAGTGTCTTTGACAGAGCAAAAGTTTTTAATTTTAAAGAAGTCCAGCTTACCAATTATTTCTTTCATGGATCATACCTTTGGTCCCATAGTTAGTGCCTTTGTACATATTGAATAGTCTCATTGTTGGATTCAATTTGCTTTGAAGTTGTTTGTAACAAGCTATCACCAAACCCAAGGTCACCTAGGTTTTGTCCTATGTTAACATCTTGGAGTTTTATGGTTTTGCATTTTGCATGTAGCTCTACGATCCATTTTGAGTTAATTTTTGTAATGAGTGGAAAGTCTGTGCTTAGATTCAGATTTTTGCATGTGGATGTCCAGTTGATCTCACACAATTTGTTAAAAAGACTTATCTTTCTGGAGCACCTAGGTGGCTAAGTCAGTTAAGTGTCTGCTTTTGGCTCAGGCCATGATCCCAGGGTCCTGGGATCAAGCCCTGCATCGGGTTCCCTGCTCAGCTGGGAGCCTGCCTCTAGCTCTGCCTGCCGCTCCCCTGCTTGTGCTCTCTCCTGCTCCCTAAAATAAATAAAATCTTTAAAAAAAAAAGACTGTCTTTCTTGCATTTTATTGCCTTTGCTCCTTTATCAAAGATCAGTTGATTTTTTTTTAAAGATCTTATTTATTTATTTATTTGACAGAGAGACAGCCAGTGAGAGAGGGAACACAGGCAGGGGGAGTGGGAAAGGAAGAAGCAGGCTTCCAGCGGAGGAGCCTGATGTGGGGCTCAATCCCAGGACTCTGGGATCACTCCCTGAGCCGAAGGCAGACACTTAACGACTGAGCCACCCAGGCGCCCCAAAGATCAGCTGATTATATACATGTGAATCTATATCTGGGTTCTCTATCCTTTTCCTGTTTTTGTTTATTCTTTTGCCAATACCACATTTTCTTGATTGCTGTAACTTTATGTTAACTCTTGAAATCAGGTAGTTTCAGTCTTCCAACACTGTGTTGGCTATTTTGGAATTTTTGTTTCTCTATAAACTTCAGAATCAGTTTGTCAATATCCATAAAATAACTCAATGGGATTTTGATTGGGATTGCATTAAATCTATAGATCAAGTTTGAAAGAACTCACATCTTGGCAATACTGAGTCTTCCATCACTCTTGAAGAATAATTTTGCAGGATACATAATTCTAAATTGGTGGGGGTTTTTTTCTTTGTTTTAAGATTTATTTATTTTTTTAGGGAGAGAGAGAGAGTGTGTGTGTACATGTACCCATTTGAGCAGGGGGAGGGGCAGAGGGTGAGGGAGAGAGAGAGAATCTCAAGCAGACTCTCCACTGAGCATGGAGCCCGATGCCCGGCTCAACCCCACGACCCTGAGATTATGACCCGAGCTGAAATCAAGAGTCGCATGCTTAACCGACTGAGCCACCCAAGAGCCCCTGTTTTGTTTTTTTCTCTCAACACTTTAAATATTTCACTCCACTCTCTGCTTGTATTGCTTCTGAGAATTCAGATGTAAATTCTTACCTTTGTTACTCTATAGATAAGGTATTTTCCCCCTTCTGGCTTTTTTCAAGATTTTTTCTTTATCTTTGATTTTCTGCAGTTAGAATATAATATGCCTAGGTGTAGTTTTTTGGTTGTTATTGTCACTGTTATTTATTTTGCTTGATGGTCTTTGAGCTTTCTGGACCTGTGGTTTGGTGTCTGTGATTAATTTGGTGCAATTTTCAGTCATTATTGCTTCAAATATTTGTTTGCTTCCTTTCTTCTCTTTCTGGTATTCACTTTACACATACATTATATCTTTTGCAGTTGTCCCATGGCTCTTGGATATCATACTCTGGTCTTTTTTCAGTATTTTTTTCTTTAGTTTTCCATTATTAAGATATGTTCAAGCTCGGTGATTTATTCCTTAGTCATGTTCAGTCTACTACTGTGCCTATCAAAGGCATTCTTCATTTCTGTTACTGTGTTTTTTATCTCTAGCATTTATTTTCTATTCTGTCTTCAAAATTTCATCTCTCTGCTTACATTACCACCTGTTCTTGCAGGCTGTCTTCCTTATCCACTAGAGCCTTTAGCATATTAATCATAGTTGTTTTAAATTCCTAGTCTAACAAGTTCAATGTCCTTGCCATATCTGAATTCTGTTGTGCTACCTTGACATTTTCCTTGATAGCTGAACATGATGTGCTGGGTAAAAGATGCTGCTCTAAATAGGCCTTTAGTAATGTGGTGGTAAGTTGTGGGGGAGGGGGTGCAAGTGTTCTATAGCCCTATGATTAGATTTCTGTTTTTTTAGTGAGCCTAGGCCTCTGGACTGTGAACTTCACAAGTGCTTCTCCATTCATTTTACCCTTTAGGTGGCACAGGATGGATACAGAAGGCTAGAATTGAGTCCTTCCCTTTTACCATGTGGAAGACCAGAGAGGAGTTGAATTATTTTCCTTCCCTCTGGTCAGTTAGTCTCTGAAAAACAAAACAAAACAAAACAAAACCCAATAGTTTAGGCTCTGGTGAAATAATTTATCTTGAGGGAAGGCCTTATTAAGAAGAATAGAATGTTCCGGCTTATTTCAAAATGGTTACTTCTCCCCTCCCCCTGCCAAAAGCTTGAGGGAATTTTTCTCTGATATTCACTGTTAAAACCAGGTCAAGCTCTTTGAGATAACATTCACAAAAGCATGGAACCCTCCTTATGACTGGGTCCTCCTGGAGTTTTTACCTCTCTGATTTGTCTACATTAAGCATCCCAAAATTTCCCATTATAATTCAGGGTCTCCTACCCCATCACTGGTTCTTGCAGAGGTTTCTGCTTGTAGGTTTCTGTTCTGGTAAGACGTGATTGATTATCTGTATTCACCTGTGTGTCTCTCCAATTTGGCGGGTAGTAGTTTGCCCTGTGACCCTAGTTCTCTGAAGGATCTAAGAAGAGTTGTTAATTTTTCAGTTTGTTCTATATTTTACTTGCTAGGATGTAGGAGCAAGTTCTAAGCTCCTTACACGCTGGACTGGAAAACACACATCTTAGTGATTTTGGGATGCTATAACAAAAATGCCACAGGCCGAGGGGTTTAAACAACATGTATTTCTCACAGTTCTGGAGTCTAGGAAATCCAAGATCAGGGTGTCTACAGGTTCTGTGTCTGATGAAAGCCTTCTTTCTGGTTCATAGATGGCCATCCTTTTGCTGAGGCCCCACATGGTGGAAGGGGCAAGGGAGCTCTCTAGAGTCCCTTTGATAAGAGTACTAATCCCATTCATGAGGGCTCCTCCCTCATGACCTAATCACCTCCCAAAGTCCGCACCTCCTAATGCCATTCGGAATTTGGTTTCAACATTTGAAATTGGAGGAGACACAAGCATTCAGTCTATAGTACCAGATGCCCTGAATTTTTCATCACCCTTGCAAATATACCTTAAAATAAATGATATTCCAATCTACATAGCATACTACTGTTTCCTCACACTACTACTGAGAGATTAATGGTTTGGCAAAGACTGTGTCATTTTGTCTTTCCTTAATGCCAAAATTAGTGATGATTTTGTTTTCAGGCAGGTCATATGTAAAACCTCTCTGACCCAGAGGCAGAGGACCTGATCTCAGGGGCCCTTCCCCACAGCTAAGCATTGGGATGGCATGATCCCTTTGCAAAAAGAAAAAGAGTATGTCTGAATGGGACCGTTTGGACTGGTAAAAGACTCAACAACTTCTCATGCCTGAGTCCTCAGAGAAACTCTTTTACTTTCTAGACATTCAGTAGCCTAGTTTCCATTAAACTTGCCATGCCAGGTGAGACAATTGCTTTAGAGGCAGTCCCCCCAAATAGGTAGCCATCTGTGTCATGCTTCCTTCATCCCCAGAACTGCTTCAGATACCTTGCAGAAGATATGTCTTTCTTCCAGCTAACTGATGGGAGTACTTCCTTTTGAGCCAGATGCTGTATTTATTAATTTGCTGGAAGACATACTATTTTTAGCAAGATGGGGTATGCAGCCTCTTCGTGTTATTTTAGGGACAACAGGAAGGTGCCCTTTGCCAAAAATATCTCTCCGGCCTGTTCTATGAGGCTTGAAGTCATTTAATGAGGACTTTGCATTCTCTTTCAGAATTAGAGATAAAGATGATAAATCAGATACTCTTGGGAGACAGAGCATTTGGGTTCCTAAAGCATTTGGCTCATATCTCAGTAATAGCACTTAACTCTGTTGCTTTATAATTTATCTGTTTGCTTGTCTATCTACCTCCATGAGGTTGTGAATTGCTCGAGGGTATGGACTACGCCTCAATCCTCTCTGACCCCTCAGGATTTCTACCAGTTCCTGGCAGAAAAGCACTCAGTGAACAAAATGACAGAGGACTGAATCAATTAATGAGCAATTTTACATTTACAGTGATGCCTAAAAGGACTGAGAAGAAGCCTTTTTTCTGGGATGAGGGATAGAGGAGAAAACAGAAACACTATCAGACCTCAACAGAGGTGTCAGGAGAGAATAATGACAGTCGTTTTTTTAAAGATTTTATTTATTTATTTGAGAAAGAGAGCATGAGTGGGGGAAAGAGCAGAGGGAGAGAATCTCAAGTGGACTCCTGCTGAGCGTGGAGCCCAACGTGGGGCTCAATCTCATGACCCATGAGATCATGACCTGAGCCAAAACCAAGAGTTGGATGGTCAACTGACTGAGCCACCCAGGAGCACCGAGAATCATGACAGTCTCGACTACAGAATGCCGATTGTTAAAGAGACTATCATCTTTTCCTAATTCAGGGTTACTTCATCCATTTACTCTTCAAGGCACTATATCTGTGCTGTCTGATCTAAGAAAAAAGTTAAACCACTCTCTAAACATTTCATTTCTCAAAAAGCCAGAAAGACCTAGCTGAGTTTTCCCCTGAGGACTGAGATTTGCTCTTCTTTAGAAAATTAGCTCTCACTGCGGGAAGTGATTTGTGAGCAGTTTGAGAGAAGACCAACGTTAAAGTCAAACTCTGTGTGAAATGAAAGCTTGTCCAAAGTCCAAATCTGGATTGGAAAAATTAAAAATCCCAGCCTGGCTGGTTCATTCTTATGTTCTAAGTGTCTTTAGAAAGACACGTGTTGTTCAAATGATCAGATTGTAAAAATCCAGTAGGTTCATGATATTTGTATACAAAATTGAAAAAAAAAGAAAACTCTAACCATTATATTTTCAGCTCTTAAAAAATACCAAACAATTCATTTATTGTGCACATATTTATTGAGCACCTACCATGTGATAGGCTCTGTGCTAACTGCTGGGCATATAATAGTGAACAAGACCAACATGGCTATGTCCTGCCACAGACCATCTTGCTACACTTTTGACTCCCAGTCTCCACGCGTGAGCTTGATACCTCCAGAGACTGGGTAAGAAGGATTACGTGGTGGACAGAAGTGCCACAAGTGTTTGCGGCATACATTGCTTATTAATTATAAAATAAAAAAAAAACAGTATTCGGGGCATCTGGGTTGCTGGGTGGTTGAGCATATGAATCTTGATATCACCTCAGGTCATGATCTCCGAGTCCTGGGATCTAGCCACGCTTCGGGCTCTATACTTAGCACATAAATCTGCTTGTCCCTCTCCCTCTGCTCCTCCCCTGACCCGTTCTCTCTCTCTCTCAAATAAATAAATAAATATATTTTTAAAAATTTTAAAAAACAAATTAAAAAAAAACTTGTTCTTTTTTCAAAATAGGTTTTGGTCAGGAGGAGCACAGAGGTCTTTGAGAGATTTTTTTTTTTAATCCAGGCAGAAGAACCTCTGGCTCTACGCTAAAGGCCTAGATTCTAGTCCCGGATCTATCATTACCTTCTTATGAGATGTAAGGCAAATGAGTTAAAATTTATGTGTCCATTTCTTCAAAAGCAAGGTCAGTAATCATTTCCCTGCTAGTTCTACACTGTAAGATGATTTTGATGATAAGATTCATATTAATAAATAACAAGACTCTTAGTGAACATTTGGGCACACTTAAATGTGTACCAGACCTGCACTAAGCCCTTTTATATAGTCTTATTTAATGCTTTGAACTCTATAAGGTTATTGCTACTATTTTCAGTTAGTTTACAGGTAGATAACACAGCTCAGAGAGGCTAGGTAAGTTGCTCACAATCACACTCTGAGTGAGAGATGGAATTCAAGCTCAGATCTGCGTGATTCTAGAGTCCGACCTAGTTGTGAAAGTCTATACATGATTAAGCTATTTAACACATTAGATTGGAGTTAGATATTATACCTTAGTATGAACTTATTTATTATATTATGAACTCTGGAACCTGAATGAAAAAAATGAGCTAATCATGCTGTATGTGGTTTCTAAACCTATCCCTCATCCTTCAACTTACTCTAAGTTATCACTGAAAAAGTTCTGATCACAAAATTCACACTAACACACTACTACCTGATAGCTACTTCTCTGTGTTATCCTTCTAAGGACCATCAAATCATAACAGGAGATATGAGCCACAGGAATTGTGAAGAAGGCATTTTTAGATTTGAGAGTCTCTTTTAATCACTTATGTCGCATATACCCAGAACCAAGATTTCAAAGTTTCGTGTAATTATTTGTATACACTGAAACAAAAACTATAGATGAGAATCTAGGAACATGGTTGGAGGTCTGCTATTCTCAAGCCATGCCTAACCTATTTATATAGGAAATATTTGAGGATAGTAGTTGTGAGGCATTTTTAGAAACAGTATTTCATTTGATGCCCTAGGAGATAGATCTTATTATGCCTAATTTTGTAGATGTATTAACTGATAATTAGAAAGGGTAGCTAATTTGTCCAAGGTAACGTAGTTAATAAACGTACAAATCAAAATCATAAGCACAGTAGCATATGTGGTTGGTTTCCTAGCCAACAGTCATTTCTCACTCTTTCTCTCCTAAAAGAACCCCAATATTGTTCTGGCAACAATATGTCCAGATCTACGAGGTGAATTATAATAATTTAAGCCAGGAATGGGAACTCTGCACCCCTTTGCCAGTGACTTTAAATTATCTGTGTCTTCTGAAAAAGTCATAGAAGGAGGAGGCTCTTTTGGTGTCACTGTTGCATCCTGCTTTGGACACTGTATTGTAATGATGTGGTGCTTGGAACCGCAGCAGCCATTTTCAAACTATGAGGGAAGACCTCACTGGCTCACTGAGGAAGGCAGTGGGAGGATCAAACCCTCTTGGCTTCTTAGTGACATTGTTAAGACACCAGATCAATTCTGAGGCCACCTCCTTTTTGACAGCCCTATGGATCAGCTGCTATTATTTAGGCATTCCATTATTTGCAACCAGAAGCATTTTAAAAAAGAGATTTATTTATTTATTTGAGAGAAAGCGCACATGAAAGAGCAAGCACGTGGGATCAGGGGGAGGGTCAGAGGGAAAGGAAGAGAGAATCACAAGCAGACTCCCCGCTGAGTGGGGAACTGGACACAGGGCTCAATCTCACACCTCCAACCGAGATCATGACCTGAGCTGAAATCAAGAGTGGGGTGCTTAACCGACTGAGCCACCCAGGTGCCCCAGGCCAGAGGCATTTTTAACAACTACTAGAAAATAGAGTATATGATGAAGGTCAATTGAATGGTATACCAATTAAGTGCTAGTTTAGAGCAAGAAGAGCTCCTGAGGGTTGAGTTAATCAGTAATACAGTAGACAGAGTCCGGTCTTGAAGATGGTGGATATATTTAAAGAAAGGAAGAACAAAAAGTATTTCAAGCCAGGACAACATTTGTCCTATTCACTGTCATAACTCCAATTACAAGTACAGTTCATCGCACATAGCAGGTGCTCAATACATGTTTGTGAAATGAACTAATAAATGAGAAAAGAAGCAGGGACAAGAAAGCATGGAACATTTTAGACAGATAATGGACAAGGAAAAGAATGTATGGGATGGGAAGTGGTGGGAGCTAATGCAGGTGGCAGGCAGAGGGTGAGGAGTTTAGGCTGTGTCTTGGGAGATTTGCCTCTTCCCTTGACTATTCCTTACCTCCTCAATTGTACAATCATAACAAAATCTAACAGGTGAATTGACATGGTGACTTACAGTATATCAAGTGTACATTTGAGTGACAAAACAAATTAAAGTCATGGGTCAGGAGCATTTCTGGGTGGCCTGAGAAATCCAAATATCACAGACAACATTAAAATAAGGAGTTCAGCACCTGAAAAGTACCTAATTCTGCCTATCAGCTTAGACGCTAAGCCCAAGCCCCCACCCCAACAACTTTTCCTGGAGATAAGAAATATGCCAATCTTGAGAAAGGCTTTCTTTCAGCTTAAGTGATGGCTTGTCTTCTGACAGCAATTTCCTGGAAAATGAGCTCTGACACCCTTAACAGTACTCTTTTGCAGTTACCATACTAAGTGTTCTGGTCTAAGAGACGAAATAATTTGCCAGGAGTCATTACTGACATAAAAATTAGAATTAGCATATCAAGGATATTTTCTTCCCCGATGCAGTCAAGAGAGCTAATTTTATTGTGTAAAATGACTTATAGATGGAGTACAATAAACATCATGTGGAATGAGATTTATCCAAATTGTGGGGGGGGGATAAGATTGAATTGGAATGCCATGAGATAGATCTAATCCTTTGCAAATAAATTATGTTCCCCATCATTTTCTTGCCCCTGACTCCACTCCCCACCCCTCACTGTCTACTCTCTTTAGAATCCTGGATCCAGAAAGAGTTGGAAGCTTGCCCATGGAGCAAGATCAAGGACTGACAATGATAACAGCTACCATTTATTGAATGCTTTCCACAGGCCAGGTACTATTCTGAGGGCTTTACCTACATTATCTTATTTAAAACACACAACCCTAGGGGCAGGTGGGTGGAGCAGTTGGGTAAGTGTTGGACTCTTGGTTTCAGCTCAGGCCCTGATATCAGGGTTGTGAGCTCGAGCCCGCGTTGGGCTCCATGCTCGGCGTAGAGTCTGCTTGGGTTTCTTTCTCCCTCTCCCTCTGCCCCTCCCTGCTGCCCTCTTTCTTTCTCTAAAAATAATAAATAGATCCTTAAAAAAATAAATAAAACTCACAACCTTACAAGATAGGTGTGACTATAATCTCACATTTTACAGTTGAGGAAGAGGCTGAGAGAGGCAGAGCAATTTACTCGATGTCATTCAGTAAAAGGCAGGGCTTGTATTTGAACCCAGGCATTCCAGCTGGTGTACCTATTGGCTACCCCCATCCCATATTTACTTTCCTTTTTTTAAGATCAGAGATAAAACATTAGAATAGAGAAATAAAATCCCTTAGGATTTTAGGAACCCTCAGCTATGGAGACAGGTATCATCGGTTTGGTGTTCTAGCACCTTTCAGTCCATGTTGAGTATGCATTAACTCAAAATCCCCAGACTGAGGCCACCATTTCAGTTTTTAAATTCTTTAAAAAAAATTTTTTTTTAAATTGGCTCCACGCCCAATGTGGGGCTTGAAATCACAACCCTGAGATTAAGAGTCACACGCTCTACTGACTGAGACAGCCAGGTGCCCCACCATTTTGGTTTTGAGTTATTTTTTCAAAAAGATCATGTGGCTCCTGAAATCAACTCTATTAATTTGATTTGTGTTGCTGTGATCCATATTCCCCTACAACCTATCAAATTGCTGATGTGTTGATAGGGTTTGAGTTCATGCTGACTTATCAAGAAAGTTTGCAGCCTAAGATTATTTGTAGGCTATATCCTCATATTTTCATGTTTATTTTTATTCTTGTCAAAGTACTTTTTTCTAACAACTCGATTCCTTGAATCTCTTTTCCAGTATTTGTCTAACACAAAGAGTATAACCCAGACAGAAATAGGTCTTGGTATAGTACCAGTGGACAAGAAGAACTTTTAGCTTCTCTGCCCACATTGTGGACCAGAAATCCTGATTACAGTTATCAAAGGAGAACACCAGTTTTAATACATCAATAAAAACAGACAAAATGCTTAAATCATGACCTACAGGTTGAAAAACCTACCTTATGTAATGAACTATGTGTGTAATTTATTAAGCAGTTAACTTTAGCATGAATATGTATAACCAATACACAAATAATTTCAAGCATCACTAAAAGGGATTTGGGTATTGACTTACTTCCAGTCCTTTCTTAGGAATTCATGAAACCTTAGCCAAAAGGCTCTGTGCTCTGGTTCTAGTCCAAGTCATCTTTATCTTTTGTTATCCTCTCTTCATCCGTGATCTGTGCCTTCATTTCCTTATATCAGGGCAAATATGCAAATCTCAAATGATTCTCCATCTCTCTGTATGCAATTATTCAAAATTCAAACTTCTAACGCCATGATTCCCAAACCTGGCTGATCTGCAAATCTATTAAATCAGAATTTCTGGGTAGAGAGACCTAAACTGTGTTTTTTAAAGTGACCTAGCAGATGCAGCCAGGTTTGAGAATCATTGAACTAAGCAGTTTTCATCAAATACATTTCTATAGCTCTTGCTTTTTATTTACTACTGCAATGACTTTTATAAATGTTCAAAGAACTAAAAGTGGTGACACTTTTCCAGCATGTGCTCTGTTAAATATTTTATCTCCAAAGCTGAATCTATTACAGCTGCCTGGAAGTACTTTCTTCACTCTGTGCTGTGGTGGGGTAGGATCTCTGTAGGGCAGTGTTTTCCCAAACTGCTAGTCCGCACATGACTAATGTCCTCCAGAATGTTAATAAATATTCCTCACTAACAATGAAAAAAAGATCTGTTGTCAAATGAGCTTGGGAAATAGTGGGTTAAAGAAAGGTAAACAAGTTTCCCTATCGGAGTGATGCTCAACACTAATAATACATTAATATTGAAGGCAAGTACCTAGAGGAAGATTCAGTGTATGATATTTTCCACAATAATTTTATTTATTATGGCAAAAAATACATCATCAAATTTACCATCTAACTATTTTTAAGTGTAGAGTACAGTAGTGTTAAATATATGCACATTATTGTGCAATGGATCTCTTTTTCATCTTGCAAAGCTAACACTCTACACCCACTGAGCAATAAGTCCCCTTCTGCTCCTCCCTTCTGTCCCTGGCCACTATCATCCTTTTTTCTATTTGTAAGGAATTGGCTACTTTAGGGCTCCTGGCTGGCTCAGGCAGTAGAGCATGCAACTCTTGATCTCGGGGTTGTGAGTTTGAGCCCCACTCTGGGTGTAGAGATTACTTTAAAAAATCTTTTTTAAAAAGGGAATTGACTACTTTAGAGACCTCATGGAAGTAGAGTCATGCAGTCTTTGTCTTTTCATGACTGGCTCGTTTCACTTAGCATAATGCCTTCCAGTTTCATCCATGTTGTAGCATATGACAAGATTCCCTTCTTTTTGAAATGCTGAATAATATTTTATTTTATGTATATACCACATTTTCATCCATTCATCCATTGGTGGACATTTAGATTGTTTCTGTATCTTGACTACTGTGAATCATCCTGCTATGAACATAGGAGTGCAGGTACCTCTTTGAGATCCTGATTTTGAATAAATATCCAATAGTGGGATTGCTGGATCATACGAAGTTCCTTTTTTTTTAACTTTTTGAGGAATCTCCATACTGTTTTCCATAGCATCTACACATTTTTACATTTCTTTCCCAAATTAATTTTAAACATGGCAATGTTTTCTCTTGGAAACTTCTCATATTTTCTCATAGAAAAGAACACCAAAGGTCATAGTTTGGGACACAGTGTTATAAGGCACCCTGGATTTTAATAAGAAAAAGAACAACTTCTAGGTTGAGTGCCACCTCAAAAAGTTTTCTTCCATCATGTTAGATATATTCTATGTTATGCTGCCAGATGTCCTGCCCTTGCAAAGTTCATAATCATTTAGTGGAGACAGAATCCAATCACATTTAACATTTAGAACAATAAAAGTATATGCTCAAGGCTTCAATTTAAAAGATAAGTACATTCTTTCTGATAATGAAATAGTACAGAAAGTTTTGCGTTAAAAAATCTCATTTAAAAGTTCTGAATTTGGGGCACCTGGGTGGCTCAGGTGGTTAGGCATCTGCCTTTGGCTTGGGTCATGATCCCAGGGTCCTGGGATTGAACCCCACATCGGTCTCTCTGCTCAGTAGGGAGTCTGCTTCTCCCTCTGCCTCTCCCTCTGTGATCTCTCTCACTTTCACTCTCTCTCAAATAAAAAAATAATAATAAAAATAAAAGCTCTGAATTTGCTTTCGCTTGTAGGAAACACAAGGACAGGTGGTCTTCATTATCTGAGTACCCATTATCCAGGTCCCCAGAATTAAGAGGATATGAGGAGGGGGCTCCTGGTTGGAGCCTCACATTGGGCTCTCTGCTCAGTGGGGAGTCTGCTTCTCCCTCTCACTCTCCCTTTGCGCTCTCCCTTGTGCTTTCACTCTCTCTAGTAAATAAAGTCTTTTAAAAAGAGAGGATATGAGGAGAAGCAAGAGTCATCATAATACAAATTATTCATGAATGAACTGACTACCTATAAAATTAGTCTCCACTCAAACACCTCTTCCTGCCTAGTATGAACCTATGTTGATCATTGGCAGATTTTCTGATATTGTCAGATGATACGAAGCAAACCAATTTCTAAAGTGAAATTGCAAATCCTCAAAAACATAGGATTTCACGCATTTGATAAAAGTGATGCTGAAGAACTATTCTGATCATATGCAACACCATTGACAACTGAAGATCTGGCAGAGTAAGTCCAGTTAACAAAAGAAGAATGAAAAAGGGAAACTAATGAGGATGATACCAAGAAAGACACACGGAATGATTTGAATATCAAAAGTTGAAGAGAAGTCCAGGGAAATTAAAGTCCTTGACTATTTCAGCCTTTTAAGCATTTTGTTCCAAAAATTGTACAGAACCACAAGTTTTGCCCCAGTTTGGGTACATCTTGGTGAGAATAAACTTAATTTTCATTTTTTTTGTTTCCATTTTATGAAAATTGCAATACTTTGTCACTATCAAGTTTTGACTCCTATAGCCATCATCACTAGCCAAACAGAACAGTCCTTTATTCTGCTTGGAAGATTAGCCAAACACATTGCATCTTCTCAGCAATTTTGAACAAGAATGGTTGCACTTGGAGGCTTCTTTATTTATTTCAGTTTGCAAATATTCTAGACATTTGCAGGTGCCAAATATCTGAGCTCTAAATAAAAAGGGTAGCATTCTACTTCATTTATCTCCCTTTCCAGATGCAGTACCTGGAAGAGTACTGACAATTTAGTCGGTGCTTTGAAAATGGTTAAATTAATTTGAACCCCTTCCCTGAAGATTCACAATCAAGAAAGTTTAGCCACTTTGAATTCTGAAACTTGAAAAACAAGTCCCAAAACACTTAACAACTGTATACTTGCTTAACAAAGTACAGCTAGGCTCTCTCTCAAGATGCAGTCATTATAAGATCTTTATGGATGCAGGGTGCCTGGGTGGCTCAGTCAGTTAAGCAACTGCCTTTGCCTCTGGTCATGATCCCATGGTCCTGGGATCAAGCCCCACACAGGGCTCCCTGCTCAGCAGGGAGCCCATTTCTCCCTCTCCCTCTGCTTCTCCCCCTGTTTGTGCTCTCTCTGTCTCTTGCTCTCAAATAAATAAAATCTTTTAAAGAAATAACTTTTTGGATGCTACCACCTGTAAGGATGGAATCAGTCACTCCTGGGCAATATGACAATTTGAGTATGTAGATGAGGATACTCTTTGTTTCCTCAGATAGTTTCATCAGGACCAAAGCATCTAATCTGTTAATTAAGATTAACATTATGTAGACATGATCTGAATTAGAAAGAACCAAAGGGTTATAATCCTTTTTTTAAACAAATATATGGTATTTAGATGTGCTATCACTAAAGTAAATTATTTAGTATCATTCATAGAGTACAACAAATGTATTAATGTGTTTTTATTTAAAAATGAAATATGTTTATTTGATGAACACTGAGAAATGTATAGAATTGTTGAATTCTTATGCAGTACACCTGAAACTGATATAACACTGTATGTTAACTGTACTTCAATTTTAAAAAGGAACAGCAAAAAAAAATGAAATATGTTTAAATTTATTTTACTACTCTTGGTGAAATGTCTGAAAGGACATTGTTATTGGCAAACTTGGCACAGAGATTCATGATTACCATATTTACTTAAAAATTTCCCCCTTTGGGGGCATCTGGGTGGCTCAGTCAGTTGAGTGTCTGACACTTGGTTTTGGCTCGGGTCATAGTCTCAGGGTCATGAAATTGAGCCTGAATCCGAATCAGGGCTCTTCTGCTTGAGATTCTCTCTCTCTCTCTTTCCCTCTGCCCCTCCATCCACTCATGTGCTCTGCCCCTCCACCCACTCATGTGTTCGCTCTCTCTCTCTCTCTCTCAAATAAATAAATAAAATCTTTTTTTAAAAAGTCCCCCTTTGAGGAGGTATTTTACCCATGATGAAGGACACTATGAGGATAAATCCCGAAATCACTGCTATTCCTAGAAGTGTGATTTCCTCCATGGATAAATTTTTAAAGGCATAAACAAGGCAACTAAAGAGGCCTAAACACTTATTAAGTTATCTTCCTTTTACATTCAGCAGACTTGTTTACCTTCTTAACTGCACTGACCAAGCCTTCAGTGGGGTTACTCCTAGTAAACACAGTGTCTGCCCAGGAGGGAAATCAGACAAAATAATTCATTTATTTTTCCTCATCACTGGGGAAGAGAAATTATGAGGGAAGAGAATTTTATGAGAAAACGAAGTAAGGAAAAAAATTGCTTCTGCCTTCAATCAACAATTGATGATTCCTTTCACTAAATGTATGGAGCCTTCAGGGATGTTGTTGGCTATGCCAGAAAGTTTTGTTAAAAGGAGCCGTTCTCAAATTTCCTCATTCTTCAAGAAAAAAATAAGCAAGACAAAGCAAAATGATTCTTCGAGCAAAAACAATGTTGCACCGTCCTTACCCACTCCCACTTATTTCTGCATTCCTTTCAATCCATCTACATAACCACTCATGCAGCCAGTTTCATTTATTGAGCATCTTACTATTTACCTGCCATTTTAAACTTGGATTTTGAGATGGTTTAAAGATAAATCAGGGTCCAGACAACTTCAGGCTCTCTATGATATCCAAAACTCTTATGGCACCCAGAAAGTTCTTAGAGGTAGTTCTTTCACAGGAGTTTCCTAATGCCTGATATTTTAGCTCCTGTTTCACTTATTCAGAAGACATCCAAAGTAAATGCTAATTTGAAAAAAAAAAAGAAGCACTGGACTCCTACCTCTTTTTGGCTTTGCTATAAAAATATAATTCTGAGAGGAATATATGTGCTCAGTGTGGCACATGTTGAAGTAAAGGAACATTCATCAAGCTCATTTCCTGCAGAGCAAACCCGTCCACATCATTCAGTCCAAGCACAACATCTGGATAATTGGCCCCAGCCTGGTGGGAGATGCCCCCCAACACACACACACACAGGATTTCTGGATAATTCTTGATCATTAGGCATACAGGCTCTCCTCACTGCTCACCTTGAATGTCTTTTCTCCCTTCTGTCCTGTCTACAGTCTGTAGTTTCAGCTGCTCACCAACTATCAAAGCATCTGAAGAAATTAAAAATAATGCAATAATGCTGTTTGAAATAAGCTCTTCTTAATTTAAGAAAAATGTGAATCCAGAAGTGATACGAAAGTCTCTTTTCCTTGTGGTGATGCAGATGATATTCTCTCTCCTTCCTAGGCATTACTCTTAAGGGTTTAGTTAACTCAACTCTTCCTGTACATCTCTTTGGAGTCCCAGAATGGAGAAAAGACATTCTAAATCCTTCTCCTACTGATCTTATAAAAAGGAAACCCAGTGTTATCACTGTTGGATTATCCAAGTCATTAGGATCAGGGTTTCCCATCAGTCCGTAGTATCTACTTTTCTAGATTTCAGAGGGAATTTAACATAGTTTCCAAGCCTCATATGATTGCAGGAATAGCTTATTAAATTCCTTTAGTTCCTACATCTTATTGCAACCAGTATTTTACACAGTGTGTGGCACATAATAGGTTTACAATAAACATTTAATTAATTGATTAAAGGCTGGCTTTATGCTTGTAAAATGCTTTAGGATTCATCTGGTGGAAATGATATGGCCATGGGTGATATTCAACTGGTATGCACAATTACAGCCTTAAAAATTTTCAGGACTCGCAGAGTCACCTTGACTGTTGGTATTCATTGTGTTCTGATTGTTAAACATTTTTAATACATCTCTTAGCAACATGATGCCATAGCACAAGGCAAATATATATTTTTTTTATTTATTTTTTACTTTAAACATGTTTTCATAAAGTGTTTACCACCCAGGCCCTTCCCTCTGAATAACAGTGACTGGCTTTATCTGAGTTTAGAAGTGGTCAAGGATCAAGTAGAGAAGTGAAACTATCAGGAAAAAGGTCAGGCATTGGGGTAGGGGTGAAATCATTGTATCATGGCTGGTTTTAAACATGGAGACTAGGATGTCAAGTTATGGTTTTCCAGAGGCGAAAGTGTCAGGGACACAAGAAGTCAGAGTTAGATTGCTATTTATAGGTTAAGAACAAAGGAGGGAAGATCTCTCTTCAAAATCCTGTTTTCATTTCCCTTGGGTATATACCAAGAGGTGGAATTTCTGGATTGTATGGCATTTCTATTTTAAATTTTTTGAGGAAACTTCATATTGTTTTCCATAGTGGTTGACCAATTTACATTCCCACCAACAGTGTATAAGGTTTCCCTTTTCACCACATCCTCTCTAGCACCTGTTGTCTCTTGTCTTCTTGATGATTTTAACAGATGTGAGGTGATACCTCACTGTGATTTTGATTTGCATTTCCCTGATGATTAGTTCTGTTGATCATCTTTTCATGTACCTGTTGGCCAGTTTGATGTCCTTTTTGGAAAACTGTCTATTTAGCTCTTCTGACCATTTTTTTTTTCAGATTGTTGCATGCCCACCAGTGGATGAATGGATTAAAAAGATGAAAACATACACAATGGAATATTATTCAGCCATCAGAAAGGAGGATACTGTGCCATTTATAACAACATGGATGGACCTTATGCACATTATGCTAAGTGATATAAGTAAGACAGAGAAAGACAAGTATTGTATAATATCACTTATATGTGGAATCTAAAAAAAAATCAAACCTGTAAAAAAAAAAACAGAAAGTAAAATGGTGGGTATCAGGGCAGAGGGAGCACAGGAAGATAATACTGATGCTGTTTACAGGTACAAACTTGCAATGAGTCCTAAATAAGCCATAGAGCACTAGTGTACAGTGTAATAGTTATAGACAACAAAATTGTACTATAATTGTGTAATGTGATAAATATCACTATAATGGCAACATATTACAGTATATAAATTTATCAAAGTAACCGGTTGTACATCTTCAATTTACACATTGTTATATGCAAAATTTATTCAATTTTAAGAAAGAACGGGGAAGTTCAGAAGCACAGGCAAAAACAAGAGGCTCACCCTATCTCCAGCAGAAAGTTCCGTTATGCTGACACCCAGCACCCACTCTTTATCAGCTTTGGTCAGGTTAACCACTTGTTGCCCCATCAGTCTACTCCCCTACTTAGGCTTAAATAACATCTTAAATCTCAACTGCCAGCTAAATAGAAACTTTCAGCTTGTTCCCTTCAGGAGCTACTAAATTTTCCTCTTCCGGGAAGCAAGGCAATGTTTTTGTATAATGTGTGTGTGTTGTGGGGAAGGAATGGTATTCTGGTGCTAGATTAGTGTTGTGAAGTCAAATGTGCCAAGATATTCCATTTTACCTTGAAATAGACTTTTTAAATGCTAGGCAGGCTCATAAGGTGTTCTTGGCCATTCGTAGGTCACAAACATGTGCCATATTAATATCTCTCATCTTACTAACTTCATCGGAGATCAACCTACCGTGTATGATTGTCAGAGTACTAAAGAAGCACATTTCCACCCTTAGTTCAGAAATGTAAATATCAAAATCCTCATCGACAGTTCTCAGGGCTTACAACCCTGAGTAGCACCATCAGACTCAATATTGCTTGATGATTTCTTCAATAATATTCTACAGAATCACCTTGTATATGGAGAACATGGTAAAACTCTTGACTGGATTTAATTCGACATTTTTAATGGCCCAGACAAAGCTTCTAGATGGTGAAACAGTATTGCTAAATGTCTCTTAAATCAAAAGGGCAGTTATCAATATTAATCCTGCTCAAAATATGCAGAGTTCTGATCAACTGAGTCAACAGAGCACAGATGGCACCTGGCCCCCGGATCTACAGGTCATTTCATATATACCAACCTCTGTTCTGGCTCTGGAGTATTCGATTAAAGTTGTGCTTGCTGACTCAAGGTTATAGAATGCAGATTCTCAAAAAGGAAGGACGATTCTTGGACTTTGCCTCTCAAAATCCATTTTTAAAAGATTTTATTTATTTATTTGACAGAGAGAGAGAGACAGGTAGCGAGCACAAGCAGGGGTAGCGGCAGAGGGAGAAATAGGCTCCCTGCTGAGCAAGGAGCCTGATGCAGGGCTTGAGTCCAGGACCCTGGGATCATGACCCGAGCCGAAGGCAGACGCTTCACTGACTGAGCCACCCAGGTGCCCTCAAAATCCATTTTTCAAATGTCCTAGCAGTACCACATAATCTTAGATTACCGTACTTCAGGTAAGCATTTATGCTTTAAGGTAACAAAGGACAGAAGTTGGAGCATATTCAGAGACTTGACAGCAAGACATTTCTGAATATTGTAATACTTGCAGCAGTACTAAGCAGTGGCCATAAGTATAGATGGCATGGCCCTAACTTGTTAAGGCAGTTGCCACAACTCTGCTCCAAAGGCCCATTCTCCAAAGTTATTCACCCTCCAGGAATAAAATAAAAACGGTCAATGTGGATGAAAGCTTTCCCAGATATGTAGTGTGGCTCCTTCACAAAGATGCTTGCACTTGTTACAGTAAGAGAATGAACAGGAATCTCTTAGGAAGTGGCCAAACACTTATATCCTTAGAAGTGCTGGTTTAGGAGGTGATAACAAATTTCCTAAAGCGTCTTCCAGAAAACTGGGAGGTTTTAGGAAGTCCATGCTATAGACACCATTTATATGTATCTACTCATCACCCACCTCCTTCTGCCAAGGACTTGAGGTCATAAGCATATATAAAAGAAGAAAAAGCAAATAGTTTAAAGAAACAGGGCAAACGGAAAATAGTGAAAATCGGGGGGAAGATCAGCCACCAGAAATGTACACCTCTGGTCCTATGAAGTTACCGAAAGTGAGCTTCAGATTTGGTTTTAAGCTATCTATTGACCCAAGAGAAGAAGGAACTCGATCAGTTTTAAAACTTACTGTGGGCAGAAAAATAACTATCTGAATGCAGCCTTTGCATCTATATGCTTGAAAGTTAAAATTGTATCTTTACAATTTAACACAATGTGGTAGCATCTGAGCCTCAGGAACTCATACCCAAAGTGTTATAATAATAGTGTCCATCCCAAATGTACTAAACACAAAGGACAGAGATGTTAAACGGTCATGACTTTTTAAAGATTTATTTATTTATTTATTTATTTATTTATTTATTTATTTATTTAACAGAGAAAGAGCGCGCACAAGCAGGCAGACTGGCAGGCAAAGGGAGAGGGAGAAGCAGGCTCCCCACTGAGCAGAGAGCCAGACAAGGACTAGGGCTCTATCCCAGGACCCTGGGATCACGACCTGAGCTAAAGGCAGATGCTAAACCGACTGAGCCACCCAGACGCCCCTAAACAGTAATTCAAAATCCATGAAAAGTAAGCCTGATAGCTGTTGAATGAGTTCTCAAAAATCAAAACATTTTGCGTTACAAAAACAAAAAGTGAAAAAGCTTGAAACTCTCAGCAACCGAAATTCAGATTTTAAACCACACACGGAAGTCTCTAAAGAGTTCTTTTGCTGCCAAAGAGCAGAATGAAAGGGAAAAATCATGAAGAACTGCAAGGGAAAAAAGAATCAGCTTTTGTTATAAACTGGCCAATATAAAAGCTGCAGGCTATCCCAGAATTGAAGGAAGCACCAAGTATTAAATTTGATCCAGATTTAAAATGGCGGAACTCACAAAAATTGCTCCACTGAAGCAAACAGAAAGAGATTTTGAGGATGAAATCGAGATGTTAAAAACTGTGGAAGAAAAAACACCTAGAAATTCTAAGCAACCTCTTGTAACAGAAACATCCCCATGAGGGACTCACCCTCCTATACACACATTCTTGCTCTCTTGCTGATTATAAAATGGTGCTTTCAGGGCGGGATGAGTGTTGTGTATTTTAGAATCCCAGTGTCATTTATTTGTATGCTAGAGGAGATGGGGACTATATGCTTGTGCAGTTTTTAGCTGTAGCCAATTTTTATTGCTCAGCTTCTTCCTGTTACAAGAATCCCAAAACTCTAAGGAAAATGGACCAAATCAACTTGAAACTTTTGGCTCAGATTCAGTCTAGTTGCTCCCATGCAGACATAGAGTGAATCCCTCTGTTCTGAAAAAAAAAAAAATGATGAGGCAAAAAAAAATAATAATAAAGCACAAAAACAAACAAAAACCTACTAAAAAACTGTTTAACAGAGGCTAATTAAATTCATACCCTGGAATCCAAGGGGCTACAAATGTGATGGTGACATTTGCAAGGTGTGTGCCTACAAACCAGTAATTTATACATGTGAATTATTGTCATGAAAACACTAAAGCATTTCTTCTCCTAGATTTAGAAATGTTATTGCCTTAGCGTTGAGAAAGTAAAGGAAATAGAATTAATTATGCTCTCCCAAAGTGACTGTTGATAATAACGAACATTCTTAGAACCCGACATGATTTTACACTGTTTTACAAAAGTGTTGCTTGGTTCTTATAAGATTTATCTATATTTCCTCCAGCTTTAGTATTAATGACTTAAGTTAATTACAAATATACAAAATATTCTTCAGAAATAATTTCAGGACCCAAGGAATATGTGAAACCCTTGGCCGAAGGCTAAGACCAATGGGCGCACTCCTCCACTCCATAAATAACAGATAAAGCATTCTGTAGAGGTGTTCCCAATCTTTCTGGTTCAAATCCCTAGCGCCACCTATCTTCTCCAGCACCAAGGAAACTTAAACCACCTAACACAAGATCTTCCATGATCCCTCCCTTCTATCCCTAAACCTCACCTTGGTCACACCTTCCTTTCCTAAATCACAGAGGATGAGGTGTTCCACTTGTACTCTCTTCTCCTCATCCTATTTCTTTTCTTTTTTTTTTAAACATTTTATTTACTTATTTGACAGAGACAGCCAGCGAGAGAGGGGAACACAAGCAGGGGGAGTGGAAGAGGAAGAAGCAGGCTTCCAGCAGAGGAGCCTGATGTGGGGCTCGATCCCATAACGCTGGGATCATGCCCTGAGCAGAAGGCAGAGGCTTAACGACTGCACTACCCAGGCGCCCCATCCTCATCCTATTTCTTATTCCATCATTCACCCCTTCTTTTGGGGCCTCCTCAATCTCTTCCACTCTACTGCTCTCTTCTTTCTACATTAAAAACACACCCAGGTCTCCCACCCCCTCCACATTGTTTTTAAAAAGGCCCTTTATTTACCCTGTGACTTCTTTGAGTTATGATCCTAATTCTCCCACCTGTGATATAACCATTTCCTCAACTGGCACCTCCCATCTTCTCATCATCCAATTACTTTTTACCTTTTGCAGTCTGATTTCTTCTTTTTTTATTATATTATGTTAGTCACCATACAGTACATCCCTAGTTTTTGATGTAAAGTTCCATGATTCATTACTTGCGTATAACACCCAGTGCACCATGCAATACGTGCCCTCCTTACTACCCATCACCAGCCTATCCCATTCCCCCCCCCAAGCCCTCAGTTTTTTTCCCAGAGTCCATAGTCTCTCGTGGCTCATTCCCTCTTCTGTTTACCCCCCTTTCTTCTTCCCTTTCTTCTCCTACAGATCTTCCTACTACTTATGTTCCATAAATGAGTGAAACCATATGATAATTTCTGTCATGAAAACTCTATGAAAATTCCCCCTTCCAATGTCCTTTGCGTTCACTCATTTAACAAAAAGACATTGACCACCTACCATAAGCAAGGCACCATGCTGGGAAAATGAACGCAAATATTGAAAAAACTCAATCCTTGCCATCAAGAAGCAATAGAACAAAAATGAATAGACTTCTCAACATAATCATCCTTGTTTCCTCTCCAGATATATTTGAAACTGTTGACTATCCCTTGTAAAATATGCCTCCTCCTTTGTGTTTTGTGTAGATATTCTAGCTCTACTCAAATCCTCCTCTATTGGCTTTGCTAGCTCCTTCCCTAACTCTAGTTTGTGGATTTGCTCCCAGGTTCAAGCATGAGTTCCTTTTCTCTTTCTACACTCCCTATCTGCTAATAAAAATCTTTTAAAATAAAAATAATGAAAAAATAATAATAACAGAAAACACAGAGCACTTTCTATGTGTATATGATATACATTTAGCATCACACAAACCTCATCACAACCTTACAGAGCAGACATTGTCGTTATCGTAATTTCATGGAAAAGGAAACTGAGACACCAAAAATTAAATAACTTGCACAAATAGTGAGGAAGGCAGGCAGGCAAGCAAACTTCAAACCCAAACACACTACACTAAACTACTAAGGATCAGTAAGCAAAAATCCAAGCAGTGGGAATTTGGATTTTTCAAAAAGTTAATGCTCTGTAATGATTCATTTCACACAGTCCATTTTGCTGAATGTCAAGGACATCATGACCCAGAAGCTTAGGTTATATGAAGTTGACTGGAGAAAAGAAGGTTCCCATACTATTTTCTTTCTTTAATGAGTACCAGTGAGACATTTGAATATCTTCCTTACTGTACAATATAAATAACGCCTCTGAGTTCACAGATTCATTCATTCGTTTACTACACATTTGTTAAGTAACTCCTATGAGCCTAAAATGAACTAGAATCTGAGGTCAATCTGCAAGGTGCCATGAAAACACAGAGCAACAAACAATTGAGGGGGTGGAAGACTCTTATGAACATGGTGCTTCTGAATTTTCATAACCAATAACACTTCAGCATGGTAACTCAGTGACTCTGCTTGTACCCTTTGATCATAAGGGCATTAAGGACTCCCTTTTAATGTCAGTACAAGTAGTGACATATGAGCCTAACAAGAAATGTCTTCACATTAGTCCTTTTCAAATGGGGAGAAGAAATACATAGAGATTTATCCAATCTATGTATATCCCAAACCCATTCTGTACTCTCAAAGGCCCCAAAGAAATAGACTACGGCAAACAAACGTATCTTGACTCAGCTAAGGTGCACGATGATGATAATAATTCCTATTTACATGGACACTCCAAACTTCAAAGTATGCTCACAAAGCAATATTATTTCATTTTATATAAAAGGAAACAAAACTTTGCTTTCAGCAGAATAATAAACCATACTTAAGTCTATCTTTTAGGCATCTGTCCAGGCCCCCCCAAGTTATACCCTCAAATCTACCCCCACACCTTTCTGCCATGTTCTTCTCATTCTATATATCCCCTGGACTTTTTTTCTGTCCCTATTACCAATCACCCAACTCAGAAGAATGAGTCTTTCAGAGAAAACATACTTCACTAATTCCTTCATTCAAGAAACACTTATTGAACTTCTACTATGTGCCAGGCACTGTGCTAGATTGGGAATAAAACTGCAGAAACATAATGTGTCTTCCTTAATTGGGCCTTGCTCCACCACCAACAGAAAACACTGTAGTCACACAGGAGAGAAGTGTCCTGGCTCCACTTTATTGGTTCTTACATCAGATTTGTCCCTTCCAACTCTGGTTGTTATTTGCTGTTACTCAGACTTAGAGATACAGTTTCTTTTTTTTTTTTTTAAGATTTTATTTATTTGACAGAGAGAGACACAGTGAGGGAGGGAACACAAGCAAGGGGGGGTGGGAGAGGAAGAAGCAGGCTCCCAGCAGAGGAGCCTGATGTGGGGCTCAATCCCAGGACTCCAGGATCACGCTCTGAGCCCAAGGCAGATGCTTAACAACTGAGCCACCCAGGCGCCCCTCATCTATATTGGTCTTATTTTCCCCTTCCATCCCTCTTGCTTCACCCTTTTTATACTCTGGCCTGTACCCTTTAAAACCCTGGTAATCTACACTGGTAATCTCCCAAGTCGTTCTTTGATAAAGCCTGAAAACCTATCACACATTTCTTAATGGACTGTGCATATTTTCTAGACCTCCTGGATACCAAGGCTGACATAGCTGACATGGAATTCAGCTTGCCCAATCAAAGAAATCTACTTCAGTGAAGTCCTCAGAGTCTCTCAAAGCCAACTGATTTTTTCTGGAACATGGGAAGTTCTTCAGTAGACAGCCTTCTTTTTTTTTTTTTTTAATTTTTTTTTTAGTAGTCAGCCTTCTTAAAAACATCGTCCTCTGGGTCATTTGCGCTTCATGGTCATCATCGTTGCTGGGCAAAGATCCAAGCTTTCAGCTTTGGTAGAGGTAAGGCTTTGGATTCTGGTCCTCTCCAGAGGTTTTGAAAACCTCCCCGATTCTGTGGCCTAAGAAGATGCCTATATTGCCTCAGTGGAAGGCTGGACCCTAGTCCTCAAGCGCTCCCTGGGAACAATGTAATGCAGTGGAATAGATTGGATATCAGAAAGTCTGGGTTGTCCTCCTCACTATGCCACTGATCTACTTCGAGACTGTGGACAAGTCCTTTGGGGAGGACTTCTGGTAACTCACATGCAGAATGTAGACACAAGTCTAAATCATACTCCGTTGCCAGCTCACGATGTCCACAGACCTATTTCTGCAGCCATTTTATTCTATTCGGAGAGCCACATGTTTATGCTTCCTAGACCACGTGGCTGCAGTGGGAGGGGCTACATAAAAACAAACAAACAAAACAAAACAAAACTAAAGAGTCAAGATAAAACGTGGGCTACAGGTACTTCTCTTTTACATTCGGACACAGCCAAATTCCAGACTCTCAGATTTCACAGCGGTCAGTGCCCTGGAAACTGACACCTGCGAGTGTTACAGGAACCACCAGTAAACTGAAAGCACCAGAGCTGTGAAGGAGATAGAAGTGGGGAGGCCAGAGTTTCTTCCTTTAATTGAACCACTCTGGTAGCAGCAGACATTTAAATGATGTTCATATTTTAGCACTTGAGCATCAGCTCTGTGAATACCTAAAATGGGGCTAAGTGAAAATTGGATAACATTTGCCTGACATTGTCACTGGCCTTTCTCTAATGTCAAAGATGGATTTGCATAATTATGCTGCTAGCTAGGGAAACTGCGCACAGCAGGAGGTTTCCTGGCTGGTTTTAGGTTTTAGTCATGCTCCAGCTGTGACTCTCAAGATGAAGAAAATCTCCTTTCAGAAATGAACAGACAGAGCACACACTTTTGAGACAGTAGAGTAACAGCTTAACGACAATTTAACTCGCATACTGATTTCCAAGGTATAATTAAGATGGGCCTGATAAGCAACTGATTGACTGAACAACCTTTTGCTTGCTATCAAAAGGGCTTCAGAAAAGAGAGAGACCAAGCGATGCTACCTCATAAACCTCTTCTTGATTAAAATTCTTTTTAAGCTGGCCAGATGCCTGATGGAAGCCAACTTCTAAAGACTGCCACTGTAACAGGTGTGTGAAATTATGCAATCCTCTCTTTCCAAGGTCACTGCAGTCATAAAATGTCTCTTTCGACTGTGTCTACAAGGGAAAAATGCTTAAGTAGGTGAGGCCTCTTTGGCCTCTAACTTTTCCCCCTTCCATGGGGACACTGAATAAGCTCAGGCTCTCTGTCCTGGAATGCTTTTTCGTGACCCACACCTGCTCTCACAAAAGGATTCGAGAACCCTTCTCTTAGTCCCCCAGGATGAACCTAGAGGTTTACTTCTCTTCATCTGTCACGAGGTCGTCTAAATTTTGTTTGACTTGCAGTTGTAAACAACAGATTCCATTTTCTAAAAATTTTAAAGAATACACAAGCACTTGCAATACACTGAGAAGAAAAATTAGGAGAAGAGTAAAATTCTTAAAGTACTGGAATGAAGCTCCAACTAAAAGGGAACATTCAAATGCAGTCAACTAGTGGACAGACACATTTCTGAAGGCAGCAGGCTCGCGGGGAACCTGGGAAATCACAGCACTTGCATCAGCAGTGAGATGGGCTGTCCAAAGGAATATTTTCATGCAAACCTAACAATACACAGCACATTGAGATTTCATGGCTTACAAAAAGCCTTTTCATCTTTTCATATAACATATAGTTTTCATCCTCCCATTGATTAAAAGAATTTCTACACAAAGTCTGGATTTCACTATGGAAATGATAAGGATCTAGAATTATTTCGTGGGGAAAAGCAAAAATGGCAAATAACCCTTTTTCATTCACTCACACTACTTATTAGATCCAAAACGTGATTGTTCCTTTGGCTGTCCTGCTTCTAAGGCACGATCAAGAAGAGTCTGCGTGCGTTGTTCTGCTCTGACCATTTTATCCTGTCCTGTGTAGAAATAACTTTTACCAGACTTCGAATGCCACGGAGCATACCTTCCAGCTTATTTCTGGTTTGAACCAGAGTTGCAGCTTGTACAATTTGCTAACCGGCAATTCGCCCTGGAACAACCTCATAAACAGAGTAGGCAGAGAGATGGATTCAGAATTTCTGATTTTTTTTAAAGGGCTAGAGGGTAAATGACCAGCTTCTCTAAGGCAGAAAGGAGGGCAAATGACCAGCTTCTCTTAGGAAAAAGGCAACAGCAGAAACCAAAGCCACATCCATTTCTTACCGCATTATTACTATTATTATTGAAATACTGCACTTGTAGAGCACTTTACAATTTGCAAAGCCCTTTTACAACCATTTTCTCCTTCAATATTCACACCAGCCCCGTGGGACAGGTGCTCAGCAGGACAGGCACTTGACAGATGGAGAAATTCAGGCACAAAAAAGGTTAAGTGACTTACCCAAGGTTGCACTGGGAGTTGGTATGCATAAGAATCAGTTGCCTTTTGTGCTAGATAAATGAGGAATGGAAGTACCTGAAGAACTCACAATTCTGTCCCCTAAGAGTCCTGATTGAGAGGAAGATTGCACGGCTGTGTGTGGCACCCTCGTCTTTATTTCCACTAGTGTTTTCAGTATGTTAAACGTGCAGAAGCAGCAGACATGCAGGCTGCTCAGTGAAACTGGCATGATGCAGATGTGATCGCTAATGTTCAATAATGAGCGAATGCTCAGTATTATGTGCCAAATAATCAATGTGCACTGTAACCTAAGCCCCACAAAACACCCCGATTAAGGTGTGGATTCGGTGGATTTCGTGCTTGTTTATTTCCTGATAAACTTGGTAAATGGAAATCTACCCCTCTAGGAAGTCAGGGAGTAATGTCCTTATGGCTTGATTTTTACTAACCATCAGCCAGCCCACCTGACAAATGTCAAACATTAGCCTGCTGTTGAACATTTATGGTGACAGACACATCTCAAGACAGATATTCCATGAGATCTGTTGGGATTAATTTCCAAGACCTAAAATAGCCATGTTTCCCCAATGTCTCTGGAGTTAAACAACAAATACCAACACAGCAAAACCTTCTGTTCCCCTTCCTGCTGAATTTTTTTCCAAAAGGGGAAAAAAATTAAATGGAGGTTCTAGCATACTCTATGAAGGCAGGCTTTCAAAAATAAGAAATGGGAAGTTTGCAACATTTGTAGCAAACTTTTCTCTCCTTAGTGATATTTTTAAGGGAACTGGATATTCTGTATTCTAAAGGCCACATCTTTGGAGAAAATGCAGTTTATTCACCGAATTTTATTGTTGAAAAATAGCTACTAAGCCTGCTAGCGGAAATGTGTTTATGTGGAAAGCTGCACTTTGAAGAAGGTAATTGCTACTTTTATATATTTCCATTGCCACTGCTCAATTCTCATTTTCATAGTTGAAAAAGAAAAACAGGTTTAAATAATGCAATGCTTATTAGTGTACAAATATGGACCTAATTGCCCCCTTTTGACTCTCAGAAGTAATTGGCAATGTCTTCTGTGTAAGTGGGTTAAGAAATGTGCCACGGATGCAATTATAACTAAAAACTTTCATTTGGAAAATTGCAACCTTATCTTCATTGTCTTTTAGTAGTGGCACAATAGCTCCCTGTCACTCTGCACTTTCCTTAGAGGATCTGTTCTAAGGGTATGTGTAGAACAGTAAAAACAAGTATACCCAGTGTATTGAATTATAGCAGAGTGCCCGGTGCACTCTGGAATACCGCACATACTCAGGTTGCATCAAACAAAGCCAAAAGGAGAGTTGAAAAATAAAAGCAAAATGGTTATTTGGCATGAAGTAGACCTTGAAATAACCCCCAGTTTTTGTGGGGGTTTTTTTGTGTTTTTTTTTTTATTGGATTCAGTTTCCTTTTCAACTGGACAAACCGATTCAGGAAGTAGCATGGCCTGACTGTTCTAGAATTTTCTCAGAAATCTTTTCAGTGACCTTTTCTAAGACTCGAAAAATGTTTCCGCCTAACACTGCAAGTTTCTTTTTCCTAACAGCTTAGAAAATTCCTGTTGCATTTCAAAACATGTGCTAGAGATTGATGAGATTTTAGTTAAATTTGCTTGATGATTATAAACACTCCTTTAAAAAACACTAGGCTCATTTCTATATATGATTGCTCAACCTGGGAAAGTAAAAAACTCAAAAAACCAGATTTCTTTTTCATTGTGTATTGCCAAATACTAGTTTAGCTGATTGTGTTTGTTTGTTTGGTTGGATTTTTATCCAGAATGACTAATCAAATTGCCATTTCATAGACCCTCATATATGAATTTCAAAATATCCTTGCTATGTATATTCCATGAAGCCAGTTTTCAGTACATTTGTTTTATGTTATACTGACATCTATGGACTCCATAAGAGAAATTCAGCTTTATAGAAAGATTCTGTAGGCTGCTTTTAAGTAACTTAAAATATAACTCAACTGTGTAGACGAAGAATCTCTCATCTACTGTGAGTAAGCCGCTCATCTTTCAACCTTATCACTTAGATCAAACTCATTACAAAGCTGTTCTACCTACCTTCAATCGAAACTTAAGGAACAGGCACTGAGTCTCCACTAGTAAAGCATTAGCATCTCCTCTTTAATGAAGAGTGGTCCTTATTAGTGAGACAATAAGGGGGATCCTGTCAGTGCATACACATTTGTTTACTGTATTCTTACAATAACATCCATTATTGTAATTACTGTATGCCGAACACTGCACTAAACAGTAGGGATATAATGATGCATAAATACACCCTGGCCCTGCCCTTAAGGAACTCACAGTCTAATGGAGGAGCCGAGAAAAAAGACAGACAGTTTACAATAGAGTATGATAAATACTACAATAGGATATGTTTGTCAGGATAGGCTACATGCTATAACAAACCTCAAGATACCAGTGGCTGATAAACCTCTGTAAAGGTTTTTTGTTTTGTTTTTTGTTTTTGTTTTGTTTTGTTTTTTGTTTTTTGTTTGGTTTTTTTTGCTCATTCAAGTCAAAGTCCAATGTAATCAGAAGGAGGCGGAGGGACCTCTACTCTGGCCAGTCATTTAGGGACCCAGGCTCCTTCAATCTTATAATAATACCACCACCTTCAACACATGGTTTCTAAGATCATTATGGAGAGGAAGGAAAGAGAGTGTGGGAGAAAACACATCCATTCTTACCTGTCTCTGCCCAGAAGAGACACATTACTTCTGCTCACATTGCACAGGGGACAACCAGTTAGATGGCCCCACTTACACAAAGGAGAAAGGGGAAAGGCAGTTCAGCTGTGTCCCTAAGAGAAAGAAACAGGCGTGTTGAACAACTATTGATAAGTAGATTTAACTAGTGGCAACTAGAGGAAGCCAAGAAAGTAAAAAAAAAAAAAATCCTCTCAAATCTAACCTTGTATTTCTTGTTAGAATAAGTAAGAACTATAGAAAACTGGAAAAAATGGAGGAGAAAGTTAACTAGTAACTAGCTAACTAAGAACTAGATAATGAATAACTTGAGTAAGCCAAGAGGCTTAGAATGATACTTTCGACTCTAAATTCTCATTTCTTGCTTGAATAACTATTGATAACCAGATGTAACTAGTGTTGACTACACAACCACTTACGTGAAAATAACTAGAATAAGCAGAATAAACCAAGAAGCTAAAAAACTCATTCTTTCCAAAACTAACTTCTTATTTTTTGTTAGAATAGCAAGTGAGAACCACAGAAAACTAGAGAAAAAAGAGAAAAATAGTATAATTAGTTAACTAGTAACAAGATAACTAACAGCTACATACTACAGACAACTAGAATAACTGGAATAAAGCCAAGAGAATCAGAAACATACATTCCTCTCAATACTAATGTTCCATTTCTTATTTGAATAAGAGTGGGTTACTAGATATTGCTGGCAGTAACTACGTAAAGAGTTGACTTGAGAGAACTAGGATAACTAGAGGACACTAAAAACCAAAAATCACATTCTTCTCAACCTTAACTTCTTATTTCATGCTCTGAGTATTGTCTTGCTCTGGATTTCCGCATTATTGTAATATGTTCCCTATTAGGATGCTTCACTGTTTAATTGTAAACCCTCTCTGCTCTTACTTCATACCACCCTGATGTTGAAGACCAATTTCTTGATTGGATGGCTACTTCCAAAATGTCTGCTCCATTTCAAGTTAGAGTCTAATATTGCTGGATTATGCTCAGTGGTAGTGGGCCACAAAGAGCCAGATATGGAGTGAGGTCCTGTTTACACAAAAAGAGAAGGAGTTGCTGGAACACAGAATGTATCTGAAATATGAAGAGAGCCAGGCAACCAGATTGACAATGGCAGTTATGGCAAAGTACATTTGCAAATGACATAATCCCAAATCGAAGTCACTTGAAAAGAAAATTATTGGCTCATATAACTGGGAAATCTAAGGTATATCTGAAATATCTGGACCAGACACTCAAGCAATACCATCAGGAATATCTCTGTCAATCTTTTGCCTTTGCTTTCCTTTGTTTGTTGGCCTCATTCTCTTCTAATAAGTTAGGTTTTTCCTTACGGCAGGGATGATGACTTCTTCTAGATTTATGTCATAGAGAGCAAGGCCATGTTTCTTTAGCTCAAAATTGAAAACCTCAAGGAAGGACTCAAATTGGCTAAGCTTGGTCACATGCTAACCCAGAACAATCAGTGTGGTTAGAGGAATGAAATTTTATGTTTGGAGGGGCCAGGGTCAGAAGCCCACCTCTGACCAGTGAGATAGGGCACTATGATTAGCAGCTGCCTCACCAGAATCACTTGATTGGACAGAAGGAGCGTTTCCCCAAAGGAAGTGGGGATGCTAGATAGAAAACCCAAGATATAACCAGCACAGGGTCCAAGCACCTATAATCTAATTTTCTGAGAAAAGTCCAGACATGGACCTCTATTCAGATATTATCCAAGCGTTTGACACAGATTGGAAATAAATTTGTTCTAGGATGTTGCTAGCTGAAGAATATTTGTGTTGCTAGAATCTTTATTAGGCAGTACTGTCTAATTAAGATAGCAGTGAGCATGGTTGGAATTGAAAGATACAAAGGTGAAGCCACATTTGGTGTAGAATGGAGAATTCTCAATAGATATGTAATCTGTAAGAGATGTAATCTTGTAAGAAGTCTAGTGAGGACTGTAAGACAGCCTGCATGTTTTGCTATAATGGGTATGGAAATGGAGTCATTGCTCAAAAATCTGGAGATGATGTACGGAGGAGAAGTGTAATGTAATAATGAGTAAGGTGTCAAAGATGAACCCTACAGATCAGGAGATGAATCTGGGCCATAATTGGAGATGTAATGGTCAAGGAAAGATAGGGAGCAGGATGTTTGTCCAAAGATGCATATATTTGGGTTTATTTTTGAGAGAATCCAGTTTCAAAACAATGGATGGCATCATAACTCCAAAGTTGTGACACACCCATGATCACATTATGAAAGTCCATGCACAAAATAGTGTTAGATATACTAAATTATATAATGCATATAAAATTTTTAGCACAATGAGCACGTATTAGGTATTCAGTCAATGGTCTTATTACTACTCTTACTATAGGCATGGCATTATGCCCATATAATATATACAATATGTGATGATAACCCTATGTAATAGGTATTGCTACCCTAATTTAAACAATTAGCCAAGATAGCAGAAATGTTCATTTGCAGAGTTGGAATTTAAATCCAGTAGATCTGACTCTAGGGTGTGTGTTCTTACCATTATGCTATATCCCACAGAATGCTGGTGATATCCCATGAAATCTAGAACGACCAGATAATTTATGGTCTATTTTTGATGTTTACAGCATGGTGTAGACTTTGGTAGTTGGCATCTTTATCCCTTATAGGATGAGAAATCTGATGTTTAGAAAGTTGGCTTGACATTTCTGCTGTTTTTCATAGAATTAATGATGCCACTAGATCTGTCCAGAATGAGGTGTTCTATTCACTCAAGCAAGGACATTAGAGTACATCATATTATTGCCGTACTTCACATTATTGCTAAAGTAGACTGAAATCCCACGCTGTTCTAGCGCATAATGAAATATCATGTTCATAAATCTCTGGGAGACTTCAGGGTTGTTACACAGAGGAAAGCGATCTGGTATTCACATTGTCTATATTCATTTGGAAAGTGGATTTCTCCTTCTCTTCCTTCCAAATTCATATCAAGTTGTATGTCTTCCAGAAACCTAGGCAAAAGAAAATGTAGCCTAAGAAGTCATGGATAAGAGGTTTCAGTCCTTACCCCTGGACAGTGAAGGCACTGAACCCTCAATGATAGTTATAAAACTGGAGTGTGGAATGGGATGTGGTTAGGCTAGCTCTTTGTAAGCAGTTTTTAAAACCTTTGAACTTATGGATTTATAACTTAGTTAAACCTCTTGGCAGAAATCACCACCCCAGGCATTTTGGCGATAGTCTAATCACATTTGAAGCTGAAGATACCACTTTGGCATCTTGCTTATTAAGCCCAGTTCTGATTCCTACATATCTGGGATGCTTCCTTGGGGCGGCCTTTGTCAATTCTTGGATGGTTGCTACATACTCACTGTGCTACTGGGCTGTATAGAACACTAGGGTCCTACCACATACATATTGATGTTTCTAGGGAGAAAAGTAAAAATAAAGTAAAGTAAAATAAAATAAAAGCATAGGGTCAAAATGTTTGGGAAATAGTGTTTACATCTTCAACAGGTTTATTATTCACTAAGGGACATTTTAGAGGTTTTAATAAGCACGTATATGCTATAAATGTTTAGGAGAGGCATCTAGTATGAACAGTGTTCCAAATGTATTTGACCAGGGGTTTGCTTGTTTGTTTCTATTTGATGACTACATACCACCATCTTATAGAAAACTAGTGTGTTTCCGTGAAATACAGTTTAAGGAATACTAGCCTAGGCTAGTGTTGCAATAATATGTATGACATATATCCACTGTATCTACACTAGAGGATCAAGGTGGTGGCAGAAGTTTCTGGAAGCCAATCTAAAAGTTCTCTAGCCAACCCAAAGAAAGCGCAATAGGAACACCATCCCCACCAAGCAGTATGTCTGACAAGTCTTTCAAACTCAGAAGTCAGTGTGTCTGAGGAGGGTCTTATGAGCTCCAGGCCCCCCTGGGCTATATACCCTCCCCCTGCCTTGCTCTGCTCTGTTCAGCATTGAAGCCCCCTGGGCTTTCTTGGTTCCAGGAGTATATCGCAGTTTTCTCACTGGCATGGCAGTTCTTTTCCACATCTCAGCCATTATGACATTAACCCTGTTTGCCTAGTTCTTGTCATCCCCCACTCCCTGGTGACTATAGATGATTAAATGATTGACTATGATGAGTAAATAAAATCACATACGTCTTAAGAGCTAAATTAAATTACATATGTAAAGCATTCAACACAGTGTCCTATGGCATTCACTCAGCAAATGTTAATTCCCAAATGGGTCTTGAAAATCTTTTTGACAAAATCTGTACCATCCATTCAATGCTTTTACTTTTCATTTGTGCACATTTTGGTATTATTTGGAATTTTTTAAAGCACAAACATGACTCACCTTTATTTTAAAAATTAAAATAACTGCAGAAGCTAGTCACCAAAAGACCAGTACTGTACGATTGCATTGATATAAGGTACCTAGAGTAGTCAAATTCAGAGAGAGAGAAAGAATGGTGGTGGCCAGGGGCTGTGGGGGAGGGGGGAATGGGGAGTCACTAATAGTAGGGAGTTTCAGTTTGGGAAGATGAAAAATTTCTGGAGGTCGATGGTCTTGACAGTTGTATAACAATGTGAATGTACTTAATGTCACTGAACTGTATACTTAAAAAACGGTTAAGATAGTAAATTTTGTGTTAGGTGCATTTTACACAATTTAATTGTTTAAATTAAAATCAAAAATAAAACTAAGCAAAATGTTTCTCCCTCTCCCTCTTCTCCTTCTTAAAAGATCTCTGCCTCCCTTTAGTCTCCCATTCAACCAATTTTCCATACTGCCACTAGAATGGTGAGTCTGACCACAATCCTCCCTATTAGCCAATATGAAATAAAATGCAGTCTTCAGCCTGACATGCAAGGCTCTTACTGTAAAGCCCCTACCTAGCCTCATCTCCTAACACTGCCCTATTTTGTATCTCTGGTCAAACCATACCAAATTGCTCTTATTTTTCCAAACGCGGTATTTCACGACTTCTTGTCTTTGCCTAAAATGCCTTTTCAGGGGCACCTGGGTGGCTCAGTCGGTTGAGCATCTGCCTTCCACTCAGGTCATGATCTCAGGGTCCTGGGATCAAGCCCCGCGTTGGGCTCCCTGCTCACCAGGGAGTCTGCTTCTCTCTCTCCCCCACCCCACTCATGCTCTCCCTCTCTCTCTCTCTCTATCTCAAATAAATAAAATCTTTAAAATAAAATAAAATAAAATAAAATGCCTTTTCAGACTCCCTTATCTGCCTGACAAGCACCTCATCCTTCAAGGCAAGGTTTGGTGTCTGCTCCGTGGAGCCTTCTTTGACACCCCCACGTCTTTAGGGCAAGCAGAACACTACCTCTTTTTTGCCGCCGCTTTACCTAATACAGCGCTCTATCGCTGCAGGTAGCGGGCTGCATCGCAATGGTTTGTTTATATGTCTGTGCCTGTCACTAGATTGGGAGGACCTCAGGGGCTCATTCATGTTTGTATCCCCAGGGTTTAGAGCTCAGCGCTTGCTACATAGGAATTGATTAATGCATTGTCAGGTGAGGGAATAAATATAGAGAAGTGGAAGCACAGATCTGTTCATTTTTACCCGGTTTCCACCACTACTATCAATAAAAATCCAAAAACACAATCCTTAAAGAGACTCTGTGGCGTCAGGGCAGCAGGTAGACCAATACCCAGTGATGGAAAAGAAAAAGAGTGGCCAACCTCAAACGCCTAAAAGTCTCTGCCTTCTTTCTTCTTTTCTGCCCCTAAAGAAATTGCATCAGGCTTGGAATACAAAAGGCTTCCCTTTCACACTGCCTGACTAATAAAGGATTCAGAGTTGGGGTAGGGAACAGCACTGGAGGGGACTCCCCGAAGGAAAGGGAAATTTATTCTGGTTTTCCCACGTTGGAGCTGAACTCTGCGTTTCAGAGAAATGCTGTTATATATGATGTGCACACTACTTTACTTCAAGCATATGATGGGTTAAGTAGCTTTGGGTGAACTGGTTTGGGAGTATGCCCATAATTTATAACATTGTTTATATGGGAAAATTGTTTCTGAGTTCAAAAAAACAAACCTTTGGAACTTAACTTGGTGACTTCCGGAATTCTTTTAGAAAGTACTGTGAGTATATCAATGGAAATCTAGAGATACATGAAAATGGAGGGTTTTAATCAGGAGAAAGTGATGATGGCTATATTTAACGGTTACATTACAGGTATTATGACTAGATTATATACCAATTATATTCTGTAGTTCTTGAATTATACATTATTGAAACTCGTATAGTATTGCATAACAAGGTAATCGAAATAAAGTTGACAAATGCAAGTTTCCATTTTAACCCCATCTCACAAAAGTCTACCATCCAATATAACTTCTGAGTATCATACAAGATGCCTCCAACTTTGCTTCAGGACACAAGCAGTCTGCAGAAGTGACGCACCCTCTTTCAAGCACTTTTACAGCAAAATGTCAGGTCATAAAAATGACTCACTGACTTAAAGTTTGTCATCAGGGTAAAATATTCCCTGAAATAAAACAGTCTTCTGTAGGGACCCTCTATGCATAAACAGATGCATTTGCAAGCCTACATGACCTAAATGGTTATTTCTGGCCATTCTCCTTCCCACATCCAAATGTTTGTGATATATTACTATGCAGTTGAAGGCTGCAAGGCAATATGCATGATTTGAGAGGAAACAGTTCATTTACTGACACTACACAGAAAAGTTGAAGAAAGAGGCTTTCTTCTTTAAAAAAAAAAAAAAAGAAGCAGGAATCTAAAACTGCTTTTAAGAATCACCATTTTCCTGTTAGAAAAAACAATCATGGATATCTGTCAAATACTAATGACAGTCTGTCAATCACACCCCAACCCCACCCCTCCCTGTTTTCAAGAGCTTGTCTTCTTATTGTAAAACTAGCTTTTAACTATTTCCAAAGCAACAGAATTATATTGCTGCTATGTGTGACTGAAATGTGTGACAGGTTGTTTGGATTGCAATCCCAAGGCCCCAGTTATGACCCTACCAGGGAACACACTCTCCTCATTCAATAGAGCCTTGTGTCTACATAATGTCAAACAAATGGTAGGGCACAAAACAAATAATGAGCTGATTCAGTAACCTGTGGAGTGTCTCAGGTTGTGCCTACACCAGAGGTTGGCAACTTGAAAATCTTCTGAGAGGCACAGTCAAGCATGTCCTGTGAAGTTGAGGAATTGTCTGGGCTACCCTCCCACATCTCATCTTGATACACGGTTCTGAACACGTAGAACACATTCATTCATTAAACACTTCAATGAATGAACCCTAAGGAAAGACTCTCAGATCTTTCTGAGATGTACTAAAATCACCTGATTTTGTCCTATTTTAACCATCTGATTCATACTCACTTAAAGGAACCATCTACTAGACGTGCAATATTTTTTAAAATGTTCCGCCAGGGACATCTTAGGCTAAGGTAAATTAAGGGGATTGATCTGCTTGTCTGCTGACTTAGGGCAAGGCTGGGTTCAAAAGAAGCCATATATTAAGCGTGGGTCGTATGGAGGGGAGGAGTAGGCAATGGGCTGAGGTGTTTGGGGAAGGTGACAGAGAAGATAGGGGCCTTGGGCCCTGCTTTTTCAGAGGGGTAAACTTGTCCTCTCTACCTCTGCTTTTCTCTATCTCTGAATTCATCTTTTCACCCCTCCAACTTCAACACAAGTTGTGTATCCATTGTCCAAGCTCAACCTTCCTGCCTTTTGTATGAACATTTTTAGTACTGAGTGTCACTTTTAGCATGGAAAGCTCTACTGACTAATACAGCCAGTACCATGACTTGTCTACATAACTGGATTATTATCTATCTGAAGAGAGGGACCTTGACTTCTACTTCTTAGGTTGGTTATGCAATGCTGGGAATCTCTTCTCTTTCTGCTTCTGGTAGATATTTTTTTTAAAGATTTCATTTATTTATTTGAGAGAGAGAGAGAAAGAGAGAGAGAGCATGAGATGGGGGAGGGTCAGAGGGAGAAGCAGGCTTGATCCTGGGACTCCGGGATCATGACCTGAGCAGAAGGCAGACGCTTAACCGACTGAGACACCCAGGAGTCCCTCCTGGTACATGTTTCACCTTGATCTTCTTCGCTTACCAACATGCACAGGACCCTCTGATTGGTTAAAAACAACAAAAACATAATAAGTCTGCCTTCCATAAGGTTTTCTCTTCAATCTGCTTCTTTTCTTACTATATTCTTTTCCCTAGGTGATATCAACCAGTGTCAGGATTTCAACTATCAACCATGAAGATGACTTCTTGCTGGTGGTATCCAGCTCTGATTTTGCCTCAGGATTCAAATGCTACCTCTCAAAAGGGACTGATGACCTGGATAACTCGCTGTCACCTCATAACTTGGCCTGGGAACAAAATCCCCCTCTTCCTCACAAACTGACTTTTCCCCCGTGACATACAGATTCCTGCTAATGGAGCATGAGTCTCCAATAAGTTCAATAAGTTCAGCTTATTTCAACAACTATTAACTGGGTGCCTACCATGAACAAGACATTGAGCCCAGAAATCATGTGGACATCTTTAAATCTTCCCTCTCAGTCTCTGTCTTCAGCCTATCCGGAGGCTCAGTCAGTTCTTCCTGTGAAACATCACCCCTATCTAAATCTTCCTCTCTATTCCCTTTGCCACCCACTCCAGCAGTCCCAGGACTCATGGTTTTAAGCTTGCACCATAATTGCTTCCCAGTGGTTTCCATGCTAGTATCTCTCCTTCCTCCACCGCAGAGGTTCTCAAACTTTGCTGCACATTAGTAATACCTGGGGATCTTTTTAAAATCCTAAGGCCCAGGTTACATCTCACAGCATTAATTCAGAATCTCTAGGGTTAGGACCCTGGTATCTGTGTTTTTGTAAAGCCCCCGGTTGATTTTAATGTGCATCCAAGGCTGTGTGTGAATCAATGCTTATTTCATTCCGCTCACTACTGCCAAGACTTTTACCAACACTGCTTTCATCATGTAGCTTTACTGGCTCAACATCTTTAATCAGCCTCCACTGACCAACATCAAGGCTCCTCCCAATCTGACTCAATTCAATCTCATGAAACCTATGCCTTCCCACCTCCATGACCATCTGCCGAACACCTCTTCTCTGCCTAACCAAATCTCACTCCTCCTCAAGGTCCAGTCCATCCAAGAAGAAGCTTTCCCTAAGGAATCCGGACCACAGTGATTATCTACCCTCTGGGCACCTCTAGCATGTTTGGCCCATATCACCTTGTATTGGTTAACATTCTCTGCTTTTATGTTTCATTTTCCTAATTAGTTTCTAAATCCTGGGGACATAGTTTATTTCTACCTTACATCCCGCAGTACTCAGTCCAGTGCTATGTACATTATAGACATTCAATAAATAAGCTGGCTGGTTTGTGTCCAACGTATCATAAAAAATGTTTCAATCAACATGTAACTAACTTTATGTGTTTGTGCCATGTTGTAATATTATAAAATTAAGCAGTATGCTTAATCTCTACTCTTGTCAGTAGACAGACTGACAAAAAACAGGACAACATCACTTTCAGATGGGACTGCTTATCTTGAATACCTCCTGGGTATAGCTAAGGCATGTAGATATACTGTATATAATAAACCCAAGGGAGGCTATTAACAATTCAACGTTTCCTGTTCGTGTGGGAATGCTAATTCCATTTATCAAACAAGGACAGAAACATTGTTTCTTTAGGCTGGTCCTCCCTTTTTGGCTCCTCAGGGTCCAAGGCTATAATCCCTATGGAGCCAGAGAAGGGAGAAAACCCTCCCACTGACCTCCTGACCACTGGGTTAGAAAGTCAGGCTGAAAATAGTTAAAGATTTCTATGTTCAGAAATGTTGAAATGGGCCATTTGTAATTGGAGGTAGTTGTGGTGTAGTGTAAAAAGTACTAGACCTGGGGCTAGAGGAGCTGGGTTCACACCCAGCTCTGTCACATAATTGTCCTGTGATTTTAAGTTAAACACTGAGCCTCTGTGGACCTCAGTTTCTTCACCCGTGAAAGAGGATTAGTAACAAATAGCATAGTGTTTGGGGGATTAAAAAAAAAAGAATATATGTGTAACTATCCCCAGCACATAGTAGGCACTCAATAAATGTTAGCATATTTGAATAATAATAATAATAATAATATGCTATTTGCTTATTTAGCTTAAATGCAAATATTTTAACAAAGGGGAAACATCCAATTTCCCAATTAATGTTCCATACATTTTTTTTTAGATTTTATTTATTTATTTGACAGAGAGAGACAGCCAGCGAGAGAGGAACACAAGTAGGGGGAGTGGGAGAAGAAGAAGCAGGCTCCCAGCGGAGGAGCCTGATGCGGGGCTCGATCCCAGAACACTGGGATCATGCCCTGAGCTGAAGGCAGACGCTTAACGACTGAGCCACCCAGGTGCCCCATTCCATACATTTTTTAATTGCTCTTTATTTGGTAATAATTTCTAATTGGGGCGCCTGGGTGGATAAATAGGTGAAGCATCTGCCTTTGGCTCAGGTCATGATCTTGGGGTGGAACAGGGCTTCAGGCTCCCTGCTCAGCAGGGAGTCTGCTTCTCCCTCTCCCTTTGCCCCTCCCCCCAGCTCATGAGCTCTCTCTCTCACACAATCTTTCTCTCTCAAATAAACAAACAAAATCTTTTTAAAAATTTCTAACTTAGAAAAATTGCAAGAATAAAATGGCACAAAGGACACCCACATACCCTTTATGCAGATTCACCTATTATTAGCATTTTGCCCCATTTGCTTTTACCTATGTATCCAACCTATCTATATTCCTGAATCATTCAAGGGTAAGTTGCATGCATCATGACCTTTTGCCCCTAATGCTTTGGTGTACATTTCCTAGGTATAAGGTTATTGTCTGACATACCACAGTCCACTCAACAACTTCAGTGATATTAACATTGATACAATATTTTACCCAAGCTTTGTCAATTGACACAATAAGCTCCTCTATAGCACGGGGTAGGACTGAAACATTTTCCATTTGCTTCATCAGTATTTCAGTCCTTCCTGCTTCCTCAAGAGCCCTCCTTTCCCTACCTCCAATATTTGCAAACTAGAGAAAATAAACACATTGTCACGCTGAAAGAATTTGAACAAAGGGCACTTTAAAAAAGAAAGTGAGCAAACCTAACACAAAGGGGATGAGCATGCCATTTGTCCAAGTAAATTAAGATATTAAAAGCACGGCCATTCAAAAAAGATTATACATATGTTTTTTCCCTGAAAAAGAACGTTTGAGAGAGAGTGAGAGCTTGACCATGGTAGAAATCAAGCCTAGAGCTAGGTTTGGAGAAAGACTATGTTCTCCAAACTTAATAACTGGGAAATGCTATTAGGAACCTGGGCTCATTCGGCCTTGTTGTAGGTTGAACTATGACCCCAGAAAGACATGTTGAAGTCCCAGCCCATAGTACTTGTGAATGTGACCATTAGAAATAGGGTCTTTGCAGGGGTACCTGGCTGGCTCATATGTGACTCTTGATCTCAGGGTTGTGAATTCCAGCCCCAGACTCGGTGTAGAGATTATTTAAATAAATAAAAATCTTAAAAAAATAAGAAAAAAGAAAGAAAGAAATAAGGTCCTTGCAGATGCAATCAAGTTAAGATAAGGTCGTTAGGGTGCACCCTAATCCAATATGACTGGTGTTCTTAAAGATTTTATTTATTTATTTGAGAGAGAGAAAGCTAGTGAGGGGAGAAACAGAGGGAAAGGGACAAGCAGACTCTGCACTGAGCTCAGAGCCCCACTGGGGCTCCATCTCACAACACTGAGATCATGAACTGAGCTGAAATCCAGAGTCAGATGCTTGAGTGACCGAGCCACCCACGCACCCCCAACTGGTGTTCTTATACGAGGAAAAGGGACAGACACATTGAGAGGAAAGCACTATGTAGAGATACAGAGACACATGAAAGAAAGATGGTCCTGTGAAGACAGAGGCAGAGATTGGAGTTGTTATGCTGCCAGAAGTCAAGTGACGCCTGGGGTTCCCCTCACACCTTCAGAGGGAGTGGGGCCCTTTAACACCTTGATTTTGGACTTCTGGCCTCCAGAACTGTGAGAAAATAAAATTCTGTTCTTTGAAGCCATTCAATTTGTGGCACTTTGTTACAGCAGCCCTAGGAAAGTAATACACACCTTTATTTGGGCATTGATAGACATTTAGTGAATAAGAACCATGTGACAGGCACTGTGCTAGGCTCCAGGGAAATACAAAGATAAGACAGGTCCTACTCTTCCTTTAAAAGCAGACTTCAGGTTTCTGTGATGGTTTAGGCTATTTTCAGGGCCCCAGAGATGCCTTTCCCTAACCGGTAACCTGGCAAACACATGTTTTTTGTCTTATTTGCTCATGCATGTAGAGTACTTAATACTGTAAAGACCAGGTTTCTCCTGGCATTTCAGATTATTCCATTTATCCGGGGAGGCAGTTACTTACACAGCTCCCTCTCCCTGGGATGGCCATGAGAGAAGAGTGGGGAAGGATTTAGGGCACCTTTCATTTCGTTTCCCTGCGTGTATCTTTCTTGCTATATCCATCTTCCCGATGACATTTCTCGTGCTCTAAAATGAGCAGCTCTTCACACATTTTATGAAACATTATGCAGGGACCACAATGTGGCACTGTTTCATTCCTAAAATTTAATAAAATACACAGTTCATTTTATGTGACAATATGAGGCCTTCACCTCAGGGTTTATGGTGTGGGGAGGGGAGAGTGCATATCTAAGGCCAATTAAATGTCAATCTCAGTAATGAAGCCCAGGCCTTATCTCTTGAAACTTGGTGCCCCCATAGTAAGCCCTTGGCAAATTGATGAAGTAGGCAGTATTTGTCTTTATTTTACTCTAGTATTCATGCTTAGAAACCCCATTTTCTATAACATTCCAGCTTCTCCCCTCTGCCTACTCCCAGTAAGGTGCCCTGACTTGTGTCCTTGCCGCATTCTTGCTTTTGCTGTGGTAATTTTGCCTGCTAAGGTAATAACTGATAGCAAGGGGTCAGCTTAAGGTGCGACCCCTCACAGAAGTATTTTATTCTTAAAGGGGCCTATCAAAACCAAAAGAAAAATAGCTCTAATGATGGACTGGCATGCAGTGGATTAATCCTTTGGGGCAGGAATCCTGTACTCTGTCATATTTTTTAAAATTTTTGTATGTCTCCTGTGATTCTGGCCTGGGTAACTAGACAATGAGGTAGATAGTGGTGTCACTCATGGAGGCAGATGAGAATGATGGGTAGGAATGGAGGCAGAAGATATGTTTGGTTTCATACATGCTCATTTTAAGATGCCTATGTAGCAGTAAGGGGATTTCAGGAGGCAAGTTTGATATGTGGATCGTATAAGAAATGTGGCAGGTGGTAGTGATTTCAGAATCATCAGTCAATGTTTCCTTGTTGTTCTCTGAGGTCATAATAAGTCTTTGGTTTCTGAATCTTCAACCGCAGGTGGGTGAAACTTTTTTAAAGGGGTAGAAACTTCCAGGTATCCTTGAAACACTTTCATGGTCTTGGCCACCAGCTGGCCTTAGCTCTCCCAGCTCAATTTTGCTGCTCTTGACCTAGGATAGGTGTGTGGACTTTGGTTGTGAAGTGTGACATATGCTGTGGTTAAGGTATTCTTCGGAGAGTGATAAGAGACCCTAGAAAGTCCAACATGGGGCCTGTCAGTCTAGTTTCCCTCGCCTAGATAGCATTTATGCATCAAGGAGAACTGGACAGAATGAGGAAGAGGTTGTACACTCTTGGTTTTGGACTTCTTTGTTCTTAATGCTTTGTAAAGTTTTCCTGGCCTCCAGTTGGTACGCCCTCCAAACCGTTCTGTACACCACCAGGTTACTCTTCATAAAACACCACTTTCATCAGTCCCTTAAACCTCCAAAAGAACAATTTCCAACTGTTCTAGTTAGCACTCAAGTTCCTCAAAATTGTGGTCCTACCTTACATAGCTGAACTAAACCTTTCCTAGCCTCTACACAAACTGTCTACTCACTTGTACTGAAAAAAGCAGAGATTTTCAGATTGTAAACCCTTGCTAATGCTATTATTCCATGACCTTGGAATACCCTCTACTAGCTTCTCTACCTACATTGACTCTTCATTGAACACATACTATGTACCTTCTTTGCCAATCGAAGTTCATTCTGTTCTCTCCCTTCTCTTCCCTATTACAATGAGCATGGTTACAGCAACTATATATTCAGGATCAAATGACAATTTGGCAAATACATGTGTGCTCTGGGACAATCAAGGAGAGACTATTTAAAATTGTGGCTATTCACTCATCTGAATCGTATCAGAGAACCCCTTGCATTGTTATTTTAGCGTTTTGTCTCTCCAGCTACACTGGAGGTTTTGGAGGCTGAATACCAAGTTTAGACTTCTTTGTACCCACATGGCACCAAACACATGGTAGGTAGGTAATAGTTTTTTCAGTAAGTATTTGTGTTAGGAGTAGCTGCTGATGTTCTTTGTTTGAGTCTGGCAACATGCTTTAGGTGTGGCCCACCCTTTAACTATGAAGGTAGTGCACAAGGAAAACCAATGAGAGTAGATTAAATTCGGCAGAAAATACATTTTAACAGAGGAGATTAGCCCTTCTGCTGAGTAAGCTGAGCCCTAGTAAACTGATCCTGCCTTCTTCCAAAGAGCTAAGGAAATAAATCACCTTGTGGGTGAAACAGAGTTAGTCTTCATTTGCAGGGGGATTTTAAGTGTCTCCATGGTTTTAGTTCCCCACAAAAATCTCCCTATATTTAACATCTGCTCCGTCTTCAAATTACCTCGGCATTTTTCTAAGACTCTGTGAAAATGAGAAAGGAGCTCTCGCTTTCCAAAGTGTCCACCAAAGCCAAAGGGACATTAACTAGAGGCAGGAGGGGAGGAAGCAAGAAGCTGGTCTCACAGAAGGAAGTTAGTTTATTCGCTGGGAAAGAAATGAAATGTGAGTTCAGGAGGTAGAACAGAACCTCTTTAAACTTTTCACGGCTGGACTAGAAACTGAATGGAAGAGATAGATGAGATGGTAAAATGTGGCAATAAATAAGTCAGAAATTTCCTGTAACCTTGGGAGAGAAGGTGATAAGGTCAAACTGCTTCACACTGTTTTTGGATATCAAGAGAAACTCTGGGAGTCAGCAAACGTTTTCTATAAAGGGCCAGATAGTAAATGTTTTAGGCTTTACAAGCTACAAACCTATAGTCTCGGTGGCACATTCTCCTTAGTTTCTTTTAACGACCCTTTAAAGACGTTAAAAAAAAATTATAGCAGCAGTTTGTCCACCTTTGCTCTAAAAGATGGCACATGTGTAAATTTCAATTAGATTTCAATTTGAAAAATTATTTTCTTGTGGTAAGATTAACTGCAGAATCGGCAGTGGAAACCCTCTAGGGTAAATGTGAAGAGGATTTTGAATGAGGAAGAGACTAAAACGCTGATTAGAGAGACGGTCTAATCAGAGATCCTCCGCCAGCAAATACAGCAAGGTACTCTCAGCACTGAGTGCTCGCTGGAAGAGGCGAGCAGGTTTGAGTGAACCTAAGGATCTGTGCAAAAGCTATTCAAAGTGGGGGAAAAAATCAGTGAGTGTGATTTGAGCAGGGCACTGAGCATCTGGCCAAATTAAAGCTGGGGAACTCCCCCAGGAGCTTTCAGAACAGACCCAAACGCAGTCTGGAAGCTGGGGTCAAGGAGAGGCAAATGCTGAGGGTGTTTTTTGACCACAAAGGCAGGGAGAAGTCCTGGGCTTTGTAATTACCAAGCAGCTGAGACTGCACTTTGGGAATAAGTGAAATTTCTGCAAAATGTAACTTACCTGCCTGGGATCAGTCTAAAATACCTTACAGGGTATACCCTGATGGATGTAAAGAAATTATGCTTGAAAAATTGGAGTCTGGGGACACTGGGAGTTCTGGTGCAAAAGAGGAAGAGGTTAGAAATGTTCCCTTTCCCCTTCCCCCACAGGAACCACCTCTCACTAGGGAGCACAAAGCAGGCCAGAAGGTAGAAACTACAGAGTATCTAAAGTACACCTGACAAACATGCTTTTGAGAAACCAAGGGAGGGGCTCCCCCCAAATGCTGACTGAAAAGACCCGAGGGCAACAAGTCTTAAACTGAGATCAACTTGTCAGGAAGATAGGAAGAACAATGCTTCCCCCACCCAGTTATAGCCCAGGGCTAGAGTGTTCAGGACTGAGTAAATGCTCAGTGCCTAATTGGGAGGAGAGAGGGTTCGTGTGGGTGGTAACCACATTTACCACAGGTGTCATAAAAATAAGCGTCTATTTCATTTTCCAAGGTGTTTTCACAACCATTGTTTGATCTGAAGATCACAAGCCAGTGTGAGCCTAAAATGGGACACAGATTATTTTCCCAAGTTTTACAAGATAATGAAACTGAGGCTCAGAAGGGTTGAATTCCTTGCCCAATTTTGCACAGCTTTCGAGCAACAGCGCCACACTCAAATCTCTCAAGATTCCAAAAGCACTGCTCACTTTTACACTACTGACCGTGTTCTTAGTAAGAAAACACCAAGGTGGGAAACAGCTGGCCAAGAAGCACATCCCTGGGAGAGGTGACCCACTAGGGAGCTGGAGAGGGTAGGATGGAAATGAACAATTAGAAGGTGAGGATGATATAGTTGTGAAGAAATGTAAGGCATTCCGAAGGCTGGGAATTGAAAAGGCCCTTAAAATTTTATTTATTTTAGGGAGTAAGAGAGAGGGCATGCGCATGCGCGCAAGAGCTGGTGGGGGGCAGGAGGAGAGGGAGAGGGAGAAGCTCAGGTAGACTCCCGCTGGCTCCGGGCTTGATCCCAGGACCCTAAGATCATGACCTGAGCTGAAACCGAGTCTGATGCTCCACCCACTGAGCCCCCCAGGGGCCCCTATAAAGGCTTTTAAAGGGCAACAGTTCTGCAGCCAGAGTCTGCATTCCAAGGAAACAGGGAGATGGGTTTTTTAAAATGTTGAGCCACAAAGATAGGCTTTCCCAAGGTTTTCACCTGGGGCAGCGGGATACCACTAGAGCAATGACTTTACCTGCTCCGTTGGTCACAGATGCTGAAAAAAATACTTTTGATTTTGGATTTAAACACAAAGTAGGATGGGGGAATTGAAAAGGGTTATGAATGCTAGGTGTTGGGAATACAGCAGCGAATAAGACACTGTTCATGACCTCAAGGGAACTGAAAGTCTAGTTGGGAATCCAAGGAATAAATAGCTACAAAACAATGTGATAAGTAATCTAATAGAGAGAGGAACTACGATGAGACCTGAAGTTTAGGGAAAGGGGGAGGAAGTCCACAGTGCACCATGCTTCCCTAACAACCTGACCCAACGCCTGTCCCACTCCCGTGTGGGAGGGGAGCAGTAATGCTGGAAATGTAATAGTACGTGAAACATGACACCTCATGAAATGAACTACATAAATTGTGAAACTTAAGCCGTGGCTCTATTGTTCTATAACAAGGTAAAAACTGCAATTTTTTATCAAGCTAGAAACTATGAACCACAAAAACCTATGAGCAGTATTCCCTTCTTTTCCCCCTTCTGACACTATACTTCTAGAAAGAAGGCTATGGGACTCGAAGGCTGGAACAACGAACTTTTTTGGTTGGTTAATGTCACCGCAGGAGGAGCATGACTGGAGCGCTTGTAGGGTAATGTTATAATCCCAGATTTATGCTCTTTGATCGCCTGGAGGTAGTGAAAGAGGAGAGTTTATCCAAATGAAGTTTCAACCTACTGCTTGGGGCCACCCTGGGCTAAATTTTGCCACAAATGGAACTGCTGCTGAGGAAACCATAGTAGAAAAAATATTGCCACTTAGGACGGAAAAACTCATACAAGCCTCCTGCTATTACCATATTGCAAGAATCTCAAGTACTTTGTTCAAGCCATCTATTGTCTCTTACATAGAAATTACTCGGCTTCACCTGAGTTTTCTTCGTTTCTTTTTGACAATCCTTTGTATAGAAATTTACACTTGTGTAGAAATTACCTGGTTTCACAGATGGTGACTGCTTTGTTAAATAATAATAGCTACTATTTTTTGAGTACTCACCATGTTCCAGGACTGTGTGGACAACATCGTGAATCTTCACAGATTTAAAGGTCTACCCACCATTCCCACATCCCTGAAACATGTAATCTTCATAAGGGTAGGCATTTGCCTGTTTTGTTTACCAGTGCATCCCAAGTGCTTAGAACAGTGTTGAAAACATAGTGGGTCCTCAATACATAGCCAATAGATTATAAAATTGAGACTTGAGAGGTCAAGTGATTTATCCAAGGTCACATAACCAATTGAATGTGGGGATCTTAACCCAGTTCTATCTGAATGAAAATATTTTTGTTTCTTCCACTACACTAGGCTGCCTTTTGGTAAAATCTATTTCTGGTTTACGGTTGTGATGGGGGCATAGGAAGTGACACCATCCATAAAGTCATCTGGAACCATCTTCTTGCCATCAAAGGCACTGATGCCTTTCTAATTCATCTACTCTCCAGCACTCATGCCTACACTGCCTTTCTTCTGATCCTGAAGCATTCATTTGCTAGGCACCAAATAAACATCCCACCGTCTGCTGAAACAGTTCACACCCACATTTCCACACCACTCTTCAAAACTCCCCATTATACACCAAGATCAAGGCCCTGGGAGGAAGGAGGATGTGGATGACACTTCTGATACAGCATTCAGAAAACTTGTCAGCACTCTGACAACTGTCAGCAGTACAGAGTTGCAAGGAACCCCAAACACCATCTAGTTCAACATCCCCGCCTAGAGCAGGGATAAGTCTAAAAAACAACTAACTCGGGCCAGCACATGAGCATCACTAAGGGGGTAGGCAAGAGAGCTCCAGGGTGTACACAAAACTACAGGATAAGCCCGAAGCTTCATCATGGACCAATAATTTTCTAGATTGGGAGACAAAGTTAAATAATTCACTTATTGAATAATTTCAATATTATTTTTATGTTTAAACCACTTCTGATATAGTTTATCTCAGAGAATACCTAATTCACACCAATGTTTAAGGATAAACAGGAGACTGGGGATAGAGGTGAATGCTCAGGGAATATTTCCCTGAAGAAGTGATATTTGAGTTGAGGGCTCATGAATAAGGTTCGGTTAGCAAGGGGAAGAGTGGGAAGAGAGTAGAGTGAAGGGAGGTGTGTTCAGTGTCATTGGCAGGTAGAATAACATGCACAAGAAGAGTTCTAGGAGAGCGAAAAAATGCAGGATTTAAAGAGCTGGAGGTCTGAGTGCCCCAGGCCCACACTCCACAGTAAGAATGTTGTATTATCCCAGGATCTCTTGCAGCCCCTCCCAGGAGTCCCTTTGTGCTCACATCCTGCCAAAATGCTGAAAATCTTGGGGGAGGAGGGCCAACAGCCTGGAACTGAGATGTCCACAGCTGCTCCGGCATCACCCCCAAATTCCTTAGCCAAGGCCAGGAAGCCAGGAACACATAGCTATCATTGCTTAAGGATTTTCAACACGCTTGCTAAAACCATCCACTGGTTTAGATTAGAAACTGCTTGGTATAAAAAGTAAACTAGTCAACACATTGTACAAACCATTGCAAATAACAATATCAGCTAATATTTACATATTTGATCTTCACCACCACCTTTTGAAATAGGTGCTATTGTTACTCTTACTTTACGAATGAGGAAATAGGATCCCAATGCACCCAAAGTCACACAGCTAGTGAGCAACAGAACAAAGACTATGACACTAGGTCCCTTTGGTGCTAAAGCCCTTATACTTGGTACCACACTGCACTTCTGAGCAGGGTTCCTAGAGAAGAGTGATTATGAGGGCCTTAAACCCTGCAGGCCACTAAGCAAACCTTTTGTCTTACCCCCTGGGAATCCCTAAGACTGAATGGAGGGGCATGAGGATATAAACTGTGTTAACTTGCTACTAAATGCCAGGCATCATGATAGATAATCCTAAATGTGTTATTTCATTTAATCCTCACAGCAACTCCTCATGGTGGAAAAATTTTTATCCCCCATTCACACATGAAGGAACCATGGCCCAGAGTGGTTAAGCTATTTACCTCATTGGTAAGTACTAGAGCTGTGACCGGAATCCAGGCTCTAGTGACTCTAAAAAGTCTATACCCTTTCCATCAGAGCACACCAAAGATGGCTTAATATTTAACCCTTCCCTGGTTACATATTTGCACTTTAACAAGGGTCTTTCCTGTGTGAATCTCACAGGACCATGGCAGACTGGGAAGGAAGGCTGATCGGGGACGGCAGGGTGGGCCTGCCTTAAATCACACCTGAATGGCATTGACCTACCTTCTTCCTGTAGTTCCTGAAGTGGGGCACTGGGCCAGGGAAGATAAATCTCCACTCCTGTCCCGGGCTTCTTCTCCTCCAACTGGGATAACAGCTCTCAGACACTCTGGCAACTACAGAAACAGAAAGAGAGCCGAATCAATCAAGAGTTTATTTGCAAAGGGTACTGTCAGAGGACGGACTTCCTTCAAATCCTGCTAACCCTGTACAGTTAAAGAGCTTACGGGCTCAGGAATTTGATTTCCCTCTGACTTTCTTTCAGTGATTTGTTTTTTATCATTGACTAAATTATATTCTTTCTCTCATCCCACCACCTACCTTTTTGAGCGCAGACTTCGATGTGTGTTCCTAGGTCTTGCCACCTCCCTCTTGCTCCAGCTAATCAAGGCTTTGCAAACAAACCCTACTGAGAAGTATGGATGGCCTGGGCCTTTCCAGAAACTCAAGCTGCTGAAGGAGATATGGTATTTAGTTAAGCTGAAGTGAAGCCCTGCATAAATCATAAAGAGGCTAACCCAGGTTACTCAAACAGGACCCTAGGAAGTGCTTGGGGAGTAGTCTTGCAGGCAGCTTCATTTTTCTACAGCCGGTTTACTTCCAAAATGCTGGGGCCCACAAGTACCCCAGGAGTAACTTGGCTCCCAGACGCTGGAGCAGGTCTTGGCCTTAGAGCACAGTTGTGGTGTTGTTTCCTGAATTCCCACATTGCTGTTTTCCACACATGGATCAGGCTTCAAACTTCCTGTGTCTGGACCGTTTGTGTGCATGCGCATGCACGTGTGTGCGTGCGTGCGTGTGTGTGTGTGTGTGTGTTTATACGCTTGCAAAAAGTGGAGTGGGGTAGGAGGGATCCAAAAGGAAGAGTTTATATTGCGTATGTGTCCCTTTGTTCCTTTCCCGTTCAGATAAAGCTGCCCTATTCTGATCAGCTGCCTTCTGCATGTGCAGGGCTAGTATCCTTGTGAATAAATAGGAGTGAGTTTAGAAGACGTCCTCAAGAAGGCTGCTTTTCAGTGTTCGGCTGATATATTTTGGAGGGTGCATTTTTGGAGGGGGAGGGGAGAGTTATGCGGAGCCATAAATCCTTAGGATTTATTTTCCCTGGTGTACGGGCTTGCCTCTGCTTTTGTTTCTAGATGCATTTAAATGATTTAGTTGTTCACCAGGCAATTAGAGGAAGATGTGCTCATTTCACACTCCCAGTTGACTTGGTGGGTGGAGGAGAATGCCACTCAATACAAAGCACTATGGTTTTGTGGTCTTTCCCTCTAGAAGAACCTAGCCAGGGATTGAGGAATAGATTACAAGCCACGTTCTCCTTCCTACTTTTTCTGTATGCTGGGCAAAATATTGCATGCAAAGGGCAGATTTTCAAAAATTAGAACATTTCTTAATGGCCAAAGTTAAAAACCAGGAAATTTTAAAACATTTCACTTCTGGTTTCTCTTTCAGAAGTCCTTGGCCCATTGGGCCTACATTTCCCATGGTGTTAACCAAGCTGCCCCCTTTACATGCCCCCTTTGCTTCCAAGAAGAAGGTAGCCTCTGTCATCGGTCTTGTCTCCTAACACCTAGCCTGAGGGTTGCTACCTTTAAAAAAAATTTTATTGCAGTAAAATGCATGTAAAATAAAATTTACCATTTTAACTATTTTTAAGCATACGATTCAGTGGCATTAAATACATTCCAAATGTTGTACAACCATCACCACGATCTATTTCCAGAAATGTTTCATCATCCCAAACAGAAACTATGGGCATTAAACAGTAAGTCCCCATTCCACCCTCCCTTCAGGCCCTGATCACCACTATGCTACTTTCTGTCTCTATGAATTTGCCTATTCTAGGCACCGCACATAAGTGGAATAGTACATTTGTCCCTTTGTGTCTGGCTTCTTTCACTTAGCATAATCGTTTTTTTTAAGGGAGAAACTGATTTTTTAAGTTGCCTTTTTTTTCCTTAAGGAGCATAGACACTGATTTTTATTGCATGTTAAAGGAGTAGTTGCATTTTATTAGAGAAAAAAAAGGCCAAACAGGACAGGTGGTTGGGTGCAGAGGCTCTTTATTTATAAGCGTAAAATGATCATTATATCCATTATTAATATACACAGGGTCTTAATGTACTTAGGCAACCCAGTATCTTTACACAGGTGTTTTACAGTTAGTGGTTAATTCTCCTGGTAGCCCCCAGAGGCCTCTCCATATTTTATAGTCAGGATATGAAGACACAGGGATGCTCTGGGGATTAGTTAAATGTGTGTGGCATACTTTGCTGTATAAACTCACTCTCTGGAACTAGTTTTCGCTCCCTGCTCTCAACTTCCACAGCTTTTACTGTCAATCCCATTCATTTAGCACTTAGCATACGCTTGTTAGTTGTCTTTTTCTGTATATACCCTTGAAGGCAGGAGCCAAGTCTCATCCCTCTTTGTTTTTTCAGTCCTGTCCATAATAGCAGCTTGATCAATGTTTGTTGATGTTGGCCTCCCCCTCCCCCTTCCTTTTAAGTAGAGCTGGCAAAGCATAACTTTAAATTCAAGCCCAGTTTAAACAAATGGAAGGGTTTTCAGGGTAAAAACAAAAGGAAGTCTTGCGTGGCGGGAGAGAAGGAACACCTAAGACGCTTGAAGACCTGGGCCAAGCCTAGGTACCAAAAAACCTGTTGATTGCCACAGGCCTAAGAAGTGACTCATGCACAGCCTGAATCCACCGTTAAATTCAGAGCTCTCACTCACTCTGCTCCATCAAAATTCACATTTGGAGAAGAAGAGCAATGCCCCAGGCAGGATCTGAGGAGGGGGTATTAAAGGATTTAAGTTTTTAGGGGTTTCCATTGCATGAAGGCCCCAGTAGTTGTAGGGAAGACAGGCTAGAAAAGTCTTTTGAGGGTAACTTCAAAGCTGGGGACAGACAGCCTACAAAAGCCCCCATGCCTTTGCTACTATGATTTGCTTCCCAGCGTTTTCTGTAATGGCAAAAGATGGGAACTAGTCTCAGTGGCCTCTCAATAGGGGGATGCATAAAGGAATTTTGGCACATTTGTACAATGGAACAGTGAGCTATCATGAAAAAGAATGAAGTAAAGGAAGTTATCCTGAGATGGAAGACCAGTAAGAGACATTGCTGAGTAAGGAAATGCAGGGTGTGCTGTGATTGATGATCCCACTTATAAGGGGCAAAAATGGAACATCTATATGTAAATAATATATTTTGAGATTGTACACAAGCAGCGAGAGAAGGGGGAAAAGGGACTATGAGAACAGTGGCAGAGAGGAACTTTTTACTCCTTTCAGTACAGTTTTGATTTTACCATGTGCATATGGTAATTTTTCCATTTTACCAGCATTGTTCATTTTAATGAGTATCTTGTTGCCGTTGTGATCAGTAGTAATTGGCAGCATATACCCACCCAATCTAGCTCTGCCGTCCACCCCTCCAATAAGGCTGGAATAATCTTCCCTTGCCTCACAAGCCAGGTGCCCATGTCTTGAACACTCAAAATCTTACCTTCCCCATTAAAAATCACCCAAATAACTTCACCTTGCCCATAACCTGAATCACACCAAGAATCTACTTTGCTGTGTTCCTGTTTCTGAATCTTTGAGCAGTCCTAGCAGAGCACCCTGCACATCCAGGCTACCCCAGAGCATGCCACCAGCCTATTAGTCTTCTTGGACCCCATTATATTCTGGGACCCTGTTCACAGTGAGATAGTGTTTCCTTTGAGCACATTTCCTCTTGCATGCCTTAATCCATGGGCTCTCAGAAGTGTCCTTTTGGGGGGGGCTTGAATTGGATGTCACTTTTTTATTGGCATGAGTTCATTCTAATAGCTCTGCATTGTCAAGACCTTTACAATTAGACTTATTTCCACCTTGCAATGTTTTCTAGGAAATATGGATCTGTGGAGAATGGTGATTTCCATAGTAAGTGTTCCCTCATATTTGCTTTCTTAAGTTCACTTCAGAGATACACAGCATGATTTCCTCTTTCAGTACCAGCACCACAATAGATGTAGGTTGTGGCGCCACTTCAGAACTGTTTAAAAGAGAAATCTCACCCACCCTGGTTAGAAAAGGGATAATTTATTATTCTAGCCGCAGGGATCTGACTTCATATCCACCCTCAAAACTGTAGGAAAAGAGTTGACTTGAAAAAATAAAGCCACAAAACCTACACACCTTGGATGTAGATGCTTAAAACAGAGGAGCGGAATATTTGATTCCTGGTCATATGCAAGACTCTCCACCATGGGACATATGCAAGGAGGAAGACATACGTGTGTGCAGTGCTCTGTGGTTTACAGAGTTTTCACACACACACAATTCATTTTATTTTCATGTATCAGTGTAGTTAATAGGGAACGTCTTACAGCCTTTATTTACAGATAGAAAGATCAAGGCTCAGAGAAGTTAAGCGACTCAACAGAAATCGCACAACTAGCTGGTAAGTGCTATAGTCCAAAATGAGTTCTTCCGTTAGTTCCGAATTCCGTGTTATTCTGCTATCCCTACACTGTTTCCTTGAGCTTTTATTTCCCAGATGTAAAATGGTAGATTTTCAGTGTCCCAGGATGCTGTTCTCAACCCTGTGTTTTCAGGCAGTATCTTTTTTTCGCAGCCGGGAAACGTGAACACCACACTGACACCTCACGTACTTCTTCCCCCTCCTGGCCTAATGAACTGAGGGGGAAGAAAAGTTACCTCCCAGAGAGCCGGACAGTGCCCAAAGGTGTACGCGAGCCAGCCGACACACTGTCGCACTCTCTCAGGAGCCTGAGAAACCAAGCGTCTCTTCTTTCTCTTCTCAGCAGTAGCTGGGGGAGAACGAAGAGCTAGACAATAGTCTCTTGTTCAGTTTTATTAATTTTGAGGGCGGGTGGGACAAAAAGATCGGATCGACGACGCAAGTGACCAATCGCGAGAGAATCCTGGGCCGGGATTCGCCAATCGGTAGCAGCAAAAGACTGCTGGGTGGGACTTACTTTTCGCGGCCTGCTCCGCCCAGGCCAGCCCTCCCAGCCCGCCCAAGAGGCGGAGACTCCGCGGAGCTCCGCCCCCCTCCCCCCCCCCGCC